>NC_070605.1:64559803-64877879 GCF_027172205.1 Podarcis raffonei
CACCAGATGATACATGTGAACTACGAAAGATAATCAAAACTACGTGAGCACATGTTTTGTCTGAGTCTCTATCCTGTTTCTCATGTCTAATTACCAGTATAGCTAATTTCCTCTGTGGACCAGTTAAAACTGGTAGGGGTATTGTTCTACAAATCAGTTTTAGCTACCATACTCATATGAAAGCCTTAGAAGTACACATATGATAAATTGTGACCACTAAAAGCAAAACACGTAGGTTAGCTAAAATGTGTCCAATGAAAACCAACTGCGGCTAGCTGACAGAATGTGTCTAATGAAAGCCATGCATGTATAGCTGACATATTCCAACCAATTAAATCTATTTAAGTAGTTTAGTAGGGTGGTACCAATTTATAAAAAAACATGTATTTCACTTCTGGATTGCATTTGAACAAAGGTAAAACATTTTTTTATTCAGCATCTTCATGGTCAAAACCAGCACACTATGAAAATCACGGACCCTACAGATGGGGTGATAGGGAATAGATAGTACTTCTAATGGTGGGCACGTTGTGCTTCTTCTGGAGTTCTCTGGCCACGTTTGGTTCCTACCCTGCACTCAGCTCTCACCTGTGGCTCCTAGAAGCTGCCAGCATGCAACAGCAGCCACACCCCGGAAAACTGCTTCAGCTGGCTGGCTAAACCAGGTGAGGGTAGCTGATGGGTCTCAGACCCTCTGTGAGTTAGGGACTTTCCACTGCATGTGAAGACAGTCTCCAGAGAATTGAGCCGACAAGACCAATAGTGGGCTCAATGGTCAAGAAGGCAGTTTCTGTATGTGCTATAGAAGGAAGCGAGGTGCAGATGGGGCTTGTCAACCTGGGAAGGTAGGAGAAGGAAAACTCTGGTCCTAAACCTCTGCCAACCTCCAGGATATCTCTGGGAGAAGAAAAGGCTAAGGAGTAAATCCAGAGTGGAGACCCTAAGACCCTAAGGATGGCACCTTGTATACCTCCTTCCAGGAACTCCTGCAGCCAAGCTGGTGACAGACATATTGATCTGCTTTCCTTTGGACCACAACAGTGAGGCCAAGAGGGGAACAAAGGTGACCACCATGAATGTAAAAACTACCAGGGAATATTCCTGCTGTGTACTGTGTGGAAAGCTTTTGCCCATATAGTTCTCAACAGATTACAGTCACTCACTGACAGGGTCTATACTGAGTCACAATGCTTCTTTAAATTTCAAAGGTCAACTGTCAACATGATTTTCTCACTGCATCAGCTGCAGGAGAAATGCCAAGAGTAGAGATGCCTTTTGTACATCACCTTCCTAGACCCAATGAAGGCCTTTGACATCAACAGCCAAAAAGGATTCTTCATACTGCTCAATAAGATAGGATGTCCACCTAAGCTCTGCAAGATGATTGTGTCCTTCCACAAGAACATGCATGGCACTGTCCAATATGATGGCTAATCCTTGAATGCATTCCCTATAAAGAGTGGTGTGAAACAGGGCTGTATTCTTGCCCCCAACTCTCTGGCATATTATTCTCTCTGTTGCTCACTTATGTTTTCAGCTCGTCTGAAGACACGTACATCTATTCACTGATTCTTGATCCAAGAATTATCCACATACCGTAGCGATATTCAAGTTTATCCATCAACCATTAATTCTTCGTTTTGGGTTTGCCTGAAGCCATTGAATAGGCCTCCCTCAGGGCTTTGCAGGGTGTGATTTTTTTATTTCTGGCCCCAAACATGGTGATTAGACCTTCGGCAATAAAGAAACCCATCCAGAGTAGACTGAGAATATTTTTCCAAGTCTGACTAATAAGTGACCAGTTTAAACTATATAATGCCTTTCATACCTGTTCCCAATACTTCTTTAAAACAGATGAGGTATCCTGATCATATGCATGCTTTAAAAATATTATTCTTCTAATCTCTAATTGAACAATGTTAATAGCCATTATTAATATAAATTAATCCATTGCAAATGTGCCTTCTAAAATAAGGAACGCTGTTTGGTACAATACCAGGTTTTCTGACCATGGAGGAGTGGGAAGAAGAAGCTAAGCTATACAAGAAACTGAAGCTATACAAGAAACTCCGGGAGTCTGTTGAGCCGCCTTACTGGCTTGAGATCTCAGCAGGCTTACATCCTTTCAAGCACATCATCCGATTCATGAGGACTAGAGCTATTAGAAACTATACAGGTAAGTAATAATAAACTTTATTGCATGTCCAACAACCCATAACATAGATACAGAATAAAATACAGACTCATATAGACAACCCCCCAGGGAAGGGAGACCAAAGCATTATTTGTTTAGTTATGGGTATGTTGATCTTTGATTCGTATGACTACTGAAAGAAACTTTGCCATGGCCACTGTGATATCACTGGGCCTGTCGTCCAGAAGATATTTGATATAGTAGGCTTCAGATTGACCCGGCCAATTTGCCAATAGTGGTTTAATCAATAGTTCCCTTGCTTGGTCATATTGTCCGTGTAAGTTTTAAACATCTAAGTAAAACTGCTTCATAGACTAGATCGCAGAAGCAGCTAATTTTGTTTTATATTGATGTCTGTCGATATTCATGGACTAGTCACTCATTAATGCACATTAGTAATAGTAATAGTAATAGTAGTTTGGGGCTTTTCTTAAGAGCTGTTACCCAATTAAACATCTTTACCTGATTGAAGTTATTAGTCTGGTCAATTAATCTATCAATTAAATTTGCATGTTGGTAAAAATGTTTTTAAACAAGCAGCACAGTTTTTCATTTGTAGATGATGCACAAGCGAGTTGCAGTAGGCATTTTAGGAAAGGCACTCCCTCTTCATACGTCCAGAAAGTCCTTGCATATGTAGTTTTATAAGCTCCTGTATTAACATTTTCTTTTTACATCTGCCAACTGATTAATTAGGGGTATCTTTTTAGTTGTTTACAAATTTCTTTAATCAATTAATGTAGCCAGCCAATCAATCAATCAATTAAAAGTTGCAGCCCTAGTTTTGTCAAAGTAAGCATCATTTGTTGAAAGCAACAATTCAGTGTATGCTATTATTTGTGTTCAGTATAATTGATTCTTGATTCTTGAAATTATAAGACATTGCCAATTCAAGCATTAGCGTTCTTGAATATCACTATGTGGATGTAGAATTAAAAACTTTTGAAAAATATATCAATAAATTAAAGTTAATGTACTAATTTCCAACAACTTATTCAGATTCTCACTATTAAAAGACCTATCTACCTTGGATTTTTCTGGGGATTTTCCACCCCCAATAGCCATATTCCTTTTCTTGAAGTTTTTTTTAACCTATGTTTATCATAGTTGTTTTTAAACTCTTATCCTATTTAAAGAGTAATTTCCTACTTGGTACTTCAAGTACTTTGTTCGATCTAGACAGATGGGATCAAAGGGAATGCATAAGTATTATTGCTTATGTACAAAGTTCTTCAACTGTCTTCAGGATGACAGATCGACAACCAACACTAATACGATCTAACAATATCTCTTCATTTTCATATGGCATTGCATCACCATAGTAACTACGCACCTTTCATACTTTAAAAAGCTGTATTAAACCTTAGGGAATATATTAAATAAAGTAACAATGAAGTCCTTAAAGAGATGTTATAACTGCTTTCTTTATCTGAATGGTAGAAAACAACATAAGCCCATATCTACCTGACAGTATTCAAGCAAGTGTGAAGTTTATTGAAAAGTGTGTTTATATCAACTCTAGTACTATTTAATGCCAGATTGCAGCTGTAGGGCAGAATTTGGGTCATGTATAAATGTCTAGAGCACCACACTGCATTATTTGAATTTTATTATTCTGTGAACTGCCCTGAGACCTCCAGGTATAGGGCAGTACTGTATATAAATTCAATCAATCAATCAATCCATTTTTTTTCTTTTACGTAATAAGCTTAAGCTATGACTCTACTACAGCGCATGGTGAATGTATACATTCTTATAACATTCTTGACGTTCTGCTACTGTGACAGCAAAGAATCCACATCTTTCTAAGAGGCCAACATTTAAGAAAGTCAGTTATTCTATTTTACTATGGGCATATTCACAACTGAAGACCAATAGCCACCGTAATAAAAAAATTTCACATTCTTATTGACACACCCACAGATTGGCCTTCTCCCAATTCCTTTGAGATCATAGCCCCAATTTGCATATCCAAAGAAAGCAAAGGTGCTCTCGCTTCTGAAAGTGGTACAGCAGACGAGTCCGGAAGTGAAAAGATGTGTTGCTCCCTTTCCAGAATCAGCTGAGGCAAAGAAGGGGCATGAAAAACTGATAACATGTTGCTATGGTCAGGTTTGGGGGTGTTGAATACGGGAGCAGAACATGCATACGGGAAGGTGCAATTGTCACTAGGATTTGGAATATGAAGCCTGAAGCAGAGCATGTACAGATGAAGAAATGGCTACTGCTGAAGTTAGTGGTGGAACAGCTTTCTTTTCCTAATGATCCATAGCATGGAATTAGCCTTTATCACAGCTGCTGCACACTGCATTGACATCTTCATTCAGTTACTCACTACAAGCACAATGTCTCATCCTTGGCTAGTTCAGACCCCATAAGCATTTCAGAGAAAGTTACCTAAAACAAGCAAGAAGAAGGGGCATTCACCTCCCCCCCATCCACATGCATTGCTACAGCTAAATGCATCACTACAGTTGAGCTCTAGGATGACCCAAAGTGTTGCACCCTTTCCCACAGCAGAGACAGAGCAGAAGAATGCATGGCGACACATCTTAGTTTACATCATATTTACATTTCTCATAAACCAATTTCCACCTATAGACTCTACCAACATGACTAGAGGTAAGAACAACGATCTGAAGTTCAAAGCCTTTTTGAAAAATTGGGATTTGCATAGCATTAAGCCAGCAATTTCATGCGCTTTGGACTTCTTGTGTACTTTATGCAAGTTCTCACTTTTGGGGAGCATCCTTTAGCTTTGGGGGCTAGAAATAGTAGGGGGTGACATGCAAACTCTAAGAATTCAATTTTATTTTAATCACATTTTTTGATGAAGAAGCATGTGGTGAGGAAAACAAACTGCAAGAACGATTCTGCTTTCCTAACTACCCTTCTAACTTCCAAGTGGACATGCTTAGAGCTGGGCTGAAAAAAATACTGCGTTAGGGTTCTCTGCTTTTTTAAAGGCAAGCTGTATGAACTGGTGTACATTACAGTGTTTCACTACCTGCAGAAATATGGTCAACAGAAGCTGGCCTGCACCTTGAAAAAAACTTGATCTGGTAAGAAGTACTGTTTTTTAATCTTTGTTCACCTACAATTTCAAACCAACAAAACACAAAAAACAAAAGCTAAAAACAGAATCGTACATAATTCTATGAGGCAGAAAACATTTGCTCATGATTGGTTAAATGATAACTGAAGTGTCATATATTTAATAATGCTAGCCTCCCACATGCAAGTCCTATAATACTTCTTGATGTTAGAAAACAGATCGTCTTGCTTTCTGCCTTTCACTTTAGGAGCATTATAATATAAATTAAATTGTCAACTTCCTTCTAACTGATAAGATATGGTTGGATGTTGAAGGAACTTAGTTTTGCACTTAAGGTATAACTTCAACACTCCTGCAGTTTGTTAAAACAGGGCATGATAAGTCACCTGCAGGTTAGCAAACTATATCTTTGATACCAACATCAAGCATCCTTTCAATCCATGTAGAAAATAATGTAATTTGTCCTGACTTCCGAGCAATTATAATTAACATTAAAGTGGTCTTTTCTTTTTTGTCACCTCTACATTCAATACTTATTCGCGCTTATTTGTACTTACTATCAGTTAATCTCTTCTATAATGATATCAATAACTGGTGGTATTATGCATGGAAATTGAACATGAAGATAAATGTGTGATCAGTGCTATCTTTATGCTTCTTGTTTTGATTTTATAATTAAGCTTCTGGTCTTGATTTGCTTTAAATAAAACTTTATCATACTCAACATATGCAGTGTGTTTCAAATGAATGTGCTGAAGTGCACTATTCTTAACCCATGTTTGATTAATATCCATTGTCTTTGGAAACCACACAAAGCCAATCATTTATTTCCTTGATTATACCATAACCAAAGAACTTTGCAATTCAATTTGAAATGAATGTGCTTCGCAGAACATGAAAATAAGGTTTAAACAAGCATGGTGGTATTAAAACTAATGAAAATTTCCACTCAAGTTCTAAATAACAAATATACACTGCAATAAGTGTGTATGTTGGAACAGATCACTGCAGTATACTGTATTCACAGTTGCCTAAATTAAGTGTAGACTGGGGACTGAACAGAATTCCATTTTGTTCCCTTTACCTGAAATCAGCATTGAAATAAAATTGTCCTTAAACAATTCTGAACTATACTGAGCATGATCCAGCCCAAGCAACAGGATCAGAGAAGATATACGGAGGCTCCGTGTGGGTGGAAGAATAACAAATAATGTGTATTTCATTTCAAATAAACACTGGCCCTGACCAAACACCGTAGAGACATAACTCACTGATCTTGCCCCATTCCCAGCAGCAAAAAACTGCCACATGCAAGCTATTCAACCATGGAACACAGACCATAATGACAAAAATGGATGCAGCATATTCCTGGGAGAATGTCCCCATGTTCCAAAAGGGGGGGAAGAAGACAAAGGTAACTACTGACTGGTCAGCTTGACATCGATACCAGAAAAGGGCCTAGATAATTAAATGTTTGGTCTATAAGCACTTAGAAAAGGATGCTGTGAATACTAAGATGTACATGGGTTTCTCAAAAACAAGTCATGCCAGACGAATCTTATTTCATTTTTGGATAAGAGTTACAAGCTTTGTGGATTAGGGGAATGCTGTGGACATAACGCATCTTGATTTCAGTATGGTTTTTGGCAACGTCCCCTAAGATATTCCTGTGGAGAAGCTGTTAAAATGTGGGCTGGACAAGGTAACTGTTATGTGGATTTGTAGCTTGTTGACTGACTGAACCCCAAAAATAACAGTAGTAATTTTATTATTTATACCCCGCCCTTCTTGCTGGGTTTTCCTGGCCACTCTGGGCAGCTTCCAGCATTATTTGCTCATTATTGAGCAAAGAGTGCTCACTAATGTTTCCTCACCAACCTCGAAGAAAGGTGACAAGTGGGGTGCCACAGGGTTCTATCCTGGGCCTGTTGTTGCTCAATGTCTTTATAAATGACATGAATGAAGGAATTGAGGGGATGCTCATTCATTTTGCAGATGACACCAAACTGGGAGATTAACACAAGTCAACAGTCTAATGGGGGGGGGGGAGCTAATGTTATTCTAGGGTGCATCAACAGAACCATTGTATCCGGATCAAGGGAAGTAATAGTCCCGCTCTATTCTGCCTTGGGTCAGACCGTACCTGGAATACTGTGTCCAATTCTGGCCACCACAATTTAAGAAGGATATTGATAAGCTGGAATGTGTGCAGAGGAAATATGATAGCCATCTTCAAATATCTAAAGGGCTGTCACACGAAGAAAGATTGTTTTCTCCTATGCCAGAAGGTAGAATGAAAACTAATGGCTTCAAGTTACGAGAAAGGAGTTTCCGAGTAAACATCAGGAAGAACTTTCTGATGGCAAGAGCTGCTTGACAGTAGAACAGACTCCCTTAGAAGGTGGTGGACTCTCCTTCACTGGATGTTTTTATGCAGAGTTTGGATGCTCACCTGTCAGGTATGATTTAGCTGAGATTCCTGCATTTCAGGGGCTTAGACTAGGTGACCCTCAGGATCCCTTCCAACTCTAGAGTTCTATGATTCTAGCTTCTTGTTCAATTCTGACTGGTTGGCATCACCCCCAAGCTCCAACCAGATCACACCTGCTCTACAGAAACACTGGTAGAATAAACATAAAAAAGAGGAAGAGAAAACTGAGCCTTTCCTCCCTTTAAAAAAAAGCAATTAAAAATGGCCAACAGAGCTTTTCCAGATAATTTGATGCCTTTCATATGCCCAAGGAAGTCTATGGGACTCTTGGTGGCCCACTGTGACTTGTTTACAAGGCATTTTGAAGATAAAGTTAGTTGCATCTGCTGGGACGCAGCCTATCTAGAGCCTTCCCCCGGGTCAGCACCTGACAACTTCTCCCAACTCTCATCCTGTTCCAATCATCCTCTCCATGATGTCTCCTTGGGATTTATGTTAACAGCTTGAGGATGTGGACAAGGTACTTCAACTGGTGAAGGTCACCACTGTTCCTGGCCCTTCATGGCTGGTAAAATCTCGTAGAGACAAGATGGTTGGTTTGGGCCATGGAAATAATCAATGACTCTGAGTCTGAATGGTCCCAGGCCACCTGGAAGAGACGGTAGGAAAACTATTCTTAAATTATACCTGTCTTACACCTTCGCCAGTGAGAGTATGATCCTATTGCTTCTCATTGATCTCTCAATGGCTTTAAACTGTTGTGATATATCTTTATGATAAAGAGGTATATAAATATTTTTATAAAGTGAGTAAAGCAACATCCTCTGAATCCATTGCAGATAAGAGTAGAGAAATTTGCTGCTTCAGCTACAAGGGGTATCCTACACATTGGAAGGGTAGAAAACCCAGTCCTTAGTGATGCCTGAGGCAAAATAATTATGTAACTCTTTATGGCACAGGACAAAAGTCAGATATCATCTGCACCCTCCCCTCAAGAACTGCCTAAGTACTTCCTTACACTAGCACTAGCCTATACTAGAGATGAAACAGCTTGAAACGTATTGTGACTCATTTAGTCCAGCATCCTGTTCTCACAGTGGTCAATCTGATGCCTGTGGGAAGCCTATAACACCTGAGCACACATTTTCAATGACAGCAGACAAGAGCAAGCAATTTATCTAATCATACTTTTACATGGAAAAGTCACATTTTCCTAAATCGATACGATAAAGATTTTGTACTATATTACTTGCTTCAGGAACTGAACATTTTAGTTTCGGAGGTAGATAAAAATAGATGCAACTTGACTAATTAGGAAACCAACAGGCTAAAAACCTGGAAAGTTATAGAGAACTATACAGAACTAATATATATGATGGCATAAAACCAATAAGGACGGAAGTAAAAGGATGAAATTAAGAAAAGTAGCAATCAAGCTGTATGTCCTGACAGCAAGCTCTATACATACATGATCTCCAAGAAAAAGTACAGTACAAGAAATATTTCCAAAAAAAAATCACATTAAATTATATAATACTTTAGGAAGAAAAATATATACTGTTACCCTGAAAAGTGTGCACGGTTTTGTTAGAGCGCAGAGTGGAAGTTATAAGCACCAATCAGATTATTCCCTCTGGATCCTAACTTCTCCCACTCAATAATGAATAAGCTGAAAATATACTGCCTGGAGTGATTTGTCTGCTTACCACTTACCTGCTGTGCAAACATGTTATTTGTTGTCTTACGTTTTATGTTTTTAAAATGTACAATTTTTTACTGTGGTCAGTGGCTATGTTTACACATCACATTAAACCATGGGTAGGCAAACTAAGGCCTGGGGGCTGGATCCGGCACAATCACCTTCTCAATCTGGCTCGCGGACGGTCCGGGAATCAGCGTGTTTTTACATGAGTAGAATGTGTCCTTTTATTTAAAATGCAATTCTGGGTTATTTGTGGGGCATAGAAATTCATTCATCCCCCCCCAAAAAAAATATAGTCTGACCCCCCACAAGGTCTGAGGGACAGTGGACCGGCCCCCTGCTGAAAAAGTTCGCTGACCCCTGCATTAAACCATAGTTAATGTCTAACTATGGTTTAACAAAAATGAGCAAATGTTGCTCAACAATCTCCACACTGCTTGTCCTACATTCCGGTTCATATTACTAATGAAAAAGAACTAAGGTGGTAGTTTTAAAGGATAGATATAGCAACGAACAACTGAGGGGGGGGGTTGGGGGGAAGTAACATACTTTGTGTTGTGGGAGGGCTACCATGAAAAATGAAACCCCATGACACTTAATGAATGCTTACTAATCTTTAGTATTATTAAGCTGGCATACTGACAGTTGGTTCACTATTTTGTCCAACACATCCTTGACTTCCACAGAAACGGTTTACATCACAAAATACTGGAGTGCATGTTAAACTGACATGTTTGAAAGATGAGGAACCAAGGAAGCATGAGGCCAATAGTCAACCCACAAACATAGTTGGTCATCATTCCCCAAAATGAATCTAGCCTGAGCTTCTGGATAGCCTCCTCATAAAAAGCTCTTTGGTTCTCAAGTGGTTTTATAGCACGTAGCCGGATTTTCAGACACAAATGCCTGAAAAAAGCAAATGCATTTTCTTACAAGTCACATCTGATTCATAGAGAAAAGCAAGCTGCTGGTGACCAGCATGGGCTAAAACTTGTGTCCATGTGTGTGGACTGTGGGATTGGATATGTTTTGAATGTGCAGTGAAACATGCAAGTAATACACTTAAGACTACCATTATCTTGTTATGTATAAATATACTTAGTGTACTAGGTTCCTAATAATGCAAGTATTTCTATGTCATCTTTCAGGAATGTCTTTACTTGGATGAGTCTTCTGGGGAAGATTAAAAGAGAGACACTTTTCCACAAATATCTTAAAAATTTAAGTTATACACTGCTCAAGGTTTCCCTCCCTTTGTTCCCTAATATTGCCAATGATGCACTCCTTAAACAAAAATGAAAGCAATGACAGGAGAGTATGCCCATAAATCCACTCCGTACAAATGTTTGCCATACATTGTGTGAATCCATTATGTTTACCATTTTTAAATCATATACAGTGGTACCTCGGGTTAAGAACTTAATTCGTTCTGGAGGTCCGTTTTTAACCTGAAACTGTTCTTCACCTGAGGTACCACTTTAGCTAATGGGGCCTCCCGCTGCCGCTGCTGCGCAATTTCTGTTCTCATCCTGAAGCAAAGTTCTTAACCCAAGGTACTATTTCCAGGTTAGCGGAGGCTGTAACCTGAAGCGTATGTAACCCGAAGCGTATGTAACTGTATTGAACTTACTTAAAATATTCTTATTCCAAGGGTCATTTTAAAATGGTACACTCTCCATGTTGAAGCTGCCTGTAAGTGCCTATTCTCCAGACAGTAGGCACAACCTTTAAAAGTCTCTTATCCTGTGCACTGGCACATGCAGTGTTTGTGAATGAGTAGTCACTCCCTGAAGGTGCCTGTACTGGAATGTAGATGGTGTAGGGGTAAGAGGTTTTTATAAATTATAAATTATGCCCACTGCATGGAACACACTGATGTGGGTAAGTGCTGTTCAGCAGCCTCTACATGGGAGATGTAATGTTTAAATTAGCCCTCAAATTACCACTTCAAATATGGAATTAGTGGAGACTGCCTTGAAATCATTACTATTAAATCAACTTGCATTTGGGCTCCTTGTGCGCTTCCTTTGTTTCATTTCAACATTTATGTATCCCATGTTCAAACTTATCTCTGCAGTAATGAAAGCAACAAACACACAACTTATATGGTGAAAGCTGGGGCTTTCAATTTTCAAAGGCAGATATGGGGAACATGTGGCCGTTGAGATGTTGTTGAACTCCACCTCGCATCATCCCTGAGCATTTTTCATGCTGCTTGGTGTTGATGGGAGTTCAGGAACATCCAGAGGGCAGTGAGTCCTCCATCTCTGTCTTAACTAGAGCCTGCATACTACACCAAAGACCGTCAAGAACAAACTAAGCTCTAAGTGACTTGTGCTTCTCCCCAGATTATATCAATGCCTGGTTGCTGGGGGTTTTTTAAACTAATACAAACTTTTGACAGTTGATGTACCACATGGTAAAATGTTTAAAGACTTATGTTGCCTATTTTCTATGAAGATTCCTAAACACAATGGGAACACTATAGATATCATCTAGCATGAACAGGTTTTTAAAAATGTGATATTCACATTGTTTTCATCTAAGATTTCTCAGTTTTGTTCTGCTATAAAGCAATAAGTGAACCACAGGGGGCTCAAGAAGTAGTTGTATGGTTCATGGATGGAACAGAATCACAACTGAACATCAAGGAAATGTTTGAGCAAACAGGAAAAAAATGGAATATAAGAAAGTTACCAATGATCATGGAAAAAGATCAGCAGGGGGCAAAATGAAATTTGGCTGCCTAAGTGAGGGGGAAATATTATCCAAAGAGAAGAACTATTATTAAATGTACAGGTTGTGTGCCCCAAAATGGATCAGAAAAAGTTTTATCAACCTTGCACCTGGTAGTTTTTCAAATGTTATGTTTGAAACATCAACATATGCTATATCTATACAACCGTGCAACCTCAGAAAACTACTAAAAGGAACAATGCAAAAGAAAAAGAGAGTTAATGTACAAATACTTTAAACAAAGCTATGAGCAAGAAAGAAACACAAGCTATATTGTAGGTCAATCTATGAGTTTTAAATGTTATTAAAATTGATTTTTTAAAAAACATCTCTTTAAATGTACAGTCACATGTCATTTCATACAAGTTATTTGAAACTTATTGATCTTCTCATTTGTGCAAAGACCGGGTTCTGCCATCAGTCTGGTGAAAGGATAATAGAGCACTCTAAACACTTATGATAGGTTAGATGCAAACAGTGGTCCTCATTTAAACAGATGTAATAGCACTACAAGTGTTTGCATTCCAACCTTTGCAATTGCATGTTATGCAATAAATTAACAAGCGTGTTCTGCTCTGCTTCACATCAAGGCCAATATCTCAGTCTTGTTGCCTTAATTTGCAATCAGAGTCTAAGCACCAGAAGATGCATCTAAGGTACATTAAAAAGGATGGGATACAAGTCTTCATAGCCTGCCACATTGTGCACAAAGAAAGCGAACAATTACCAGCAATTTTACTTTACCACTGTAGGACAATACCAATGCAGTTAAATTTGGCTCCATGCAAGCAACTGGGGAAAATATACTTAAAATGACTATATATGGAAAATTACATTTGAAAAAAAGCTCAATGGAGAATGTATATGTATTTCTGTAAGGACAGATAAAATCTCTGGAAGTATATTCAAGTCTATTCTGCAAAATACCCTTCTATTCATCCTACTCAAAGCAGCATTCTCAGGCTATAATAGGTCACAACTAAGTACAGTACCTTCCTTCAAGAATAATTTTGCTTTGTCTGTCAGCTGTCAACAAAACACAAAGAACTCATACAGTCCAGTTATGTATTGTACATGTAACAGAATCTAACAAAATACAAAGGCGGGATGGGGGGAGAGAAATCAAAATTTCATGGCAGGTGCAGATCCACGTTTGCTAAAGGAATTTCATAAACCATGTTTCATGTGTGGCTACTGAAGTCCAAAAATAACTTTAATGGTTGCTCCAAAAGGAAAAGAAAAAAGAAAGACATCATGTACCAAAGCAATATTAATGTCACATTTCATATGTTGCTTACAGAACACTTTGCTGAACATTAAAAAAATAGAAGTTAAAAAGTTAAATACATTACACAAGTCTGTGTTCTCGTAAAATGAGAAAGACCTTCTGGTGGCATTGAAAGAAAGGTCTCCGCAGTGGGCACCTCAAAACCAGTTTTTTTTAAAAGCATTTAAAAGCATTACCAAGCACTGTTTGTTCATTTAAGTTTAATTATTTTCTCTTTGAGAATGGTACTAATGAAACTGAATATCTTTCATGGTTTCAGAGGACAGTTTGAACAGTCTGTAAACAAGACTGAGGGTAGACAAGTGAGCTGACTGAGCCAAAGGGTTGCTAGGTGATGCAGAATGTAAACCCACAAACTTGCTAAGGGTTATTTTGCTCTCATTCCGCTCTCACACAGCCTCTCCGAAGTTCCAGCCATTACCTTCCAGGTGACTAGCAATATTCCCCTTGTTCTTTAAAATTATTATGCTTTGCTAAAAATGCAGAGTTCGGACGGGAAGAGAATGTAAAACATTTTTATTTATTTATTTTTACAAAATTACAAGAAATATAACCTCAAAAAGTGTTCGTTGCTTTTTAAATGGGAAATATATTGTCCTCATATGGTTTACAAGGACAAATGTTCACTATAACCTCTTTCACCCACCCCCATCCACTCCAAAAACTTGTGATTTTTTTCAAGTATCTGATCAGAGATTGTCCAGTAAGAGCACTTTATTAGATCATCAGTCAAAGGGTTTCACGAGCACTGAGAGCAATGGGCTCAAATGCAGCACATCAGTTTTAATAGACCACAGACTAATAGTAAACTGCAGATACTGCTGAGAACTTTCCATGCACTAAACTCTTGAAAAAGCACCATCTCTCCAGCTTAAATGCAGCTGCCTCTTTCAATGCCGCAAATGGGTAAATTTGACAAAAAAGCCACCATTAAGACTACATGAAAGGCTCAAGACAACATCCTTTCAATGCTTTGTACTTCAGTAATCAGATGTACTTACTCACCCCCTCCCCCAAACCCGATCAAGAACTATTTCTGAATGGTAGGAAATAATTCCACTTTGTACATCTTTTAGTTAATCAAGACTTTCTATTCAGCAATTTGACCTTTTGTTCAAAACAGGATTATCAGTTTTTTCGCCAGTTACCAAGGGCGACTCGCATGGTGAACATAATTGCAATAATTTGCAAAACACCATGGCAACCCACATTACAACTAGGTAAATACTGGTCTTTTGTGCTACATTGTTATTTTCAGAGATGCTGAAGTCAAAGAACGAATGACAAATGAACACAAAATTTATATTTGCTTTGTCTCAAAAGAGAAGAAAATTGATAACAAGAATTGGGGGGAAACCGACTACAGCTGTAATTTCTAACTTGATTAATTAGGATGGTAACAGTCCTTTACAGTATATTCAACAAACAGCCCTGACTTAGTCTCTCCACCCACCTCTCCCCCTCACTACACTACTACCACTATCCCCCACCCCAGACAATTTTTCCCCCTTCTGCTAGGAGAACAACCAACCCCATTTGCTCTTTTCTTCATCTTAATGGAATCCTTAATTACAGAATATTGTCCTCCAGCTCTTCATTACACATTGAAAACTGAGTGAGGGAGAATACGAGTGCCAAAGCAGACAGGGTAGCTACAGCAGTCTTGTCTGCTTTTTTTTTTTTGGACACAACAGGCCTAATGATGAGACGGCATTTTTCCCCTGGTATTAGCAGCTGTTCTACTGCAGACAATTAAGCACAAACTATTTAGCATTTCAGAAAGCCGCTTCTCGTCTTGGCAGTGTTAGGTAAGTGTGCATGCTAAAATGAACTTACAAGTTAAATACCAAAACATCTGATAGGAAGTCTCTACTTACACTGTAATTACCATTTTGGGTGCAATATCTGCAGCATTCCAACATTTCTCTATTAATACTATATGCAAGTAAATGTAAAATAGCAACACAGCCCACATGCAATTCATGTTTAATAAATTATTATTATCAATCATCATCACCATCATCTTAATATTGGTGCGCACCATGATTTGGCAAGTCCCTAAACATACCAAGAACCACATTTAGATATGTATTTTCTTACTCTAACACAGTGTTTTACAACAGCTAATGTGATCCAGGAAGAGACAATTACGGCTGAACATCTCTGCTTACGTAGGAAGCACATTTGAGGGCCTTGGATTATTGATCAGCTGATCTATTTCACACAGCAATTGTTAAAATAAGGACATTTGTTTATTTACTAACTTTACGTCTCACCCTTCCTCCCAAGGGAGCCCAGGGAGGCTTCTAGATACATGTACCAAGATATATTGATATTTATGAATTGCAATATACTGACGTTTATACAGCACACTATTTCACAGGGGCAATGCAAGGTGGTTGTTCAGCCTATAACTTGGTGGAACCTTTTGCCCACATGCAATGCATACCATTCACCCTGGAACATCACTCAAGCCCACGGTACAGAAAAGGCAAATAATTTTTCATCGCAGTTGTGCTCAGCTGAACCTTCAGGTGTTCTCTGGCCCAACAGTCAAGCAGTGAGACTGGCTTGAGCAGAGAAGGACTGTGCACTGCCTCCCTCCCACCTTGCTCCAGTGGATCTGCACACTGCACTTTGTTGTTGGATATATTCCCTAATGACATCAGTCATAATGCTAACCAAAGGCTAGTGGGGAGAAACCCAGCCAGATGGGTGGGGTATAATTGTTGTTGTTGTTTCATTTATTATCTACCCTACAACAAAAGTTTCTGGAGAGGGCTGCAACAATATAAAAATACAATATTAAAAACAGTTAAAACAAGTTATAATCAGAAGAACAAGCACAGTTCTAAAACCATATTCCAGGTGTCAAAGGTAAGGATAAAGAGGTGGATTATATGAAGAAAACTATACAGTGAAGGTGTCAGACATACCTCTGTGAAGAGGGAATTCTACAGGTTAGGAGCCGTCAGAGAGAATGTCCTCTCCTGGGCTGCCATCTCCCAGCCACCCAAGGGCAGCGTAACTTACATTGACCTTAACACTTGAGAGGGTCTGTAGGGAAGGAGGCTGTAGTTTAGATTGGGGGTGGGGAGGCTCAGTGAGTTAGGGCTTTAAACACTAATGTAAGCACCTGGAATTGGGCCAAAATGCAAATTGGCACCCAGTGCAGCTATTTTAAAACAGGGGTTATAAGAGTTCTAAATGGAACCCCAGCCAGTAACCTGGCTGCTGTGTTTTGGACCAGTTGAAGCTTCTGAGTTGTCTTCAAGGGCAGTCCCACACAGAGCACCTGTCTGTAATCAAACCTAAAAAGTTAAAGCCACCGAAGCTACCTGAGCCTTCTCTAACAATGTTGGGTCCATGAGAACCTCAGAGGAAGATCCATAAGTAACCTCTTAAAAACCAGTCCACCTTCTCAGCTCTTGGACCTGAGAAATTTGAACAAATAATACCTCTGTCTTTCATTTCAACCCCACTAACCAAGGACTCCAAATTTCTTTTCCTGAGGCTGGAAGCCTTCAGAGCAAAAGAGTCTGCCCTCTTCTATTACAAGGACTAGTTCATTGTAACAGGAAGCACAGCCGGCTGGTCCATGAAGCAGTCTTGAAGCAAGTTGCTTCAGGGTGTCACCCTCAGAGGAGGAAAGACAAGCGAAAGGTTGGTTCAGGGCTATACCTCCTGCAGCCTCACCGCCAGCACTCGCCCTGCACCATCATGTCTCTCCAACTGACAGGGACAGAAAGTGGGCGCCGCTGCTCAGAGTTTTGCCACTAGTGGCAAAATGTCCCATGCCCCCAATACAAAATTTAACTTTTTAAAACTTTTGTTTCATTTTTCTAATACTTCGTTTTCTGTTTAAAAGGGGAGGGGGCTCTAAACAGTGTTCTCTAATATCATAATAAAGCTGGCATTCAAGAATATAGAGGGAGCTCTCCTGTCTCCAGGATATTCATTCCCTATATTTGTAAAATAAGGACATACCTCACTGAGGACCACTTTACCCTTAACAATGTAGCCTAAAAACACCAGTATTCACTTCAGTCAATATAGAAGCTATGCATATCGATACATGAGGGAAAGAGCTGGAAAACTGACAGTCCATGTCTGTTTATGTGCATCTGCAGATGCGCACCTCTGTTTTGTGAATTTACCACGGCAAACATTTGCGGTAAAACCAATGCATCCAAGCTGCCATGTCAAGGGTGAAGAAATTCTCATATTTTCCTCCACATTAACTATTTTCAGCAGCAGGAACAGTTGCAGCTTCCCTTCTAAAACCAAACCTGTATGACTCCCATACCTATTATTTAGGAAGTTAAATAGATCCATCAAAAAAGAAGAAGAAGAAAGCAGCTGTGCTTTGTGCATAGCTGGGGAGGGGGACTTCCCAGGTACACAGAAGTATATTAGTTTGTAAATTGAAAGAAAAAGAATAAAAACAACAACAGAAGGGCTCAGTGAAAGACCTATGCTCAGTGACCTCCAGGGCTTAAAGAATGTTGAGGGCAGCTGAGCCATGGGATGTTGAGGGTGTCAGATGACAAAAAGGAAGCTGGAGGGAGGGAGGAACTGGCTTCTTTGAATATCTGAAAGCTTGTACTATCCTTGGGAGAGGGGATTAAGATGCGGGGTGGGGTGGACACATCCCATTGGACCTCTTAAAAAACTCTCCCCCCACTATATAGGTGGTTGTGGGGGGGGGAGGAACAATACACCTTTTCCCTTTCTCCCTCTCCAGATGTCCCCTCACCAACCCTAAACAAAGCTATAAGGTTCCTGATTCCAGGCCAACTGGAAGAGTTTGTAATAAGTGATCAAGATACTCTACAAAATGTTGAAGTGTGTCCCCCACATAATAGTTTAATGCCTTTTCCCACGGCCACTTCCCCATGCATAATTTGCCAGTGTTCAATAGGATTACTAAATCTAAATTAAAACTACTATTAAATTCAAAATATTTTATACTATACAGATGTTATTTATTTATATATAACATATACCCATATATGTTTATAAATATATAACATATTTATATATACCATGTATATATATAATATATACCCCACCTTTCCACCAAGAAGCTCAAGGTGATATACAGAGTTTTCCTCTATTTTATCCTCACAACAACCCTGTGAGGTAGGTTAGACTGATGGTTTCTGAGCTAAACTGTTTCACTACATGTACTCTTTAGTTTGCTTCAGCAAATACTTTTCCTGTGTCCAATCCATATAACTTTTTTCACAGTGCCAAATATCCCCACCATGAACCAATATTCATAAACCAATGTAAAATCTGAACACTATTTTCTGTTTGTTTTTAACTTTCTATTGAAGCACACACACACTTTTTAAATTGCATTTGGGGAAGATGGCTAGGTGCAGTGTCCTGTAAAAATAACAACAATACTTCATAGAGTACAACTGACTCTCTGGCCATTATAGTATTGGAATTATATCCAACTAAGCTCTAGTCAGAGTAGACCCATGGCCCTTAATTTCAATTGTCTATTGTATGACTCACAATGGATACAAGTCTTACTGTGGAATCCTCACCAATTGGACTAATAATTCCTCTGAAGACTTGTGTTTTCCTGCTTTTTTCGTATCTTATAGAGAGGATACAATATTTTTACAACAATGGGTGTTTGGCCGATGTATTTTCATTACAAGGTCTGATTAGTCCAGTATGCCCAATCTGATCTGCCAGTATAGCTCATTGGGACCTACGCTCCAGGGCATACAGTTGGTCAAGTGGGATGGTCCATCCATTTGCATTTCCTGTTCACCCTGGGGACATTTAAGTGTCAAGGGCATGGGTCATTTTTGAGAACTCACTGTTTTTCTGGAACAAACAGTCCAATACAGGCTATGCTTATCCATGTCACCCACTATGTGAATGATCCTTCATAGAAGCAGTAGGTGTGACTTTCCAAACTGCTATTTGCTGTACAACACACTTAAAATCATGTTTGTGGGAGATGATCAGGTCTGCGGTCCCTCTTCTGCGAAGACAAAGCCAAGGCCTTATGGAAATATAGCCTGGCAACCACTAGTATCTAAGAACACGCAGAGATAAAGTTGCAGGTTTGAAGATTTAAGGAGGCTCTGCAGGAACTCTTTGGATGTCATTACTTTGACTGAGAATAAGCTGCTGTGTTGTTTTCTCTCCTTATAGAGATTTGCAATAGGGTGGAACCCTGAAAACCTGAATGTAGGGGTTTTCCTTCAGAGGTTTGCAACTCTGTTTTTCCAGCACTAAAACTAAATAAATAATACTACGTAAATTGGGAGTAGGGATGTTTACCATCATTGCCTTACAATCTCATGGAATTTCAGAATTTGATTGTGCGAGTCTCATTTTTTAACAAAGCAATTGGACAACTCTGTGACTCCTGAAAAAGTGTAGCTCAAGGAAAACAGACATAGATAGTAGCTGCAAAATAAAAGGAAGAAGTTCTCCCTCCCTCTTCGTAAGTATATAAGCACAAGTGGCCTTCAACACAATTGCTTTTATAGTGTGTGATCCCATACTTGTAAGAAGGGTCATGTGTGTGAATTGGAACAGAGGGCATTGTACCCTTCCAAGAGTTCTTTGATAGAGGCGTCCCTAAACATACTTCATCACAATAATGGCCATTTTGCTTTTTTATAAAACACAATGGGGGGGGGGGAGGGGACAATGTAGCAATGTATACCAAGACTTTGTCTGCCCATTGGGCTTATTTATCTAAGAAGTCACTGAAGAATGATTGCATGGTGTCCTGGCCTCATTAGAAACCATGAAAATGAAAGCAAGGACAAAATTTGGCAGTACCAATTACGTACATGCAAAGACATATGGAAAATACACAAACTACTGATATCTAGTAACACAAAACCCCATGCTTTTGTAGAGCTTGGCAGTCACTCACACTCCACGTAACAGTAGGGGACTCTGATTGCAGATTTCACTGCAGGACAAGACCCTAATGGCTTGGTCTTGCATCCACTAAAATGCAACAACAAAGATCCCATTAACTTTAATGACCTAAGATAAGGGTATAAAATGAGTTACCTGGAATTCTCAGTCCCCTGACCAAGCACCAAGGAAATGGAACTCATAATTTCTCTAAGAAATAAATGCACCATCAGAAGTAAAAGTACTAGCTAAATATAAACTATGTTCAGAACTTCAATATCATCAAGAAGGGTGATGTTTTAATATACCAATTAAACATTTGTAATTCAGACCAGCCTCTGCTCTAAGTTTAAAGCTGTTCTTTTAAATATAGAGCATTTCCAACTCTTTGTGTTTACTTCAAAAATATGCCAAGCAAAAAAAATTATAAGCAGCAAAATCTTAATATACTGTTTGGTAAAGTTCAAGTCAGTCTTTGAAAAACACATTTATCTATCCAGTAAAGCTTGTGTTAATGCGATGTAAGAGTTTGGCAAATTCAACTCTAATGGAGCATAAAAGTGCTTTTGCTTGAAAGTGAGATCATTTTTAAAAATTCAAAGCATGATCACTTTTTCTTTTTTGCAGGAACAATCTGATACAAGCAGCAAAGCTTAAATAAACTAGAAACATTTCAAATGATCCATAAAGGATTAATAAGCACCACAGGAAGTCCTATAGGCTCAGCGTATACATTTTCCCATCTTTTTCTCCTGTGATGCACATGACATGAAATTCTAAGCAGAACTCAAGTTTCAAAGTCACTGAATGTTAAGGCCCACAAGCTTTAACAGTGCAGTCAAGCAGGTCATCACCCTGCACTGCTTAATCCAAACAATAAGGTCACGATATTGTTAGCACACTAATGTTCCAAAATCATGACACCTAGAAAAAACTCATTTCTAGTGACAAATTTGGGGGGGGGGGAGGGAGGATAGCAACAAACCAAAACAAAAAGGATAGCTGTAACAGTAACAGTGTAGCAAGCTACAACCCACTAATAAAAAGCAAAGCAAAATGACAGTTGTTATTTTGGCAGAGATAATCTATGCTGAAACACAAAACACATGCACACAATTTCTTTCAATACAATTTGCTTGTCTTCCCACTGACTTCTGTGATTACCACAGAAAGCAAGGTTCTAAACATATTTCAGCAGAATCTTCAATCAATAAGAAAAACAACAACCCAGAGAGGTATGGGAAAATGCATTATAGTATTAGTAACTGCTTACAAAATATATTGGACTTACCAATATGCATACAACTGACAAGACGAGATACAACCTATTCCACCAAATGGCAAAAGTAGGTATTAAGTAGGTACAGGTAAGGTACAAGTAAGGTCAAATTGTATAATCTACCTGAAATTGTTGGAGGAGGAGGAGGAGGAGGAGGAGGAGGAGGAAGAAGAAGAAGAAGAAGAAGAAGAAGAAGAAGAAGAAGAAGAAGAAGACTTGATATCCTGCCTTTCACTCCCCTTAAGGAGTCTCAAAGAGGCTAACAATCTCCTTTTCCCTTCCTCCCCCACAACAAACACTCTGTGAGATGAGTGAGGCTGAGAGACTTCAAAGATGTGGAACTAGCCCAAGGTCACCCAGCAGCTGCATGTGGAGGAGCAGGGAATCGAACCTGGTTCGCCAGATTATGAGTCTACTGCTCTTAACCACTACACCACACTGGCTATCCTGGAAAGACATCCAAGTTTTAAAGTTCACTATCATAAAGATGTGTTTAGTTACAGGTAGGTAGCCGTGTTGGTCTGCCATAGTCGAAACAAAATAAAAAAATTCCTTCCAGTAGCACCTTAGGGTCCAGTGACTTCTGTTTCAGTGTATCTGAAGAAGTGTGCATGCACATGAAAGCTCATGCCAATAACAAACTTAGTTGGTCTCTAAGGTGCTACTGGAATAATTTTTTTTATAAAGATGTGTGTGACACACAACTCTAGCTGTCCTTTCTATCTCAAGCCAAAGGCGTCATGGAAGTACTGAACCAGTGCCTGAAATCAATAATGAGCTGGATGTTGGCAAGTCAACTGAACTGGGGAAACATCAGCAATGGGAATTACACTACCCTTGAAAAATCAGGTTTGGCAAACTCTCAAGTTTTGGTTGTAGCTGGGAATGCTTTTGCTGAGTTTTGGATGGTGATTAGTGACAGCCACCTATTGGAAAAACAAACTTGGCTGTGGTATACATGCCTCAGTTACATGAAAGCAGCTCTCCTGTATTGCACTCTTTGTGATGGACTCTCCTTCCTTGCAGGCTTTTAAGCAGAGGTCTGTCATGTATGATTTAGTTGATATTCCTGCATTTCAGGGGGTTGGACTACATGCTTTAGCAAGCATGTTATTCCTTGTATGTCATTTCAACTGCCTGCTGGTCTCTTTGAGTGCCATTTAAGGTGCTGGCGATTATCTATAAAGTCCTAAACAGTTTAAAGCCAGGTTGCTGTAAGTACCAGCTCAATGGATATGTTCTTGTCCAGGCTTCCTCAACCTCGGCCCTCCAGATGTTTTGAGACTACAATTCCCATCATCCCTGACCACTGGTCCTGCTAGCTAGGGATCATGGGAGCTGTAGGCCAAAAACATCTGGAGGGCCGAGGTTGAAGAAGCCTGCTCTTGTCCATCCTGTGTGACTAAGTCAGAGAGGTCCTCTTTAGTGTCACCAGCTTAAGTTTCCGCAGTTGATCACCCCAAATCTTTTGAGATAGTACAAGGTTCAGAGAGCAACAGAAAATATACAGAAACGGCAATCTTGGATAAACAGCTTGACAATTACCAAAGTATTTGAATTGTGTCCTGAACATTAAATAACTAAATAAAATGCATTTTATAAATTTCTCAGGCGATATATTTATTTCACTCACAACAACATTTGTTGTCTACTCATTTTATTACGTAAACTCATGTTAGAAAAAATTGGCCAAGACAGAAATCAGAAGGCGATGAAAATCAACTTTTGGAATATTCTTTTCCTTGGAAATCTCCATGCTATATACATAGAGAAGTTAAAGAGTTATCAAATATTGTTTAATTGTTTTTTTCCAAAGAGAAACATTATCTAAAAGAATTGTTTTAAAAACAAACAAAATTCAGGGACACCAAAATTGATATTGTGTCACAATGATAATATTCAAGATGCAGTAGCTTAATCTGACAAGTAATTTAAGGAATCTTCCCGGACAGAACCAAGTTTCTGAAATCATAAATAAAATATTAAATTTATTGCTGTATTTTGTGCAGTCTTGTTCAATTTCTTATTTCTGGTTTCAGACCTGCTTTGTTCTTAGAGCCAGATGACATTTAAAGAATTTCACATACAGCTCTGGACTAATTAATCCATAGTTCCTAAGCCAATACTCCCATGCTCTAAATCTGCAGGCAATCGGATAGGTTCAGATAAAATACATTATGACTTTATGTGCATGGCCTTGGCTCATCCTCCCTAACTCTGCTGAGCGGAGAGCAAAGAAAATGAACTGAGATAACGGGTTGTATTCAACACTGACATTTCACTCATACAACAGACTTCCACTTCTGCAACAGACCTTCCCCCATCTCTCTTCTGCAGTCCCTCAAAATCTGCTCCAAGGGATTGAGGGAAGGAAAGTCACATTGCACAAACAGAATGCCATCCACACAGCATTGGATATCACCCAATATGCAGCAAGACTATAAGAAATGTAAAGTTTAAACTGAATATGTTGACAGCTGTAGAGAAGAATGAAGAGACAAATACAGAAGAGCAACATTGTCAAAACAGGAAAGATCTGGAAAGTACAAGAAACAGGAATGGAAATGAGGAGATCAAAACGAGCAGGACAAGAGAGAGGAGGCTAATCTCTCTTGGAACAGAGTTCAAGTGCACTGGGGCCGCCATCACAGGAACTGAGTTAAGACCACTTGCTTCAAGTGAAATATGGGGAAACCAATTCAGATTGGCATGCCACCACAGCAGTCCCATACAGGGACATTACAGTACCCTAAGGGGTAAGTTACCAAATTATGAATGAAAGTTGCCATGTCTCCCAAGCAGTGGTGTAGATGATAAAAGGCACAGACCTACTGACTATTGTATCCAACTAAGTTTTACTCATAGTAAAATAATTAAAATTAATGAACCCACAATATAGTCATAGAATCAGAATACAGTGGTACCTCGGGTTACATACACTTCAGGTTACAGACTCCGCTAACCCAGAAACATTACCTCGGGTTAAGAAATTTGCTTCAGGATGAGAACAGAAACAGCGCAGTGGCAGCAGGAGGCCCCATTAGCTAAAGTGGTGCTTCAGGTTAAGAACAGTTTCAGGTTAAGAACAGACCTCCAGAATGAATTAAGTTCTTAACCCAAGGTACCACTGTAGAATGATAGAATTGTAGAGTTGGAAGGGACCCTAGGGGTCATCTAGTCCAATCTCCTGCAATGCAGGAATCTTAATCCTGAGATTAAGAGTCTCATGCTGTACCAACTGAGCTATCCCCAAGGATAGCCATTTCCATTTATTTCAATGGGTTTATCCTGAATATGTCTGATTGGTTAAAACCCTGTAATTTGGACCTTACAGGAAGTGTGACCACCATTTAGAACAGGCACATTCGCAGTCAACCAGTAAACTAAATCTGGACCGATTTTGGTTTATTCACCTTCATCCAGTCAACCTCTGACAGCAGACACGAATTTAGAGACTTGCCTGTCTCAGCTGGATTTCATGAGAAAGAAAAACAGAGCTGGGCGTCATTAGCCTGACATCATGTTCTATGAGACTTGCTAAGCTGAAAAGTAGTGATTGGCCGAAGATCATTCAGTGAACTTCATGGGTTAGCATGGATATGAACCCCAGTTCTCTATGATCCAAATCCAGTATTTCAAAGGCACAGGTCAGAGCTAGAACCATCATAGAACTGCAAAATTTTAGAGTTTCTGTGAACCTGTACTCTACTTGCATTCCTGCACAACTGCTGGTAGATATGCTAATGAATAAAGCTGGTAAAATGCTGCAACAGCATGGAGCAGAGAGAGATAAAAGAAAGGAGCATCCCTAAATAGGGAGCAGGGGTGAGAAACTCACTCCTTGTACACATATTTGAAAAGCTGAATTGAATTTAAAAATAGAAATTAGCACCTTTTGATAGTGAAGTAGTTTGATATTTAATTGGCAGTGTGTATTAACAGGTTTTACACATAAAAAAGCAAGGGGGAAAATAAACTGACATTTTATGGTAGAGCAGTTAGCGCACCATGTTGTTAAGGGGTTTTATTTTACACTGATTTGATCAACGGAAACAAGCTTCAAGCTCTCAACCAGAATCAGCACATATCCTTTGAAGTTCAACTAAGTATAATAAGAAATGAACTCTTGTTTTTATTTAACAGTGCATTCTTGGTCTTCCAAATGACATCATGCAGGAGAAATGGCTCCTCTCTTACCCAGACAGCAATTCACTCCACTGTATACTGGCAGAAGATGTGAAAAATCATAACAAAAACAGTGAAACTGAACAAATAAAAGCAGCAACATTCAGGAGTCATAGACAAGTTTCAGATGTCCCTACCTATCCCCAGAAGTTCATTTCTATGCCCACCAACTTTAGAAGAGCAGGTCAGAGTGTTCTCCATTCATTAGAAAGAACAGGAAGTCACAGAAATTCCATTCTCTGCCAGGAGTAGTGATGGGTCCATCTGTCCAGGGCACGCATGGCCAAACTTGGCCCTCCAGATGTTTTGGGACTACAATCCCCATCATCCCTGGCCACAGGTCCTGTTAGCTAGGGATGATGGGAGTTGTAGTCCCAAAACATCTGGAGGGCCGAGTTTGGCCAAGCCTGGTCTAAGGTATGGATGAACAGTTCCACTTCTATGTAGAATATTATGATTACTGGCCCAGGTTAGGTTTTAAAAATCCACTGGAAGATACAGGACTAGTTACTGGGATAACAACTCTGCTCTTCTAAGCAGCCTTTGAACTGATACTTCTCCCCGTTCTACATTAAACCACACCCCTTGAGCTACTGGCTTGTGATAGTGAGCCTTCCGAATGAAGACAGTGGCATACATAGTTACTAAACAACAAAGAGGGGGATGTTCTCAGGGTCTCCAGGTTATCAACCTATCTGGAAACAGCCACCAACAGAAAAACACTTGGCTTTACTGTAAAAGAAAGAAGAAACTTCTATGGAGATTGTGCACGGAAGCAACACCATGTCAAGAAGCTCAGCAAGCATTGTAGGAAGAATGGGACTGTACTTTCTCCCTTTTGAGACAAAGAAAGATGTTTGTGCTGAAGAGTTTATGTGAGAAGATAACTTGGCTTGTCACCATCTTGGGATGAATTTTTTTCAAGTCCTTTGGTAGGAGAAAGTGACCCCCTTCCTCACTCAAAAAAGAAGGTTTGGGCTACTTGTGCCTTTTCTTTGCTTCCACCCAAATCTCATCCAGTTGACTCCCAAACAACTGGTTCCAGAAGACTTGTAAGAAAGATGAACCTCTGAGCCTGGATCAATGTTCCAGGCTTTTAGGCACACATCCTTTATTTTGTCCACCGTTGCAGCCACAGACCTGGACCCAAACTAGATGAAATCTGTAGAATAGTTTGCTAGAAAAGATATGTTCTATTATATCTTCCACAACCCATCCTTTACTGACTCAAGATCATTGACTCACAGAACTATCACCCTAGAAAACCCACCACTCTAGGAAACAAGTGATGCTGGTGAGGTTCCCAATGGAAATCCCCCTTTATTGAAGTCAACTGGAACTGGGAGCAATAGTTTCTTTTCTCAGTTACTAATGTGGGACTCCCTTTAAGCATAAGTCCCCTTCTACTCCCACTGGAACCTCCTCCTGCTGTATGATGCCATTCTCCTATGGATTCTGTCTGCTACAGGAGACAATCCCAAAGGACATAGTGCCTTATGATCCAGAGAGAAAGAATGTACTATAGCGTCTTGTTAGTTTGGAGGATGCAATAAAATATTAAGGCACAGTACAAAACGGGGAGGGAGAATAAATACATTTACTTTTACTATTGGTAGTTACTTATTACCAATAAGGCAAAAACTATTAGATCTTTAAAAAACAAATGTGAATGTTTTCCCAAAGGCATTATTAACAATTAATAATCATTACACTGGTGCCTTGTTTACCTGACCTTCTGTAAATTCAGCTGCCTTGTAATTAGACCCATATTTTGCACATTTATATATTTGTATGCACAGATTTGACTCATTCATTCATCCATTAAAATTTGCTTGACAGACCTAGATGGATAATCAGGGTACAATTTGTATTTACTGGATTATAGAAAATTGCCCAAACTGTTAAGTTCAAGGAAAACGCATTCTTGTCTCTCTCTTGTGACTGATGTAAAAGCAATTACATATCAGAGGATGGCCCCAAGACACTCTGAAGGAGCAGCAAAGCTTTTACAATCTGGTGTCTTTAACAGTATTTTGTTCTTTAAAATGGTGACTGGTTTTAAAGACTATCTAAAAAGAAGAAACAAAAAGCCACCTAGCACATCTTGTCTAAGCAACGCATTACTCTGTAATTCAAATGGTAAAGTAATTTCCCAGAAAAGTTTAAATGTTGTATTTACTACTAACTTTGTCAAAAATGAAAAGATTAATTCTTTTATGTGTCAGCTTCTCTTCTACAAGACCTTAGGGTCTGCTGAAATGTGACATGTGGGGAAGATTTTTTTCTTTGAGAAAAGTAGATCTTTGCTTGAAGTAGTAAGAATCAACTAGTACCAATGATAGCACAATCAATGTTATTTCTCAAATAATATTGTCATTGGCAAATTATGACTAATCTATAGGAGGGCCAAATTTAAATAGGTATGAGTGCCAAACGTCCCACTGAGAAGAAACACAATGGTTTTGATGGTTGCAAGGCTCACTAGAAGGAAAAGTGGTCTTTTCCAATGTGCTACCTTCCTATGTCTAGACTGCAAAAACAGCAGCAACAGCCTTGGTTACAACCCTTCCCTGCCTGGGCGCACATCAACTGTTTACCCACTTTGAAGGAGTACTGCAGATTATATTAAGTACCCCAAAGGGACATCCAAGGTCCCCAAGACTTGTGTGTTGACAGCCTACTCTAAGATTATATATGGGTCAAGTTATTAAATGGAATGTATCTTCAGTCACAAAAAGATTACTAGCAATTCTAAGAAGTGTTCTGGACAGAAAAGAAATGTGTTAAGATCCAACTTATTAGCAGATAAACATATTACAATGAAAATATTTTTTTAATCTTTGCAAGAACTTAATCAGGGTATGAGGGCGGTAGAGAGGACGAAAGAGTTGACAACAACGCCCCAAATTGCTAGTATAGTGACATGCTTTATTAAAGCAACTTGATGCTCATTTTATTGAATTATGAAACCTCAGCTACTTGGCATGGGTAAGGGTAGAAATCTAAACAAACAAGCATATGGAAATAATAGCAAAATGTAGCCCTGATAGAGGCTTTGGCCAGCCTTGGCACTTCAGTGATAAAAGATCTGGGAGTTAATTATATTGATGTCTTCCCAAAATTTATAGCCAAGCTGTTTACTCAGAGGGATAACAGTTTCTATTTTAAGGAAAAGGCCTAACTCATGGAAGCCTTTCTGGAATTCGTGCTATGGCTCAATATCAGTTATGGGAACATTATCCAAGAAAAGGGGACTCCTCTAGATCATCAAATGGCACACAGGTCAAGATTAAGTATTTGACAAGGTGCAAGAGCAATTTATAACAGACCAACTTCATAAAACATTGTTTAAATGTTATGAAACCAGGAAAAAGATTTACAATGCAATCCTAACCAAGACTACTCAGAAGCAAGTCTTAATTAGTTCAGTGGGATTTATTCCCAGGTAAGTGGGGACAGGATTGCAGCCTTGATCATGAATTTATGTAGTACTGTAAATAAATAATGTGATTTGGTGTGTTTTCCCCCCAGAAAATAGGGTACTAAGAACTTATTCCCAGTCAGCTCTACCCTGCTACACAAATAGTAACTGTAAAGGGAGTGGGTCAGAAAGCACTGCCACACATATCTATAGAATATTGTGTTCAAATTGTTTCATATATATTACCTAGTAATCCTTACAAAAACACAGAAGACAGTATTAAATACTCACGTACTGCAGAAGACAGGATTGTCTAAGGACACCTATTAAGTTGGTGGTGTTTGGAGGAGATTTGGCTCAAAGATCATAGAATTTTAACACACTGCAATGCAGGAATCTCAGCTGAAGCATCCATGACAGATGGCTGTTAGGCACTACACTACACCAGTTCCCAATGATACACCATGAAGTTTAGAAGCTGAGAGTTAACAGTGCACAATACACCTGGATTGGTGGGCACCAACAGTCATATCAAGGCTTTGTGAGATCTTATCTAAGAGAAAAAACTGGAACGTGGAAGGAGGCTGCCTTTAAGTATCATGCATTCAAAATATGGGAAATAGCAAGGTGTATCAGTGTCTAGTTTCTGGAAATATGAAGACATTGGTCATCATTTCCTTTTGTGGAAAGCAGAAGTCGCGTGGAATATATAACTTTATGATGAATGAATTCAATCTGTGCCAGCTGAAAGATTAATCTGAGATCAGGCTTTGAGGAAAATTCAGCGAGTGCTTTACAATCCTTTGCATGCAACTCAAGTAACTTGCATCAAAACAGGAACAACCGCACCATGGATCCTAGAGATGCATGTTATGCTCTTTAACAATGTACAACGTGGGCTACACTAAACATATAAACCCACGATACTATTTCGTTCACTTCCACATTCAGCTTCAAGATATAGTAGTACACTCAAAGCTCATACGAATTTCCTATATCACCTTAAGAAAAGCATCTTTATGTTGTTCCCTTTTCCCACTTTCTTTCGTAGCTATTTCTGACCTCTCATTTTGTTGCTAACAATCACTACTCAGTGACAGGTCACCCTACGTTACAACTGATAGAAATACAAACTTTTATTTAGAAACATTGCATTATATTCAATCAACACAAAAAACCCCAACCCCATTTCAATTTAATGGGCTGTATTAAGAGCTTTCCATGTTCACTCAGACTCCCAAATGCCAGAAAACCATAGCTGTTAAGGGGCATGACCTAAACAGATGCATTCTTTCAGCAATACTGATATAGGATCCTAACCTGTGGTTAGTTCCAATGTCACCACTACCTTGGAGCTGGATGTCTGACAGTGACGGAGGGGTGAACCGAAGTCCCAGACCTGTCTGTTTACTGGAACAAACACATGGGAGTCTCTATGCATCTGAAGAAATCATGCTGAAGCTTACATCTGAGGTTACAAGTACCTGACCGGCAACCCACACAAAACTATAGACTTCAAAAGGACCTGAGATCATCCATTCAGCTTCATGACTGAGAGGGGATCTGAACCTTGGTATCCCAGGTCTAGTCGAACACTCTTTGTCATACTGACTCCCTTTATCAATTCTATCTAGCATATGTTTTGGAAAGCCACTTGTCCGTCTGTTCCATATGGATTCAAACACATCTCGATATATCATCACCAAAGTCAACACAAAGATGGGGTCAATACATTATCTGGTAAAAACAGCACAGCTGTGTAACAATGCACACAAACACTACAAAACAAGATGGATATTTGTAGTCAATCTTAAGAGCAAGTACTTTATGCTACAGATTGAATACTTTTTGTTAACAAAAATAATGTTTTTCTTAAAGGATTAATCTCTCAAGGAGCGGTAAGGAGATTTGAGAAGTTATACATTAGCCTTTGTACTTTTCCAATTGTTATGGACTGAACTTGGTGGCTATATTTAATTTTTTAAAAGAAATTAATGCCTATATAACATATACATTTTTAAATAGGGACCGTATGCCACTCTGTCATGAGAATCAGTTATAGAAGCTATAAAGTGTACATGCCGGATACAGATCACCCACTTATAGCCACGCACTTCAGAACAAACTCCTCTAAAACCATACATATTTCATTGAAAGCTCAGGGTAACACTTCAAAAATGAACCAGCTAAACAAACTTCCAGTAGCACTTGACAGAGCTACACCTATTCTTCCCATTTCCAAAGCAGTACAGAATTAATTACCAGTTCTATGGATCTATTGTAAGTATAATAGACTAAAGAGCTATCACAGACACATTTATTGTAAAAGCACAATCCCAAGAGTGTCTAGTAGAGGGCCAAAACGATTAACACAAATGCTTTGTCAGATCAAAGATAAAACCTGCACCACCCAATTGAGGGATGAATTAGAACAGTGGGTTATCTTTCAAATTAACCAGGGCAGTTAGTGAGGAAAATTTCATGAAAGTGTAATTCTTAGCCTTTGTGAATCCACACAGCAGGCATTCTGCCAGCTGACAAGATGATGAAATTTTCATGCTTAAAAAAGCCTTCTTCATTCCCCAATTTAGATTAGCTAGTATTTCTTTCTTTTTTCTATTTGTTCTTCTGCAGAAATTGTTTAAAACCTAGATCAATCTTTCAAAAGAATAATGCAACCAAAAGAAAGAATAAAATCTTAGTATGTCGTCCTTTTTAAAAAAACTTAATATGTGTACAGATAAAAAATGAAAAGTTAAAATTATTTGGAATGGTGGGGGGAATATTTAAGGAATTTATTACCGGAGAAGCCAAATAGTAAAAAAAAAAGGGGGAGGAAAAAATAGTAAGATGTGCCATTGTTTAAGGGGAATATGTTTGCTAAAACAGCAAAAACGTTACTAGATCACAGATAATTTTCCAAGCAAATACAATCTTGCAGTTTTCAATCAACATCATGGTATGGCTCACACTATTGCAAGGATAGTCAACCTTTTTATACTTACCACCCACTAATGCATCTTTCTGGATGGTAAAATTTCCTTACCAGTGCTCGATGGAAGGAGGATTCAGCTTGTCCCATAGAACCCCCTGCCGCCCACCTTGAATCCTGAAACACCCACTAGTGGGCGGTAGGAACCAGGTTGACAACCCCTGCCCTAATGCCTTGGCTTTTTAGTAAGTACTTCAAAATAGCAAGTATGAGTGAACAATATGAACTGTATTGTCCAACTAAATCAAATAAAATAATCATACAGTCAGGGCCGTCTTATGCATATCTGGCACCGTGGTACAAAGCTCCCTCTGGTGCCACCCCCCGGTTTCCCAGAGTTTTTTAGGGAGGATGGCGCTGCCGGTGGGGCTGGAGGAGGCGGGCAGTGGCTGGAGGGCGGCTCCTCTGGTGGGGAAGAGGCAGAGGCTGGGTGTGGTGCCTCCCGGCTCAGCTGGCCGCTTTGTGCTGCGGTGACCACTGTAGACGGAGGCTCCGGGCGTGCCGCTGCTTTGGCAAGGCATGGTGGAGGCAGGCAAGGGCAGCGAGCTAATGCCAGGAAGCGCCGCATCCAGCCTCCGCTCTTCCCTGGCGCCCTCCAGAACTTGGCGCCCTGGCACCCTGCGCCACTAGCCTCTATGGGTAAGACGCCCCTGCATACAGTCAAGGAGAAACTAAACAGGGCAGCTGGGGTGGGGTGAGGTGGAGATGTCACACTCCTCTGAGTGTGCAACCTGAGATACAGGAACAGACATCTCACCCAATGTGTTTTAATCACCTAGCTCTAGGAGGTTCCAAACTTTGGTCTGAACAGAACTCCTATGTGGTATTGATGATATGAACACTATGAAGAAGTAAAGAACTATCACCAAGCAGTTTCAAAGAATCAAGTCACCTCAAATATAGGCACAACATTTACAAGGGTCCAATTCAGATGATAACTTCCCTCAACCTTGCTACTATAGATGCTACCAAGATGGCGGCGCGTGCAAACGCTGCGGCTGAGAGCTCCCTGGAGGGGAGTCAGGGTTTGTTAGGACGAATTATTTATAGCCGATATGAAATGCTGTTGTACAGGGATCATAACAAGACAGGGTTATTGTAATAATGAAAAGGTGTTGGGTTGGGGGAGAGTGGAGAACCATGTATGTCATGTTGAGCTCCTTGGAGCAAAGGGGAAAAATGAGGTAAGTGTCTGTGTGTAAATAAGTGTCTGTGTGTACACCCACAGGTGTTATGTACTATGACTCCTATCATCATCACCCTGAGCAATGGGGATTTTCTGGGCCCTATACACTAAGTTGATTGCTAGTGGGACAGAGGACCCTATCTATTGGCAAGAACAGCTGCTTATGAAACTAAACCTTGGCACATGGCTGGGATCTCACTGGCACTGTGCTTTGCAGTGCACCCAGTTGCCCTGTAAGCAAAGTTTTAAAAGCCACACCATTTTAAGTTTTAAGAAAGGTGGGGGAGACTCCAAAAATATATGAATGAAACTAGTAAGAAAATTTTCAGCAAGCCAAGTCCCAAACCTACTGCTGGAGCTACTGTGAAGTTGCACAATATTTACAGGAGTTGTAACTCAGGAATACACATTTTTAAAAAGTGAGTGCCGCTGATAAGAGTATTTCTGCACTCCACATTTCCATCCTTCTTCTTTTCCAGAGATAGAACATGGGGAGGCAGCTGAAATGTGAAGCTGTCCCTAATGCCTAGTTCCTCTGCAGTAGCCACCCTCTCTCTCCATTTTCATACTGCTGCTCCTAAAAGATATGGAGTAGGTATAGATAGCCACTGTTTGCACCCAGGTGTTTTCCATCAGCAAAGAGTAATTGGTTGCTCTTCTTTCACCCTACCAGCATTTCAATCTTTCTTGATCCCAGTTTTCGAAAATATTTCCGTGCACAACTTTCAGCACTGTGTTAGAGAGACTAAATCAGAGGTTACCTGGAACCATAGTGAAACTGTCAACAAGAATGCTTGTAAGCTTCTATGGAAGAAGAGGAAGGTAAAAATCTTTACATAGCGGCTAGGAATAAGAGCTGAGATGGAAGAAGGGTGTATGTGTGGATAATCCAACAAAGTGCAACCAATATTTAACCAAAGGTCTCAATGTGTGTTGAACCAAACTTGCTTTCATTGGAGTGATTTGCAAAAATCTTTTCAAATTATCATGTTGACATTTATATAAATGATAAGGCCATTAAAATGTGTGGAGCTCTGACACCACGTGGTAGCATCTAATATAATGGTACATTGGTTTACAACCATCATCCATTCCGGAGATCCGTTTGTAATGGGGCCTCCAAAAATTTTTTTAAAAATGGGTTGTAATCCAAAAAAAAGGTTGCAAACCAGGACATGCACTTCCAGGTTTGATGTGTTTGTAATCCAAAACATATGCAAACCAAGACGTATGCAAACCAAAACACCATTGTATACAAATTGTTGCCTCATTCTGAAAAATAATATGAACAAACATTTCTAAAAAGTTAGGAAATGTCCTAATTTAAAACACTTTATCACATTTTGGTGTTCTCACTAGATTTACATTGTTCATTAAATACAAACCAAATTCCGCTGCTTAAAATAATATTTGGTTTGCATGATTAAACTTTAATACTAACCACGGAACAAATAAAGGCCTGTGAAATCAGTTCAGAGCCATTCATGTGAGTAGTCCTCAGAAAACCCTAAAAAAAATTCTTAATTATATGATTTTGAGTTGCTTAAATGTGAAGTACTTACCTTCAAAAGAAGCAATCCCTGATCTGAATTTACAACTCTCACAGAAATGCACATTAGAAAGCCTACACAATGCGAACACTGAAGTTAAAGGATTCCTTTCCCCAGCCCTTCTGAATTAGTACAAACACAGTCCAATAACAAGGCCAAGCAAATTCTCTCATATGATTTGCAAATGTTTAGATCTAAAGAAATTGGTACATACAACCATATCTGAAGGAAGTTGCTTAAGCAATTACCTGGTTCAGACATGAGAAACCAGTTTAAGAAACCAAAATATCTTCAACTGAAGTAAGAAACATGAGAAGAAGGAAGAGGTGAGAGTATGCCAGCACACAGGTAGTTACTGGTTCAGTAAACCATGGTTTTATAGGATCAAGATGTTGGTGTCTGAACTGGGCCAGGATCAGGACAGGAAGGGGTGCTGCTCATATGAGGAACTAAATATAAAGAAGACAGTTACTCACACTGTAGTACTTTTTAATATGACTTCTTATATCCAGGTTTAGCTTGTTGTTAATTTGCATTAGGTACATTAGAGGAGATTCACGGCAGTCTTTTTGGCTACACTGTCGCAAGCTGGCTTCGATCATCGGGCCCTACAGATTTAAAAGACCAAAAATCAGTATAAACAACAGCTTTGCAAAAGGTCCTGTGCAAGTATAAAGTTCAAAGACATACATTCTAAGGCAAAGTGGTATTCCTGTCCTAGTATTCTTGTTGTGGTTCTGACTGCACAGTCAGGATCTGACATGCCGCAGCAGAATTAATGTCTCACTGGAAGATTTACAACCTTTTTTAGCCGAACAGAATTTTCAGTCTGTCTACACAGATAAAAGCAAACTAATAAATTTCTCATTATGAAGAAATGCACTGAAGAGCAGTCAAGTTTCATACCACCCCCCTTCCTATTACAGCTTAAAAATCTGTACTTTTGTGATCCAAGCAACCACTCCCGCACTAACAACATTAAGCAATTCCAGGTGGAAGAGATTGCAGAGCTTGACATCCGCTCTTCTTACACTTAGCCCATCTGTAAGTTGTCAAGCCCCCATGCAATTAACTATCTTATTTACAGCTGTAATGAAACAAAGTCAAGGATTTACCAAGTATTACTGATCTGTGCCTGCCTTTTCCTCTCGCTTGCTTCCAAGAACTGCTTTGTTTTGATTCGAGGAACACAGAACATCTGCTGTTTGTCCAAATTAACTTAAAATAATTGCTTTTAATTTAGATACAGAATTTATTTGCTTTAACTCTCAAGGTTTTCACTTCTCCACAGCCTACTAATTTGCCAATAACTGGTACATGCATAACATTGCAATAGAGTTAAATAGTTGGCTCTGATTCAAGTTCTGATCCAAGGTCACAGATAGATTTTCTGGCAGCACTCCTTGACAGGAATGTACCCGATGACTTTTTATGTCTGATGTACGAAGACAGCAGGAAAGATAACATAGAAGAAACTTCTATATAAAAGGGAAGAGGGAAGTAAAAATGCAAAACAGAAACTTAAAAAAAAAAAAAAGTTCTCTTCCAATTAGCTTGATTTAGGGTAGCCAAATGACACTGAATAGGCCTTATTAAGTAAGCAGTTCTAAGATGCTACATATGTGTAACACTTTGAAAAAGCACATGAGAATAGTATGGAAAACTGGATTTGGCATTAACATACAAATGCCCCTTATGGAAACTTAGAAAAATAACTGGCTCTTTTCCTCCTTATACCATCTCCTATATAGAGAATTTGTTCTCAAAATATAAATATCAGAATACTAACCGAACCATCAAAGACATTGTCATAAATGTTCTCTGTCCCACACTTTGGGCAAGCAAACTTGAATCTTTCACAGTCTTTATATTTCTCTTCATCAGTGAGCTGAACTGGCCCTCCAAACAAAACATCATTCTCCTCATCTTTATGATAATGGTGAGAGACTCTGAACTGTGAGGGATCCAGCCCTGGTAATAAGAAATATAAATTCAAAGTCCGAAGAAAGCAATTCATCTAAGTTGATACAGCTTCAAATAGGAATTACAAACTGTAAAATCCAAAGGAAGACTGAATCCTAAGGAAAAGGTGGTTAAAAAAAGAGAAAAGAATACGTTTTCCCATTTTAAACTTAAGATGAAGAGCTGAGTAACATGAAGAAATTACTTATCTTTTCACACAAAATTGCTTTATAAATAAAACAAGCACAATGCATTATCTACCATGGGGAGTATGCAATAGAACATTTTGTTTACGAAGATGCTACTCCTAGAGAACAGCTTTATTGCTATTTTCTTAAGTTACACAGAGAATATTTGAATAAAATTGTGCATCTTTATTAGGAAAGTCTTTAAACCAGAATGGCATCATTAAAATGAAAGGGAGAATATAAAAACTCCATTAAAAGAAACCTGGTTGTACTGCTATTACCCACTCCTTCAAGACTGTACACAACTGCCAACTCAGACTTCAATGCAGTGGTCGATTTCATTTTGGCTCAGTGGTTAACAGCATGTAGGTTTCAATCTAATGCAGTTGTTAAAATTCAGCAGCAGTATTTAAAAAGTGCGAATTGAAGACAAAAAAAAGCACTTTTGGTTACGAGAACACAGAAAGTTTGGGAAATATGAGCAACAATTTATTATTGTACTAATGTGTTTTGTATTTAGAGATGAATTTTAAACAGCTGGTCAGGATCAAAGATAAAGGTAACTAATTTAACAGACCAGGATACAGAATAAGAATTTGGTTGAGTGTCATTATAATTGTTAAGCAATAGGTACGTCACCTTCAGGAGCGACAAAAAAAAAGTATTGCAAGAATGCTCACATCATGAGGGCTTGCTTACTTATTTTATTTAAAACTTCCATTTGTAATAGGAAGAGAGTTGAATTTATCATTACTAATGAAGAATTAAAAGTAAGGAATGCTTTTTACAGCGTAAGGAATATTAACACTGACACAGGGCACACCCTTGACCAACAGGGCATCTATTTTAGCTTAATGAATTTAGATAGGGATTATAGGGTTTTGACAAAATTAATTCCAGTTTAAATTTTAAAAATATTGGTGAAACAATATTTCAACAGCTTGCTCTTTAAAAAAAGAGTGCTCAGTGTTCAACTACTACTACTTCATACATTCACTATGACTTCCAAGCCACATACTACCTTCGTTGGAGCAGTCTAAAAGTACCACTATTACTTCTGATACTATTCTGAAGTGGTTGATGGATTGAAGTCTGAAACGAATGCCCATTTCATCTACTTAATGTTTTAGAAAGTCATTCTCATTAAAATATTTTATAACTGGGATGCTTGACAAATAGCATTTTTAGCAATTGAAAATAAATTCCGATTATCTTCCTAAGAGAGCACGCTTACAAAAAGAGTTTATTTGTAATGTAGAGGTGCTAAAGGAAAACTTACTGAATACCATTTTCTATCGTAATATTTTGCATCGTGTTAGAATTAATTAGAAAGGGGGGGACTCTTAAAATATATTTAAGTAGTAATATTGAATAGAATCCCCCCCCCCTTTTCATGCTGTAGCATGGATAACCTTACTGAATAATATCAGAAAAAGTATATATTGGAATTGGAGATACAGAAACAAAAAGGTATAGGTAAGCCATCTGTCTTCGTTTATGAGAAGTTCAGATACAGTTTGTGTGAATCAGAACTCAACTGATGTCAATGGAGCTCATCAATAGCAATTTGCACCAACCTTCATTTTAGCATTAATAATTATTTTGTCTGGAAACAACATAACCAACTGTGGTCTTGATTCAAGCCCACAGCAAACCAAGCAAATGAAGAGGTATAATTTTAAGGACGCCTAAGTAAATACCTGGATTAATAATATTGTATTTTGTTCCACAGACAATTACTTGGTTCAAGGAATCCACTTTCAGCTTTAAGTTACAGAAATAAAAATAAAACAAAACTAATGATCAGTAAATTTCATGGAAGCAATACATCTTACCATCAGAGTCCTTAAAAAAAAGGAAAGAAAAGAGAAAACCCAAACTCTTGCTTATGAGTTAACCTGTCAAAATTAATTGTGAATTATTTTTTCATATACAGGCTTTTAATAATTAATTCACTTAGGATTCCCCAAATTAAGTAGAAAGGTAGAATAATCTTAGATTACAAACTCATCTCTTACTTTAAAAGCCATTACGTTCTATTAACAGCAAGAATAGTCTAATAAGCTTTCATATGATCATGCCTTGGGGAAAAGTGTAAAAAATTAAATTTCAGTTAATAAGTAATAATACTCAGGTTAAATGTAATTCTTATGTTTAAAGGAAATATTTTGTAAAGAGTAAAGTTTCCATTTGCAGGGTGATTATTTCAAAATTAGTTATTTTAATAAACAAGCTAATACGGGGAAAAACCACTCTTCCCCAGTCTTACTTGAGAGCTATGCAAGTTTAAAAGTTAATCACCCTGCTGCATAACTCATTAAAGCTTTTGAAAAATAAAAGGGAAATAGTGTCTAGTGCTGCCACCTAGAGGCTTCCAACCTGAATCTCTTTTTGAAAAACAGTTGTATAGTACTTTATAGCCCTGTTTGGTTAACAGTTAGACCACAAAGATTTAACTCTGCAAGCATTTTTCACTAACAATAGTTTCGCCCCACTTTATTAAATGGGGCTTACTTCTGAGTAGACATGCATAGGATTACACTGTCGATTATTTTTAGTTGGCTAAAACTGAAAGGTCAATAAAGTTATGCCGTGGATTACAGTCGTACTGAGCCATACAAAACAATGAAACAAAACATGATAAGGCTATGCCAGGGATCGTTTGTTTTCTCTGCTCACCGGTGGGGAAGAGCAAAGCAGGCAAGATCGGTGAGCTTACAGTAAATCATTAATTACGATTTACAATGATGCGCAAACTGTGCCTACGTATTCTTGAAATGCTGAATCCTAATCTTGGTCAGAAGAATTTTCTAACATTATTATTTATAATTGCTATTAATTATTTTCCCCTTTAATTTATGCACTGCCTTTCCTGAGGATGTGTGCGGGTGGGTCGGAATAATGAAAAATTAACAACCTAAAATTTGCTGAACAGAGTTTACCTTGAGAATAAGTGATACAAACAGGCCTTGCTACCACTGCCTTTGGGAAGTACAAAGCTGCACTTGGATCATGACAAAAACAATGTATTATTGTTTTGTAGTTTATTTTGTAATTTACTTTTGGCTGCCTCGAGCATCATTTGGTGGAAAGACAAATTAAGTAAGCAAACAAACAGCCATGCATTGGGCCAAAACTATCACTAGCAGTTGGAGAGTCTAAGATAAACTTAAAGCATATGAAAACAATGATTCAAATAGTAGTAACTCTGCTGAAGGTGGTGGTAAAGGTAAAGGTAAAGGGACCCCTAACCATTAGGTCCAGTCGCAGATGACTGTGGTGGTAGCTGTGGACAACAGGGCTTGATTCTAACTTGGCACAGCAATTGGTTTCAGGACTGGTCCAATGCCACCATCTGCAATCAGACCAGCTGGTATCCAGTGGATTTTGGGATAGTTTAGCCCCACCGTGCAAACATTCTGTTTGGGGCTGTCTGCTGGTTGGGATACCACAAGAAAGGGGGGGGGTTGCCAGTGGCTAGCCAGCTCAGTTGGCAGAGCTGAGGGGTACCTTGGCTTAATACAAGTCCCCTACAGCACATCGTGCACAGCTGGAGGAGGCAGGGTTGGATTGCTCTGCCATACGCTAATTACTAATAAGTGGTAAGCGGGTGGCGCTCTGGGTTAAACCACAGAGCCTAGGACTTGCCAATCAGAAGGTCGGCAGTTCAAATCCCTGCGACGGGGTGAGCTCCCATTCCTTGGTCCCAGCTCCTACCAACCTAGCAGTTTGAAAGCACGTCAAAGTGCAAGTAGATAAATAGGTACCACTCCGGTGGGAAGGTAAACAGCATTTCCATGCGCTGCTTTGGTTCGCCAGAAGCGGCTTACTCATGCTGGCCACATGACCCAGAAGCTGTACACTGGCTCCCTCGGCCTATAGAGTGAGATGAGCGCGCAACCCCAGAGTCGTCCGCGACTGGACCCAACGGTCAGGGGTCCCTTTACCTTTAATTGCAAAGTAAATACTGAACTTCAATACTAACCTAGCCATGCTGCAATAAGGACAGAATCAATTCCGTCTATGGGTTCACAAATACGAGCCACTACTGGATGGATCTGTTGCGACAGATAGTACTGAGTGTCAATAGCAAGATTCGGTTGTTTTTTCAGTTGTTCTGGAGCATATGCTCTCTGGCTGGCACTCAGATTTGATCCATCCTATACAAAGAAGAAACAAAAAAAGAAAGGTTTATTGGTTTCCTTTAGTTACGTATACCTTTCTAAGTTCGTACTGGGCACACAACGTATCGCTAACAGTATTTACCGCACTGATAAACACTTTGTTAAATTAAAATGAATCTGAACATTTTTACCTGGCAGATAATATACGACACGGTATCTCCAGCTTTCAGCTTTCTACCCTCTTGAGAATTTATCCACAGGGCAACATGGACATGAGGCAGACTTTTTTTGTCTGGGTAGTCCTGGGGATCCTTTGTCAATGCCTATATATATATATATATCAAAGAAAAAGAATACAGAGGGAAAATTGCTGGTGAAACTACTGCAAAATTCATCAACATTTGAAATAGCATAAATATTAGGTTCTGTATCTGTGGCTTTCCATAAACTGGCTTGTAAAATGAGATTATTTATTTTTACCTGGGCATTTCCTTCCTAGTTGCCATCTTGGGCAACAAACCTCATGAAGGATAGCAATGCAGACAGAGATTCAGAATGATGTCAAGAAGCTAAGGAGCAGATCCATCCCTTCTATCTTGGCTCAAATAATGGCTCACTCCCTCAGAAGAGATAAATGATGTCATTGATTAAAATAAATGGATAGGGGGGATGGATAAAGTCAGATTCCTTCAGGAAACTTGGAAGGAGAGGAATTAAAGTCAAGTTAAAATATATACTACAGGATAGAAAGGGAATGACCAACTCAAAGAGGGTACTTTTAAAATGGATGGCACAGATTCATGAACAGTCCATCTATCAAGAGCTCTCCATCAGTCATTACAGCAAAACAGAATCTCCATGGTCAGACCAAATATCAAACGTTGGGGATTTACAACGAAGGAGAGTACTGCTTTCAGATCCTGTTTGTAATGTTTAACCAACTGTATACATACCTGTTCCTCCTTCTGTTCAAATATGCCCCTACCTACAGGGGTTGAGAAAAATCCTTGACCTGCTCAGAAATATATTGACTGAAATAAAGGGTGGGAAACCTGTCGCCTTCCAAAAGCTGTTGGGACTCCAAATCCCATCAGCCCAAGCCACCATGACCAGCAGTCAGGGATGATGGTAGCTGTAGTCCAACAACATCTGGAGGGCTACAGGTTCCCTAACTCTTATTTAAACTACTTATGCTTGAAATATGGGTTTATGAAAAGCAACATGCTGAGAAAGTGTGGCACTCCCTACTGTAAGCCTTGGCTCAGTTTGGAGGGGGAGGTTGGGGGGGTAGCAAAAAGACAGATCTGAGGGAAAGATTTATGTACAAGTTCGGCTTACGCTAGACAAATCTTGCCTTCCTCTCTGATTAAAACTTAGATTCTTTTTTTTAAAAAAACTTTCTTTGTTCCTGTCAGAATTTTAAAATGTTTTTAAGAAATGCTCTCTGAAATTGCTAAAAGATCAGCTACCATGAACACAAAAAATGGACACCAGGAGAGAATGGAATACATTCAAACAAATTCAAGCATAACAGTTAAAAAAACCAAAACTATTTACCTTGTTGATTTCAAATTGTTTTACTGGAACGCTGCCATTTGCCACATTTTCTCCAATTTGGATTAACCTCCTCTGAATGTTTTCTACAATTGCATCTCGGGGTTGGTCAGAAAGAATCTGACCAATTATATAGCTGTAAGGAAAGTTTAGGCGTGTGAGAAAACAGGTTTTTGAGAAACACACAGTACGCACCTGCAGCACACTACGTTCCTCAGAAATTACGGGAAGAATATTTTCCAATTACTTTTGTGTAGATATAAACAATTTCTTCAGGTGGAATACCAGGTTACCACCACAACTTTAAACTTGCTCCATGGGGTGCACACTATCAATCCAAACATTAGTAATAATTAAGCTAACACGTATTTTCCTATTAAGCGTTTTCCAAAACGCAAGTGTAAATTTATTCAAATATGCCACAAAAGGTTAACCAGTTTCCAGTGGTTGTTTATTTATTTTCACATTTATACCCCACCTTTCCTCCAAGGAGTTCACAGTCGTGTACATAGTTGTCCTCCACCCCATTTTATTCTCACAATAATCCTGTGAGGTAGGTTAGGCTAAGAGAATGGCCAAGGTCATGCAGTGAGCTGGATCGTTGAGTGGGGATTTGAACCCTGGGTCTCCCAGGTGTTAGTCCAACACTCTAACCATATGCCACACCACGGATTACCAAGGAGCTAAGCGGGGCTGGGGGCAGGCTCCCCACATCTTCTGTCATGGAGGGAATACTGATGAGTAATGCTGCAAACATTAGCTGGATGGGGGCAGAACTAACAGTCCCTCCTTAATTCCCTACCACTGAGCTTTCCCTCTTGTACCCAAACGCCAGGATGACCTGTGTAAGAAAGCTACCTGCTTCTTTTAGTAAGGCAATTCTAATTAAAGCTGCTATGAGTAGTGTGAACTCAAAAACTAGGGGATTTCCAAATCAAATAACGTCCCAGTTTGTAGGTGCTAAGACAGCAAAACACTATTGCTTTCCTCCCTAGAAAAGGGTGAATTTGATAAAATGTGCCTCCCTCCTGGCCCCTCTAAAACCTTTATTTCATTAACAGTGTGTTATATCCAATTATGTTGCTCGACTTATGGTAAGTCTTCCATCCAAGGAACGGGGAAGAAAGCTTAATTCAGTAACCTCTGCCCCTGAAAAACACAACCCTCCATAACAGATTTTGGAGGAGGAGGAGAGGTGCAGAGGCTACACAGAGATCTGGGAATCGCTGAAAATTGCTTTCCTCCCTATCCTGCCAAAGGAAGCCAAGCACCACCACTGGATGCAAACCAACATTTTTCTATTTAAAAGCAGCTGTGAATTGTAGATAACAGCAAAATCCAAGATGTCAGGGGGAGGTGTGTGCATGCGCACACACACCACATATTTGCAAACACACAGACACAAACACTTTTCCCAGAGTCGTTTCTGCCTAACAGGAAAAGGCAGGAACAAAACTTAGAGCAGAAAAGATGGCAAACACACATTATCTATTCATATTTTGTTAGATTATATCCTGCATTTTCCCCAAGAAAATCAGGACAGTATACATAGGTCCTTTCCCATTTCATCTGACATTAACCACCCCATCATGCTGCCTCTCATTTTACTATGAGGTCAAGCATTTAAATCGGTTCCGATTTGACTGCATCAGTTTGCGTGGTAGCTGAATCCACCCATCTTGGAATAACCTTCTGTAAAGCACCACCTTTGATCTAAAACATGTTTATTTAAAAGTAAATCCTGCTATTTCAGTAAACCTTGCTTCTAAATAAGTGTGCTTAAGATCATAGCCTTTGGGACAGAATTATGATACAGAGTGTTGTCACTTGCTTTGGGTAAAAGTTAGTGGATCTACACAGCAGCCACGGTGAGTGATCTAAGAAAGTAACTTACTTTCCGGTCTCTTTTGCAAGATCACACCAATCTCTTCGCACAATGTCCAGTCCTTTAAGCTCTTGCTTGGTAACGTATTTTCCATCCCCTGTTGGCTCCACAACCAAAGCAGCGTATTTTTTCTTTTTCAGCAATAAAAGGGACTTAAAGACTCCATCAATATCTATCTCCAACAACTTGTACAGCTTATTCACTTCACTTTTTATCTGAAAATAAATGAAGAAAAAAAAATCACTTTCTTTACCACAGAGAAAAATACTTTGGAAACTGAGGTAGCACTATATATGTGAGTGTCATTTGCCACGATTTCATAGTGATAGCAAACCCCAGACTTTGTACAGAGATTAAAGTACTCTTAGTCCTATTTACCGCAGAATCTTTAAAACAACAATAACATCACACACACACACACACACACACACACACACAAGAACACTGCTAATAGTCCCATGTTCTACTACCTCAAGCGTGTCTGCTAGTAAGGCTATTAACAGTGACAATGAAAATGTTGCCACAGTGTGCAGCAGTTGTGGAAAAAAATGAATTCCATACTGCTGAACATGGGTTGGAATTTTGAGAAAGTGCTGTGAGCGCCAGTCACCAAAGGTCTACTGTGTGAGAGACAAAACAAAAACGGCTGCCACATTGAAAAGGGCCTCAAGAGACAAGACCACAAAATAATGTGGGTAGGCCTGCCCCATCAAAAGGCACCCATGCAAAAAAAGGCACCCACACCAGGCACCAACATGTTCTCTCACAAAGGGCAGCTCACTGCACCTCTGTTCAGAAGGGCAGGGAGGGCTAGGTGTCCAATTCTGGCATCCGATGAAATGTGTGCAAGCAGGAACTGAACAGGAAGAGCAAATGATCTCTTGTGCATTGTGGAATTTTGAGGGGATGTTTGCCGAGAACTTTCACAGGCAACCTAGGTGGTATGAGCAGGCACACTGGTGCTGGCGGTACTACGATGGAAACTCATTCAGCTCTCTCTTCTCGCCCAACCTTATACTGTATACATTAAAGTTTCACATTGAATATAACTGAGCTATAAAAAGGTTTTCTGCAGGAATGACTGCAGTAGAAATAAATGTGGCTATCGGGGCACCTACCACTGGCACCTTCATGGTATTAATCAGCAGAGATTAAAGCATATTTGTTAAGTAAATCCAGAAAGATGGATTTACCCACCCTGCCTTCCATGTCTTTTTTTAAAATCCAAATAGGTTGTAAAGTACACCTTTGCTAACAGTGTGGAGAAAATAGAAGGAAAATATATTCCTGGTTGGCAGAGTCAAGAAATTAGTTGTTTAAAAGCCCCGAGTCCAAGCCATAGAAGCAATCCCAAAGGGGTGGTTTTGGAAACCACTTTGCCAATGCTCCCAAAGATGGTCTTAAAATCATGGTTTTGTGTGACTGCACCCATGGTGCTTCCAGTGTGGAGCAAAAGGCAGCAGCAGAGGATGAGGACCAGGGAGAAGAAAGGCTGTTTGAAGAGGAGCTTTGAGTTAAGAACCTACAGCTCTTGCTTATGCTTGGGCTTGCCCATAGGAGTGTGCCTAGGATCTACCATCTGCCCCCAAAGGCACAGCCCCCTCCCCACCTGTTAAGAACAACAAGGACAAGTACCCACCACATGAACTGGGATCTCCAATGAGGTTTGGTAAGACTGATGGGATTGATAAGAGTCAACCCCCGTTGTTTGACACAAAACTGGGTTTAATGAGAAGACATCTCCTTGTGGGATTTTTGCCTCGAGTGCATCAAGAGGATGCTGGTCTCAGTCTCTTCCTAAGAGCTGGCATTTTCAGCAACCCAGAGTTTCTGTGTACTTGGGAGGATGGCAGTCCCATAGCATTCACCCTTGCCAGTCCTATAAGGAGCAGGAGGGAAAGGAGTTGGGATGACGCCAAAGTTCTCCTTTCACCTGGCACTGTTGCACCTGTCCCTACTAGCCAGCATTAGAAACACAGAAAGCTGCTTCATGTGGAAGTCAGAACATGGGCCCATCCAGCTCAGTCCCGTCTCCATGGAATGGCATGGCAACACCTCTAAGTTGCTGCCTTAGCCCCACACAGAGACACCAGGAATTGAACCTGGAACCTTTGGCATGCAAAGGTTTGCTGCAGCCATCTAAAAAGTCTCTCTGCAGCTCTTTCCCTTGCCTTGCTGCTTGTCTAACAGAGTGTCCCAACTCTGACAAACAGGCAGGTCAGCCACACCAGCTGTGGTCCAGTGCTTGCTAAATGCCTCAGCCTGCGAAAAGATCAAAGCTTGGAATACTGAGCTATCAGGAGCTCTGCACAACCTACTGCTCTGTGAGCTGTCTGGGTAAGCAGGGTTGCCTTTCCCTTGGGGGTCTGGATCATGTGTAAATCCAGGTGCAAGGTGTCATCCTGATGTTAAATAATACCCCCCAGGAGCCATACAACTTTGCCCCCAGGAGCCACAAGATTTTAATTAAAAATAAACAGATAAACAAAACATGGTTACCAAATTAATGTAGTCATAAATAATATAAAATGAGACACCAGCTGTCTTTAGCATAGAAGCATTTAATCAATTGATCTAGAGGGTATTCAGAGGGTCTGTCTCTATCAGCTAGAGAGAGTGAGGGGGATCTATTAATCAAAAGAATTATGGGGAGAATAGTATTCCCGCTTAACAGAATATTCCATATATGACAACATTTGGCTTGCCTTTCTAGCAGAAATGGTATACAGACATCCCAAGATGTGCTATGTGAAATTACTAAGTTATTAAACAAAGTATCAACCTTATATGTACCTTGCAAAGCATATGTTAAGAAAATATATCCTTGTGGGAAGCCATTAACAGGCCATACTACAGCAATTCAAATTATGCTAAATGCGGATTTTTTTTAAAAAGTAGGGGTGGAAATGTCATTGTGGAAAAAAGACAAGCAGGGATCAACAATTTGAGAAACACTGGCATATGTTAATACAAATTTTTTAGAAAGAAGCATTTTCATAAACATTCTCTATCAACTACCAAGTATTAAGCTTGCAGGTGCTAACAAGGTCGCTGTTCACTGGTTGTACTAAAACAAGGATTCTTAGCAATATAAAACTGCAACAAAGAAATGTATGGTGCTGCAACAAAGCTTAAAATTATTTTACCTTGTTCCCCATTTTAAAGACTTCTTCCAAGTTGGTAATGTTTGTGTTTATCATAATGGAGTCTGTATCACCATAAATCACTTCCAGATTCATCTAGGGAGGGCATAAGGAAAGTAACACAGATTACACACCATTGTTTGGACACTGAAAACTGTCATGTCAGAAATCTAACATAACATCTTTGACAAGAGGATCAGAAAGTAGCTACCATATATATGTACATGATAGCTACAGAAAGTATTTATGGTTTGTGGTACATGTGAAGCAACCCACTACAGAAAGACAAATAACAAAACACAAACATACAACCCAGTGAGTACGGAGTATGCTGAGTGGATATAGAATTCTGATAAATGGTTGAGGGGAACCCCAAAACTGGGAGGGAAGAGTAGAAATGGAATGTCTAGAAATCTGAGCAGCAACATTTTATTGCAAGTCCTCCTTGTAGCCACTGTACTGACATTGGGTCTGTTCACACAAAATATTATTTGCCTTTCTATAGTGGGTTGCTTCACGTGTACCAAAAACCATGGTTCATGGTACATGGAATGAGCCCTGTACTTGAGCGTTCCCTCCTTCCCATATACACTGTTTAATTAAAGGTAAAGGGACCCCTGACCATTAGGTCCAGTCATGGCCGACTCTGGGGTTGCAGCGCCCATCTCACTTTATTGGCCGAGGGAGCCGGCATACAGCTTCCAGGTCATGTGGCCAGCATGACTAAGCTGCTTCTGGCAAGCCAGAGCAGCGCACGAAAACGCCGTTTACCTTCCCGCCGGAGCGGTACCTATTCATCTACTTGCACTCTGACATGCTTTCGAACTGCTAGGTTGGCAGGAGCAGGGACCGAGCAACGGGAGCTCACCCCATCGCGGGGATTCGAACCACCAACCTTCTGATTGGCAAGCCCTAGGCTCTGTGGTTTAACCCACAGCGCCACCCGCGTCCCATACACTGTTTAATTAGCTAGCTCCTAATAGCACAGTCTGCTATTACATCTTAATGGGACAACTAGTTTGTATTTGCCATGTAGGATTCTTTGCAGGGCAGGCACAAGAGACTTGCGTAATTTTGTAAAGCCATTGCCCCTGGCCTGCATCCAATGCTACGCATGCAGAATTCTGCTCACACAATGAGACTTCCTCTTCTGCTCTTTGCCTAACAGGCTCTCAAAATCTGCTCTGGAGGGTCCTCCAACCCTCTGGACCAGATTTTGAGGATGTACAAGAGGGGGAGGGGGAAATTTCACTGAGCAAGCAGAAGTCTGCTGAAACAGCAATGTTAAATACAACCCCCTGTTTACACCTCATGCTAACACATTGAATGACAAAAGTGAAAAGTAGACCCAAAAGGTGCTTTCTACCTGCATAACTTCTGCAAATAGAATACTATTGCAGTACTGTTTGCACCAACTCATGTGCAAGTGATCACAGAACACCACAAGCAGTTATTGTCTTTCTTCTCACAGATCCTTTGATCCTACCCATAGAAAATAAAATATTGTATTCCTAGACTACAAGACAGAGAGGAAAGGGGTGGGGGTATCAGTCCCCAAAAAAGGACATTAGAACACATAGTTACTGGCCTGTGACTAAACTCTAATTAGCACTGTTACTAATTTGCCCAAAATACTCAAACATAGGCTTCAAGCAGGGATTAGATCACATCTGCTTTCCCCCTTCCAACAAAAGGAATGGGAGCTATAATCCACTAGGAAGGATTGCATTTGTAAACTAGACATCCTGAGAAGTGACTTCCATTATTTGGGCTACCATTTTCATATTTTTTTTTTTTAAAAAGTCACTAGATATTCTATTTAAGGGTTGCTATATAATAAAAAAAATCCGTTACTACCTTCTGTACCAGCTCCTTAGTATGCATCAAAATCTGGAAGAAGGAGAAGAAAAGATTGTTTCTGATGAGATCACATTACAAAATAGTATATTACCATATACCAGTCAGGGAGTAAGCTTTAGATCTCGAGTTACAAAATAAGGCGATACAGCTACCAAATCAATGTTTGACCATGGTAATGCAACACTGTTCCTGCTCACAACATTACAAAAAGCAAAACATGAAAACAGAACTCACTTAAAACAATGTAGCACAGATATATTTACTTTCTTCTTTCCTAGAGACGAACAGAGTACAATACTACCCAACCTTGTCACCTAGAAGTCAGAATGTTTGGGTTGTGTGAAGCTTAGGCTAAAATTTATACTTCTAAAAAACAGCAAGATACCAACCAGTTTGTTATATGTACTATGCACACACATGCACACACACACACAAACATGTGTGTACATGGAGAAAAGCTTATATTTTTAAGAAAAATATCAATTATTAACTGACTATAATGAAATTATAACTTTTTTATCCCAAAAGCTGGCCAGGCAATTTGATATATTATTTTTTTGGTTTTTTAATATTATTATTTCTAGTCCCCTGAATGTCATAGATTGGTAAATGGGAAGACATTTCTGACAGAGTTAGTCCTGTTAGCGAAACTAATGATTCATTATGGGGAATATTTTCAATTGTTCACAAGGGCAGCAGCAAATATAGGCAATTACAAGAGGGTCACAAGACAAGTAAAAGTTCATCTAGTGACAGGCGTAATATTAATATTACCTATTCCAATAGAAAATCACTTTTAAGTGCCAACAGTTAGGGAATAGGTTATGAAGGCTTGCTAAATTCATTAATAAATCAGTTGGCAGTTATCATATTTCACAGAAACACCTGCATATTTATCTTCTCATTACCAATTGGATGATGGAATTTTTTTCAAGCACATTTCAAAAATCTGCCAACTTCAAGTGTAAAAAAAATAAACTTTGTGGTTAATTTTTCCCTTAACAAAGTACAGCTGTTGAGAATAATTGTTCAAGATCTTACCCCGTAATGTCAACTGCAGCAGAACAAAGAGTATTTAATTAGCAAATCTATCCAGTAATTCAACACCTATTATATAAAATGCCTTTGTGATTTTATTCAGGATAATTTGCTAAGAGGGTTATTACTGACATTCAGATGAAATTCAAAAGTCCTACGCAAGTAGAGTCATAATAGCAGTAATGATCCCCCCAATCAGGAGATCCTGTGTCACACAAGGCTCTTTTGCAAGGCAGCAGCTGATTTCCTGACTTCTTAATTCCCGGGCTCAGCCCAGTGAGAGCCCTTCATGCCAATATTTCAGTCAGCAATACATGTTTAATGGGAATCTATTAAAATACCTAGAACAAAAGTGACTTTTTGTTAAGAATGACAGCACTACGATCATATCAATCATTAGCAGTTTTTAGAACTGTGGAATGAAATGGGAGTTTTATGATGAGATTGGGCAAAAGAAAGCGAGAGAATCAAAAAATTGTTCCTTATTGTTTTCTATGATGAACTATTTTGTATTTCACTTGAATTCACCTGTTCCTCGCTGCAACATAATTTACAGAACAAGCTGCTTTTTGCTCCATCGTGGCTCATTCTTCTGTAATCCATGCAGTTTAAAAGATACATTGTAGCCGCTACATCATAAATTGTAGTTATTAGATTTTACCATGGCCCTTCATCTAAAAATGGCAACACATCCCTGAATGTGCCTGAATTCTGGACTCAAGTTTCATTGTAAGTTTTTAGTTCCTAATTCTTTCTCCTGTTCCTGATGCAGCATGGGTAATAATCTATACTAAATAAAATCAACAAAATCAACTTTTGAAAATTTGTTTTTGAGATGTAATAAATACTAGGTTTCTTTTAAAAGTACTAGGTTAATATTAAATCATGTGGATAAAAGCACGTTAGCTCATTCTTGTATTTAAGCACTAGTCTGGAAGCCATAAGTGATCAAGAATTCTATACAGGTGAGTGTGCAGGCTGATGGAGAATGGATGAAGTGCTCTACCCTTCCTCTGGTACTCTAGGTATGATGTTATTACAGTCAATTGGTATTAACATCCAGCAAAGGCCTGAGAGGATAAGTAAGTTTTAGCAGATACCAAATTGTCATCAATGATGTGTCTGCCTTAATTCAGAGGGAAGGCCATTCCAAACAGTAGGTGTCATGACCAAGAATGTTCTCCCTCTTGTTGCCACCAAATAGTTTTCTACAGGTTGCAGCACAAGCTCATCAGCTGGTAGGTAGAAGGTGCTCCCCCGTGTAGCAAAAACCAACTTGTTTTAGAGCTTTACAAGTCAAACCTAAAACTTCAAACCAATTCATCCTGCCCCTTTCTGTCACTATTTGCAATTAAGCAAAAAGGTAGGACCCCAGTGTCAATCCCCATGCATAAAGTATAGGTACTGTCATGAATCATTCACAGCTAACCAGCAACAACAATGCTACTTAGAACTTAAATTATTTAACTTGGTGGTGGCATTGTTAGGTACCTATTTAAGTCTCCCAAAGCCAAGTCAAAATACTCAATGTGTGTGGATTCAGAAGAAGCAAACATTCTAAACCAAGATTGGCCTGGAGGTCTACTCTATGCCATTCCTCCCTTTTATCTGGTGACAAAGATCCTCAAGAAGGGAAGAGAATGGTATTGGTTCCTAGAGCAGAGCTAGTCGCAACATCCATGGAAAAATATTGCTCACCATCAAATCAAGTACCAGGGACCAATTTTTAACCAGCAGCTGCACATCTTCTGGCCAAAAAGCTGGTTTTGGTCTTGACTAACACTGTCACTCTCACCTCTCACTTCTCACAGTGAGACCTGGAACATAAAGAAGGCTGATCGCCAAAGAATTGATGCTTTTGAATTATGGTGCTGGAGGAGACTCTTGAGAGTCCCATGGACTGCAAGAAGATCAAACCTATCCATTCTTAAGGAAATCAGCCCTGAGAGCTTACTGGAAGGACAGATCATGAAGCTGAGACTCCAATACTTTGGCCACCTCATGAGAAGAGAAGACTCCCTGGATGTTGGGAAAGATGGAGGGCACAAGGAGAAGGGGACGACAGAGGACGAGATGGTTGGATAGTGTTCTCGAAGCTACCAGCATGAGTTTGACCAAACTGCGGGAGGCAGTGGAAGACAGGAGTGCCTGGCGTGCTCTGGTCCATGGGGTCACGAAGAGTCGGACACAACTAAACGACTAAACAACAACAAACAACAACGACAACACTGTCACTAGGCAGGGACGGCTAATCTGTAGCTCTCCTGATGTTACTGGATTACAGCTGCCACCATCTGACTATTGGCAATGCTGGCTGGGGCTGATGACAGTTGTATCATCATCATCATCACGACCACCACCACCACCACTATTCACAGGATAAAATCAGAATATAAAACCACCAAATACATAAGTTGTAGGGCCACACTTCCTCTAAGGCTTTGCCAAATATCTTAACCCAGGAAAAGACATGCCCAGAAACCAATACTGAATCTTGGGTCAGCCTCCCAGTGTCAGAGCAAGATATTCTAGAGTTTTGTACAATATCCAGCAACAATGTTGTTGAGAGTATTTAGCCCATCTTTCGCTGGCCCAGAGATAGGTAGCCCTAGCAAATAAACACATTTATATGACAGAAAACCTTAGTGTAGGTAAAGAGGCCCTGAAGCCTTTGGGGGGGGCTGCTTCCACATGCTTATCACAAGCACCCTTAAGCCTTCACCTCCAGCAGGTATTATTGTCATGAAAAAAAGATTCCCACAGGTATGTGCACCAGAAATGTATTGAATTCGTGGTGGTCTTTTGTAGGGAAGAGAACTTGATTGTACAATCAATTGACACTGGCATGGGCAGACTGGTCCGTTCTGACCCCTTTGGCAGAGAAGATGCGGTCATTGCTCCTTTCTGAGAACGGGGGGGAAACTGCGAGGTGGACACAACTTTAGCCAAGGGCTGTGAGGAAAAGCTCTATAGGGAAGAGCTTGTTCAGTGAAGTCTCTGGTTGTTCTGCCTCTTCCCCTGGAGACGCCCCCTTTCTCCCTTAAGGGTACCAAGTGAAACCAGCAATTTACCAGAAAAAGTTTCTGTAACTGGGCTAGCCCATGCAGGTATGGAAGGGAAAGTAGAGGAGAGAGACAGAGTGAGAGAAAGAGCACAAAATAGCACAAGCAAAACCTGCTTCCCTGTTAGTGGCAGGAAGGTAAGGAGCCTCTCAGCAAGCTGTCTCTGTCTCCCTAATGCATGGAAGAGGGAAGCCCAAAGGATGGAGAATGTCCCACAGTCTCTAACAGATAACGGTCATCCCAGTACCTTGTGACTAACAGGCAAAGCCAGGCTTTACCCAAAATATATAAAGCTGTAAGAAAATGTTCTAGCTGTTGGAGAAGGTTCATAGTATTTTAAAATGAAATACATGTGGGGTGGAATCCAATTGTTGCTTTGAAAATCTGAGTCCCTGAATTAAATTAGAAAACGCACTGCTGTAACCAAAATTAATTTTGATAGCATTTATCAACTTACTCCAGGAGTTATGGCTAAGGATGAACTCTTTAGAAGCTATTGAAAAAGTAACTATAGTAGGAAGCTATTAGTCTCTGATCTTGCTTAGGTCACCACTAATAACCAGTAATTTAGGACTCCATGTGAAATATACATACATTTCAATATTTATCTTGCACCAGATTCATTTATTCAGGTAAAAAACCCTCACTCACTTGGTTCCTTTATATGTATTGTACATTACCCTGAGAAGTGGAATAATTTATTCACTTCTTAATTGCTAAAAGTCAGAATATACTGAAGATTAGCAAAACAAACAATGTTTAATCTTTGAACTTTACACTACAGGAAGCCATTCTGAATACTGGCTTGTCATAGGGAAATCGGATTAAAATTCTTCAGTTTTCCTATTCTTTCAATCCACCTACTCTGAACAGAAAGATACTGCTCTACAGGAATAGATTTTATTTCCTTTAATGGAAAAACCTTAATTACAAATCCAACTAAAACATACTTCCTCCATAAATCCATTACTGCAAGAGACACGCTGGGGATTTTTAAAAAAATCCTTAATTTGTCATTTAGACCTACTGTTATCTCATTTGTACAGAATTCCAAATACTTTAGCATAAAAGCGGCTTTCCAAAACATTAATAATGTTTATGAATCCCTCAGTTCTTATCTACAATTTGGCAGGACGGTTATACTTCTTGTATTCAAAACAGATTTCTTTCTTTTTTTTAATTCGGAGGTCTAATAAACAGATTTCAAAACAAGTATTACAAGTTTTTCATTTCAGAACATTGTTCAACCACTTCCTAACTCTTTTATGGATTTTACATTACTAAAAGGTAAGATCATGGAAAGGTATGTGTCACAGAAAACTCTTTGAAACTTTCTACTGAAATTAACTATTTCATTTAAACAGAACAATGTAAATAAGGATGTTGTGGTGTGATGATGTGATAAAGGATGTGGTGCTATTCATTTACTGTCCAAGTTAGTCTATATGGAATGAAATCTTAAAGTGAAAAACCAGTCAAAAGAGCCCACATCTAACTTCAGATATTCCTATCTTAAAGGCAGCAAGTTATACAGCTGAAGACTAGGACAGAAGCATTTTCCTGTGAAATATTGACCATGTAACTTCTAATAGTACATTTAAAAAAGTTATAATCCATGCTACACAGGTTAGAAAAACAGCTGCAGTCAAGTTAATAGGTCTTGAATAATTTCTATGTACAGGCAATTGGTAGTATTTTATCCCATTATTATCAGAAAAGAGTGGATAAAATTATTATTTATTGCCTATATAACACATTGAAGGTTCCCAGGCAGTACACAAACAATTCATTAAAATATAACACAGCAGTGCCATATAAAAACCATGAAAGCATAATAAAACAGCAATTCAGCAGCAGAAGACGCCAACTCTCAAAAGTCAGCCATGTCCACAGTCCTGAAGGAAGAAATACATCCCTACTTGAAGTCTAAAAGCAGGTCATATGGGGGAGATGCCTCACACGTGCCAACACATAAATATAAAAAGTAGCAGTGTGAAGCATTTGTCTCTGATCCCAAGATGATAGTCTGTCCCCAATTAAGGCTGTAGAAATGATGATGATGATGCAATGGAAAACTGGCCCCATCTAGTGAAGCCTTCACCAGATGAGGTGGAAAGAGACACTCACTTGAAGTAGCATCATAAAAGGCCATTTAGGACTTCAAAAAGGTTAAGAACCAGCATTTAAAACTGAGCTTGGAAAGTAATTAGCAACCTTTAAAACTGGTGGTGCATTCTTGGCGGCTGATACCAACAACAACAAAAATCCATACTTAGCTCAAATAACGTTCCCCCTCCCTCACTAGAGCAGATATAGCATGTACAAAATTGAAACTCAACTCATCACCTGACTGATTTGCACAGCTAATTAAGATGTGGTCAAACTCTGCATCAACCGATTAAGTATCTTTTCAGTAACAATTAAGAAAGAATGATTTTTTTCATTAACAAGAACAAGCACATAGCAGGCTTCAATGGAATCTTATAGCAACAGGGTTTATAAATCCAAACCATTAGGTTAATGGCTAAATGGTTTTCCTCTCTGTCCCCAGCCTTTAATTCACTGTTAATGAAACTTGGTACTTCTGACTATGGGTTCAATAGGGGCTTCCCCCCTCAGTTTTGACCACGAGTTTAGTATAAAATGAGCTCTGCTTCTGATTATGTCTCTCTTAGTGGATTAGTGAACTAGACTTTTGAGACCCTTTTAAAGTGCTACAATTACTTTATTTTTAAAAAAACACGCATGGGTGATTACACACAAATTGCAAAATGAGTATTTGAACTTGAAACACAACAGAAAGCAACAATGTAGATTGCAAGGTGGTAGTATTGCAGTTTACTGTTAGAACTTTACTAAACATCTTTGCCAAGTCTGAGCTACTTAATAAATTCAACACAGCAGAAATCATAAAGCGATAAATTAGTGAGTTTCTCCTCCTCCCAACTTCTTTTGGCTATTGGTGTCACATTCTTTTCTCAAACATTTGTCCACACAATACAGTAGCCAACAAACCTGATATAGGGCTGTTAAAGTCAGACAGCAAGGCACCACACAATGACCTTTCGAAAGAATGATACTAACAGGTGGCGGGTGCTTAGTAATTGTATTATGCTTTAACAATGAGGGCAGCGCACTATCTTCTTATCTGCACCAGGTACCTTAATACACATCACCCCAAAAGGAAGAAAGCAAAGCTACGAATAGCCTGATTGCCACACCCATCAAATTTATACTTCATGCATTCCTCCACTTCAAAAACTCATAGCTTTAAGTGCTGTCAGTTAATCTGAAACAGGGAAGTTATTTAACGCAAGAAAAGGACTAAATGTATATCCGAAACATATTATTAAAATCCTGAATGGAGGGAGGGAATCCCAAAAATCCCAAGTGATTGAATTAATTGCCCTTACTAATTAGATTTCCTACCTCAGGCAGCTCAAGTTACAGTTTTCATTAACCTTTAACCCTGAAGCAAGTCAGTGTTTTGACAGCTGAAGAGCAGTGCAATCTTTTCCTCTCAAGCAGGCTTTGACCGTGACAGAGGAATTTTTTTTTGGCGGGGGGGAGGTGTCACACCCAGACAAAAGTAGCCACTCAAGCAGCACATGATTGCTTTTTCCACAGACAATCCTGACTGGTTGCAAAATGGCAGACACCACCACTGTCCCTGGTCACCACCATTTCAGCTGTAGAGAGACCTATGCAACAGGGAATTTCTGGTCTGAGTGACATGCCATTAGTATATAAGCACCCACTGCAAAGGGCCAAGCAGCAGATCAGTTTCCTGTCAGCTGCAGAAAGTGCTGACACTTAAGCTGTTTAAAGGCTTCTCATTCTTGATTTGACAAACAAAAAGGCAGGTTCAAGGACACATTGGCTTGTGAACTAGGCTACCATGTATGGTGTGTGTGTGTGGCCATACAGTCACCTCAGTTCAAGGCACCAATAAATGAAATTATCCAGAGAAGATATGCTCACATCAAAGTCCAATTTCAGCCTTGTAGCAAACAAAGAACAAGCACAAGAAAATCCTCAAAATGTTCATAACTTCTGTTCTTTGTTTTGTTTACACAGCCAGGTACCTGATCAAAGGCATTACACCATTAAACAGTACCAATAGAACCCATATGAGAGTAAGATTCCTCTTGAATAGCTGGTAGGCTGTTTGACAGATAAGTGTTAAGTGCAGAAGGAAGTGTACTGTCCATGACACCAGCATCAGTTTAACGCCAATCACTTGAACTCAAGCGATAGAAGCTACATAACAGGGGAGGGAATGAGAATGCAACTGCCTCAGGGTTCAGGGGAGCAAAAAACTGTCACCCCCCTCCCACTCCCCAATTGCTTGCTTGCCTGCTTCATTGTCCATCTGGCCTTGCCACTGCCACCACACCACTTCTTACACACCCACCTCACAAGGCTCTCCACCAGCCACTGCATGGCCTCCTGCCTCACTCTAGGAAAGGCCAAGGGGTTCCTGTCTCAAAGTGAGGCATTCTGGGTAATGTAGTCAGGGAAGTGCTGTACCCCACGAATGATCAGAGTTCTAGCTCATGAGGACAGCTTGGGCAAGTTGACAGGCTCTCCCACACCAGACATGCCCTCAGTGTAAAAACAGCATTGAAAGGGGCCAGCGTAAGGTTAACTTATGTGGTCCGGCTCTCCTCCGCCATACAATCCTGTGCATGCTTATTAATCTGTGTCATTTGACACACTATATCTATGAAGAAGAAGATGATGATTTATATCCCACCCTTCCTTCCAAAGAAGCCAAGGGTGACAAACACACAGACAAATGATGAAACAATTAAAGCATCAAAAAACAAAACATATTTTAGGACGACACCAGCTTCACATGAGATTATGCCACTGGAGAAGAGTCGTCCATTGGAAAAGATGAATGAATAATTTAAGTGGAAAACTTCAGCATCCACATTTGATCCTTGTTTCAGGAGAGAGAGAAAATTAGTGAAGGGGTGAACCTAAAGGGGGAAAAAGTTTTCAGCACACAATGTAAATTAGCACAACCCAGAAGCCACATATTCTGCATATTCAAGTGTACAATTTACAGTTCTACAATGGTCTGCCTGTTGTTCAAGCATCTTACTTTGAATTCTTAAGACGGGGAAACGACTGTGGGAACAATTTCTGCAACTGAATCCAGTCAATGTGTGTTCACGCTGAGAACTCTTCTTTTTACTCGGATCCAACACAAGTGAATTTTCTTTTTCTGCAATCCATGGATCATATGCAGGTGTGAAGGGCACTCCCCAGCCAAATGCACACGGCACAGAGTTAATTCTTCATTGTCAAGCTGACACAACTATTTCTATATTTCCGAGTGCCCATCTAGCATCTAGGCAGCTACACCCAGTTCTGAGCTTTATGGAGCAGTTGAAGCAACAAGAGGCCACTCACTCTCCACCAGGTATGTACCTCCCCCTGATGGGATGCATGCAGAAACTACGCTTGCATGGAAGCAATAGGTGAAGCAGGTGAAGACTCAAATCATGCTGCCTCTTTGGTCCATCACTCTAACCTGAAGACCCTCTGCTCTCATATCTCTAAACACACAGAGATAAATGAAAGTTTGCTTCGTTTCATACAAACTGTAGTTAAAACTAGCATGATGTGTCGTTTTTACACCATTATTTAAACTCACTCAAGGAACAAGTTGTTAGAATTTCAGCTTGTTCACACTGCTTCTTGCTACATGCAACTATTACCAACTCTGAAACACTCGTCACAACAAAGCAACTAATGATAAAAAATGAAAAGGGAAAATAACCAGAGAAGGATTAACACCCTAGCTCAAAATTCAAATAAAGAAAACTTCTGCTTTTTATCACTCAAAAGTTCTGTATAAAATTCACTTAGTACTTGCAGATCATTTTAAAAGGAGTTTTGAAGATGCTTTCACATGCTCTAAAGACCGACATGAAAAGTGATACTATTCAACAGGGGACGCTTATTGTGGCTACAAAGAAATACAATACTCATAGCAGAATTCCTCAGATGCCTCCTACAAAAACACATTAACAAGACTAATGGGTCACATCCCTCTTTGTCAAGCTATACATGAAACTGCAACAATATCAATAAGCCTCAAATAAAATATATAAATGCATATAATGCTTGCGTACATTTTCTTTGCAATACATGAAATGAGGGACCACTACCTAGAACTTTATAATGATAGTATTCATTTCATTTTAATGGTAACTTTATTAGGCAGGCTCGCTTCTCATCCTAAGTCATGGCTGACAGCTTCTGTGAATGACTAGATTGCTCCCTCTTCACTTCTCCACTAGTATGAACAATAAACCCCAGTCCTTGGCTTAAGATCATGGTTTGTTTGGAGTAAAATAAACCACGCTCTCTGGTTAAGAATGAATGCTCAGGGAAGGATTGTGTATCATTTCCTTCTAGGAGAGCAGTGAAAGAGCCATTAACCATAACTTATGACGTGTGAACAAGTAGAATGAGCATTTGCAGAGTTCTGCTGTTCATGAATTCCACCATGCTCCCTTATTTTTCCATTTTCATGTCCGTCATTTCGATTCATTCTTTTATTTATATTTTATACATTTAGTTGCATTTTATGCATTCTTTGTTCACACTTAAATAATAATAATAATAATAATAATAATAATAATAATAATAATAATAATAATAATAATTTATTTATATCCTGCCCATCTGGCTGTGTCCCCCCAGCCACTCTGGGCGGCTTCCAACAAAACACTAAAATACAATAACCTATTAAACATTAAAAGCTTCCCTAAACAGGGCTGCCTTTAGATGTCTTCTAAAAGTTTGGTAGTTATTTTTCTCTTTGACAGCTGGTGGGAGGGCGTTCCACAGGGCGCGCGCCACTACCAAGAAGGCCCTCTGCCTGCTTCCCTGTAACTTGGCTTCTCGCAGCGAGGGAACTGCCAGAAGGCCCTCGGTGCTGGACTTCAGTGTCCAGGCAGAACGATTGGCCAAACATCATATCTATTGTGTGAACATCATAGCCAAGTGGTGATCTGGGCTTTTCACGTCCTGTCCCAACATTCTAGCCATTCTATCACAACCAATCTTAAAGTAACTGGAAATGAGAGAGCACCGTGGTAAACTTTGATCTAGGCCATTTATTCAATAGCATGGAAGAAATGACTTTCATGCCAACAACTGGTGTATAACATAGAGGTATGTGCACAAAGACATGCTAAGGTTACTTTGATCATTTCAACATTCCAGGACCAGTATGTCATTGTTACACTGCAGCCATCAACATTGCTGTCATTCCCGAGCAAAGCATTTATTAGCATACTAAACCTCTGTTCCCCATGTGCAGATTTTCCTCTTGAACTGTGGTGACAGGCAAAATGCTTGAAATAAACACAAAGACTGCAATGTTGCATTCATTTAGGCTGCACAGGTGTGCAGTCATAGGAGGTATGTGCAAAATATGAACAACCATCAAAAGGCCCATGGCTTTCTGCAGAACTGAAAAACTGTTAACCTAGGAGCAACAGAAACTACCACACTGGCCATAAGCACATAATAGGCCACATAAAGCCTCAGGGGACTGAATGAATATTGGGATGCAATAGCTAAAACTTGTTGTAGCTTGTTCATAAAAATCAGTTTTTATGAGAGCCAGTGTCGTGTAGTGGTTAAGAGTGATAGATTTGTAATCTGGTGAACCAGATTTGCGTCTCCGCTCCTCCACATACAGCTGCTGAGTGACCTTGGGCCAGTCACACTTCTCTGAAGTCTCTCAGCCCCACTCACCTCACAGAGTGTTTGTTGTGGGGGAGGAAGGGAAAGGAGATTGTTAGCCGCTTTGAGACTCCTTCAGGTAGTGATAAAGCAGGATATCAAATCCAAACTCTTCTTATTCTTCTTCATTTTGGTTTTAGCCAATATACTTTTCTTAAAAATCACTGACTCATCCTCATGTTGTAAGTGCACTACATTCCCCCCTGAAGGGTTTAGAAATTAGTGCTGCAGTTAACACTGGAGTAGCTAGTCACAATAAAAATTCAGCGACCAGACACAGCTCTGTGCTACAGGAAGAGACTTGGAATTCAAGTGGAATTTCTCTGATCCATCACAAACATGAAATTGTATACCACAAGACATAATTTAGTGCTGCAAGTTCATGAAACTTGTAACCTTTAAGTACTCATAAAACCAGTACAGATAAGATGCCATTCCAACAGCATTATACCATTTGTTTTACACGTTTCATCCACGGCTCAACTCCATCACCACAACTCTTGTTAAAAATAATAATTGTAATTAATTGTGTTGTGTAGTGCTGGGCATTTGAGTCCCATTGGGACTAGGAACTTGTTCAACAATTATTGCCCACTGCGAACAGAACCAGGAGCTGGCAGAATTCCCAGCCTCAGGCTCTTAGCAGCTGCTGCTTCTACTCTTGGTTGTTTCCCTTTATTCTGCCTGTGCCCTCTTCACCCCATAAAATTCCCACAGCCAGAATGAATTGCTTTAAGAAGCCAAGAGGTACTGTATCATCTACTGCTCTCCGTGGTCTCCTTACTACATATGCTACCGAACAGGTAGCAGCAAACATACCTCTAAGGTAGTGTACAAGCCGACTGTTACCACAATAGTGGGAAACCAACAGTAACCGTTGCATGAGAGAAAGAGCCAAGGTTTGCCAGCAGCTGGCAAAGACCATTTTCCCAGTAAGACAACAAACTGAAGTGAAAATCTGCAGTCCCTTCAACCATCATAAAACATGGACATGGACGTTGTGATTTGTCCTTTTACAAAATCTGTACAAGCTCTTATATGAATCTGTTGAACATAATACTGGATCCCAGAAAATCTTAGAAGTAGATTCCAGGAATTTGAAAATTTTTCTAGTCCTTCCTTACATAAACATTTTTTTAAAGAAATTGAACTAGAAAAAGGGAGGTGTGAGGAGGTCAAGGAAATAAGTAAATGAAAGACAAGTTATGGAAAGATGGATTTCTTTTTAACTGTTTTTACTTTTTCTGTATTTTGTATTTTCTGTTTTTTCTTTTTCCTTATTTTTGTATTTTTTGAAACTTTAATAAATATTATTTAAAAACAAAAACAAAAAAACATTTTTTTAAAGAGATGGTACCGAAAATGTAACTCTGTTCCTCTCACCCATCCATTCCAAACAAAAGAAGATGCATGTGTGTGTGTGTGTGCACTGTTGTTTGCTACTAGCTGAAATGCTTTATCAAAAACATTAGCTCTGAAGAAATAACAAGTAATTGAAGAATTCACACATTAAAAGCCTAATCTCCAAACAAGAACCCCTGCAGCCAAATGGCAGGCCTCCCTAGAAGCGAAATATTCCCAAACTGTATGCCATTGGGTCAGAAGCATCACATCATATGACATAAATAAATGAAATACAAAGCACAGAGCCATTACATCAAGTTCTATGAACTACAGACTATTAATAAACTATTAGTACCAACTGTTCTCAATATATGTGTGTGTGAGAGAGAGAGAGAGAGAGAAACGACAGAACAGATGGACACAAAATATAGGACTTCACTTAGCAGAGAAAAGGCCAGGGACAAATACCAAGTTAGTACTGATACTTGATAAATGTGATAATCTACTATCATGCATACCTTACATGCTCCCCCAGTAAATGAAGTTGCCTGTCTTGGCAGAGAGTCATTTCCTCATTATGAAGATGGGACAATGCAGCACTGCAAGTTCATTTCACAAACAATAATGCCAGCTATGTTCTTACAGGACCTAGGAAAACACTCTGGGCTTGGACAACAAATGCTTAAAAAAAAGACGACGACGACACTGGCAGCCATGACAAAATGACTGTTGTGCTTTAATTTAAAGCTTAGGTCAATTAAAAAAAAAACCTATATTGTGGACACTGGTTTAAAGAAAAAGAGCTGAACAGTGAAAAAATGGAAATAAGTGTTAAGAGGTGTAAGATTAGAACATATTACCAGAGCAAATAAATTTCTAGAACAATAAAAAGACAATGCTCACAGCTAGGGAAAAAATGTCACTAAAGTTACTCTGATGCTTTTAGAGGGACATTATTTTTAGCCCAGTCCTGTTGCATCATATAAAGCGGAAATAGAGAAACATTGTTTTTCTATGAAGGATCATTGACCCTGAGCCACAGGCCTTCTTGTCCTTCTATCCGGGTTATAACCACCCCTCCCCTCCATGTAAGAATGAGGTTCCATGGTCATTTTGGTCCTCTACCCATCCGCTGCTCCTGCCCACATGATTCTGAGCAGCCTGCCTGCCTGCTTTACTTCTTCTGGGCCCATGAACCTCTCTGTGGGACCTACAGAGTCAGGTACAGCAGGAGGGCAAAGCAGAAAAGTGCTGGCTGGGGGAAACAGACCCCATCCACCATTTTGGTTTACCCACCTTCTTGCCTGCCTGGTTAACCTGGTAGCCGGTATTGTGGGAGGGGGGAAGCAGCCTGGAGGGGGAAAGGGCTCCCCCACCCAATAGCAAAGCATTTTTGTTGCAATCTCATAATTACTTACAATTACATAATTAGAATTACTTGCTTCCAGGTAATACAGTAAAGAGTAAAAAGGTAAAGGTAAAGGGACCCCTGACCATTAGGTCCAGTCGTGACCGACTCTGGGGTTGCGGCACTCATCTCGCTTTATTGGCCGAGGGAGCCGGCGTTTGTCCGCAGACAGTTTCCGGGTCATGTGGCCAGCATGACTAAGCCACTTCTGGCGAGCAAGAGCAGCGCACGGAAAACCGTTTACCTTCCCACCAGAGTGGTACCTATTTATCTACTTGCACTTTGACGTGCTTTCGAACTGCTAGGTTGGCAGGAGCAGGGACCGAGCAACGGGAGCTCACCCCATCGCAGGGATTCGAACAGCTGACCTTCTGATCAGCAAGCCCTAGGCTCTGTGGTTTAACCCACAGTGCCACCTGCATCCCTACAGTAAAGAGTACTGGGCTGTTAAAATGCTGAATGTAAGGGTTTGTACCGAAATTTCCCCTGAACAGAGTTGCACTCAGGAAATGCTCCCACTGGTGGAAGCAGGGTGGCATTAGACAATATCCCATTCCCACAGCAGCCATCTAATTGCCCTCAAAATCTGCTCCAGAGGATTGGGAGACACTGCAGCACAATGGAGAAGGATGCTGGGGGGAGTGCAGGAATCAGGAAAAAAATGCTTCCATCTCTACCTACAGTGGGAGCCTCTGCTGGACCAGAGTCCGTATGTTTGCAGGATAGCAGGTCTGTATCCAACCCAGTGTATGGAAATGAATACTATGCCTGTCCGTATTAAAGACCTTTCTCCTCTGATACAATGTATGCCAACATATGGATACTCATACATTAATAGTACAGTCGTACCTTGGAAGTCGAACAGAATCCGTTCCGGAAGTCCGTTTGACTTCCAAAACGTTCGGAAACCCCAGTGTGGCTTCTGATTGGCCGCAGGAAGCTCCTGTGCCCAACTGGAGGCCACAGAAGACCCGTCGGACGTTCATCTTCCAAAAATAGTTCGCAAACCGGAATAGTCACTTCCAGGTTTGTGGCGTTCGGGAGCCAAAACATTCAACTTGCAAGGCGTTCAGGATCCAAAGTATGACTGTACTATGAAGTGGAACTGGAAACTTGTTTCTTGATCCTTATATTCAGATACTGTATTGTGTGTATCACACATTTTTTAAAAAAAACCATGCAAGGAAAGTAGTATTGAAAAAATGGAGTTGATTAGACCAGATAACAAATTATTGCAGTCTTCCTAGAAGTGAGTTGTATTTAAGTAACTAAAGCAGTTTTTAAAATTATTGCTCTGTCATCCTGACTCAGTGCCAGCAGTAGCAGCTTCACAAGACCTGTCAAACACTGTTATTCAAAAGGGGCTTTTAGTGTAGCTTTAAAAAAAAAACCAATGAGAATTGAAACAGAATATTTACAAGCGTTCTTCACCCTGATCTGTTTTTCTTCCTAGCTTAAAGAAAAAAATACTTTGGATTTTAACAAACAAAAAGTGACTTTGCAACTTAACTATAAAACAATACTTTAAACAGTAGAAGAGAAACAAAAGCCCCCCCCCAAAAAAAGTTCCACCCCCCCAACTTCTGTCATGGATGCAGAGAAGTGGTGGAGGGCACCAGCTGGGGAAGCCCCAAGGGAAGAAGGCTCAGGACCAGGAGATTGGTGGTAGAACGACGGTGAATGGTCAGAGGGAAAAGAAAGAGCAGACTGGAAGGAGGTGGTGTCAGAAGCGGTGGATGTCGGAAGAGGTAACAGATTGGGTGAACAGGAAGAGGCTGCGGCAGAGGGCTGTTCAGACTCTGAGGCAGAAGCAGAGGCTGGAGCGGAGTGGGGTCAGGAGAAAAAGAAGGCGGCTGCTAAGAAGCCAGGAGTCTCCCTCTCGTACTGCAACCAACTCCCCTTCCCCCCTTTTCTCCTAGAACACACAGATAAACGAAGAGGGCAGAGCATTTGCAACTGCTTGGGAAAGACCCTGGAGAGGAGGAGACTTAGGAAGTGGTGGGGAGGTGGGGACTTTCAGTCCTCACAATTGCCTTGTTGGAGCAAGACCTACTGGGAAGAGTTGCTGGGATCACTAGGTCTGCACTGTTTTGGTTTCTTGAATAAAGAGTTAACTTCACTGACACCTTGGTTGTTGTTTTTTATTGCTGGCCTACGCTTGACTCCAGCTCCTTACAAATACCTACATAATTTGTTTTATGTAACAAATTATAGTGGCCACCACAAATTCCCATCTTCTGGAACCTCCTTTGTACATATCCAGCATCCTAGTAGGCAGAGATAACCTGTCCATGGATCCCCTGATCCCTGTAGGAAAAACAATAACAGAAGGCAGCTTATGATTTTCATTTGGTAGGTATTTGCAAGGAGCTGGAGTCAAGCGTAGGTCAGCAATAAAAAACAACAACCAAGGTTAAAAAGATGGAAAGAACAAATCCTGCAAGCAGCAGTGTGATGAACCGAAGAAACAAGATTCAGTTACCAGGAGTCAATCATTCTTGGCTTATCCCAAAACTCGCTGGCTGGTGCTCAATTTACATGACACTAAATAATCCATAATGACTGTTTGTAGCAACTATAACAAAATTCAATGTCTATTCAAGCTAAAAGAAATCATGCCACAACAGTGAACAACATTCAACTCAGCAGCTTCATGCTATATCTATTTCCTAAACATATTTTCCTTAAGTGTGGTAACAGAACAAACAAGATTATTGACCCACACGTTTCTCTCCTCTTTTAGCATCTGGTTTTGCCTATTCATTAACCAGTTTCAACTATATAAATCACAGGTCACTGTAATGGCATACATCACTTGGGTAGGATAAACAGATAAAATGAGCCTAAGTTGCCTACGTCAACCACTGTTGCCAGAGAAGATATGAAGACAAAATTGGAAGTGGGATTTGTTGCATTATTAGGACAGTCTCTCTAGCTAGCACACCTTTAGCCAAGCAAAGCACTGTCTCCAAGATGGGAAGTATATCACTGAGTGGTTTCAAGTAATAACTGCAGGTGATGGAAAGGGCTGCGCCTATCCTACAGTAGGTAACTCCTGAGAAGCACTTTGACTGCATCAGTTTGTTTCTTCACTTCATTGTAATGGCAGTGTAATGTAGGTTCTCAAAATCTCTGCTGCGAGCCCTTCAAGTGTTCAGTCTCTGTTGAAGGAACTGGTTGCATTGCAAATGAATTGCAGGGGTTTGCTGTAAAAGTAATGGCACTGTGTGGCGTGTTTTGGTGGGGTGAAGCAGACGTGCACATCCATCTCTGTATGTCCACCAGGCAACACAAATATGACAGCTAAAATAAAATCAGGAAGCTAATTCCTGGTGAGACCACTGCAAATCTAGCCACTCCCAGCTGCCAGAATCTAGCACTCAATCTAGAATCAAACAGTTATATCAGGCTGTATATTAGGGGTACAAAAATTTTGTCCATATGGAAAAACAGATGTTGTGGAGACAGTTATGAAGGAACCCTTCTCAGAAGCCATATTCTTGTGTTACCCTAATCTTATGCACTGCAAGTTTACCAGTTTTCTCCTATTGGATTGAACTACACAAAACCCATATTCTCAGTGAAGCTCTAATAATATAGGAAATTTTGTAAATCTCTAAAGTCATATCAAATTATACATAATTAGAACTCACATTAAGTGACCAGAAATGGTTTAATTTTTTTAAATAAACACAAGATATATATCGCCATCTAGTGAAGAATCTGCATAATTACCACTCTACTACTATATACAGTAATGCCAACTGTACAACGAATACAACAGCATACTTTCTTCTGCTTGAGATTTTCTCCTAAAGGCTAATACAGTTTGTACAAAGTCGCTGAAAGTCAAGCAGGGCTGTAATAAGCAAAATTTTGAATGGAACAATGGAAACTATTTGAATAGCAAAACTGGACACTTTCAGACCAGTGAAGTATATTTTGCAAGAAAACAATGTAAACTTTTAGAGTTAAGATTTTCCAATGCCAGGAGGTTCTTAAAAGCTAATTTCTGAACATGTCTACTGCCTTCTGACCAATTTTGTAAATAAACTTCTTCCTTGTATATGATGTAGAAGCAAATCCACAAGCCATAAAGTGTAGTTATCCCCTCATCTTTTTCCTAACTAGCACAAATCCACATAGAAGACTGTCTGGAATGTCTACATAATTCACTGTTCTGGCCTTAACCCCACTAAGAGCAAGCAACTCCACTGAGAGCACGTGGGTTTGTAAACTGATTTGAAAACCTTGGTTAAGTGGGGATGTGGATGGCATTAATGGTGGTTAAGGTTGATATGGACACAACGTTTAATAATTCTTAAGACCTCTGGAGCAGATCCTCTACCACTCAACTACAGCCGTTATTCAGCATGTTATTCAGCAAGGAAAAAGGTTTAGTTCTGGTAAATAATTCAGACATACTGGTGTATTGAAGGAGACAGAGGTATGCTGCACTTTTTGTCCAAAAGGATACAGCAAGCCATTATGTTCTAATTTAAGTGAGATTACTCACATAACAATAAATATCAGATTATTAGAGGTTTGGGAGCACAATCAATAGTCCAGATTGCACCAAACACAACATACCCTTCTGGTTTTCTAAAGATTCAATCTGGCAGCTGAAATATTTAGCACTTTCTGACCCTCACTAGATATTATAATGTATTTCACCACTAACTAGGGCAGATGGTTTGGCCAAACTTGCTAGGTCGTTTTTTAAATAGCTAACATCATGAGCCACTGCTGTGGTCTATAAATGCATGGCAACAGTAGCTCTATTCAGGAATGTGCAAAGGGCCACTGGGAGCATGTGGGGTTAGTTCTACCCACTTCAGGATGGGGGCAAAGGCCACCACACATTCTATAAACAATACCGCACTGCTGGGAAAAGGTGCAGAAAGGGGAGCACTGTCTTTACAACAACAACAACAAAGCTACAATGTGTGGAGCTTTTCAGTTAGAAGAAAGGCAAGGAAGAGAACACGAAGATAGTGTATAAAATGATGCATATATGGGGCAAGTGAGTAGGGTTTTGTCCTGTGCCATAATACTAACAACCTGGGCTTATCAAATAAAACTGATTAATATGCGATTCAAGACAGACAAAATCAACAGTGCAGAGTTAATTTATGGAATTCACTGCCACCAATGTGGCAATGGCTACTAGCTTATATGACTTTAAAAGAGGATTTTACAAATTCATGCAGGTAAAGTCTATCAATGGCTTCAAGTTAGTTTCATGGAGAATTAGTTAGTTACATGGAGAATAGGTTTACAGACACAATACACGTCTCAGCAGTAGTTACTTGGAAGCAACAGAAGAAGAGGACCAAGGCTGCTTCAGAAACTGATTCTTTGTTAATTTTAACATGAAATGATATGAACTAATTATGTAAATTAGAATGTAGCTATCCTTCAAATTTTGTACGTCTCTGAATTTTGCAATACAATTGTCAGCTTAAAAACTATTTAAAAAAAAGAATCAAAATATATTATTTAACTGTTTACTTACATGGTTTGATAAGTGAAAGATTGCTGGATGTAAAAGCAGCATTGTTAAAGGAAGTTTGTGTTGTATTTTAAAAACTGTGAATATTGTAATGAAATATTTGAAAAAAAATGCCTATTTTTATATGAAATACATTTGGACGTGCGTATTTTGGAGAAAATGTTCAAAGTACCTATTTAAATACATATTTAATTTGCAAATTTTCTTTTTTATTGCAGGTTAATGCAGAAACTGGATGGAACTTACGATAAATACATGTAAAAGGGGTCCGATCCAGCCGAGCTGCTCTTACCTTTTTATGCATTCTCATAAATGTTACAACTGACTCAAACATTCAGTAACCAAATTTGCACTCAGCATTAAACTTTGGTTCATAACCCATGATCCGAAGCTGGCTCGTTTCAAAACCAACCAGACTTTGTGATAAACGACAATCTCTAGTTCACACGCAATGACAAGCAGGATTCACACAAGGGCAAAATGAAACAAAACGCTTGTCCAGTCCGTTTCTCAGCTGTGCACCAGAAGGAAATGGGAAGGGAAGGTCACGAGCCCATTATTCGCTGCTGACTCACCTCTCGGCCTTTGAAAGTCACCAAAGCGGCAAGTGGCTTTGCATAGAATCTACTGTAGGAAAACCCCAGACATCCATACATGCTGTTAGCTGTAAGCTTCAAAGCCTTCTGCCTGATATCATACTGCAAAGAAATTAAGACCATCACAGCAAGCAGTACAATATATAAATATAATATGTAGTCAGTCACTTATAAGAGAGATGTTAAAATGCCGAGTGACCATCTGGTAGAGGGGCAAAGGCTCCAGGTGAACCAGTGAGATGGCAGAAGTGGGGAGAAGGCACTTCCCACCCAGTGCTCCTGGTCGACTGAAGTCCAATCTACTTACTTATTTAGCAGTGACCCATTTAAATGCAGTCATCCGCGAGTGGCATGCATGTAAGTGGGGGTGGATGCCTGTCCTGTTAATTGCACTGGCAAATTTTATCTAGCTGCTCATTTTAGCCCCTTCTATAAGAAGCAAGATAGGCTAGCCTAACAGAAAATTAGAAATAACAGCAAAAAAATTGCCCTATATATTCATTTCTTACATTAGGTTAGCCTTGAAGAAGATATGTATAAAACAAGCAGGATCTTGGTCTAGTTTCTCAACAATGGACATTTTCATTCTGTTAGATATACCTGTAAGTAGAGGTCAGAATTTAAGTCTGGCTGTTTCATCAACTGTTTCACTTGACGCCTTCGTTCAACTAACTTCCTGATCTCTTTAGGCAAGATTCCCATTTCTAGCGATGAGTCTGGCAATTCTGGAATTTCTTCTTCTCCATCCTGTGAAGTTATTAGTTTGACAAGTTAATACTACCAGAATAACCTGAAACAATTCCTGAAACTGCTGCTTCCACCCTGTCATATGAACAAGAATATGCCGCTGGGTTCTATCTCAAAAGACCCTAATGGAGAAGACATCCCAACTAGGTCAGATAACCATTCCTTCCAGAACCATCGGCATTCAGATCAATATCTAATCTCTGGAGGAATCCCCCCCGGTGATCCACAGAAGATCTCCTGCAGCAGCTGTTAATGCTGGGTCTCTGTCTTGTGCCCAAAATTGTCTCATTTGGGAGATGACACCTACTTTCCCCAAGAAGGGAACGTGAAAACTGGCATATAAATAACCCAAAAGGTGTTTTCGTGATTAAGGGCCTATTCACCATCCCCTTGGGGAAATATGGCACTTCACACCCAACCAAGGACAAACTCCTGGTTCAAACCTAAAACTGCTAGTCTCTTCCGGTTCACGTGCCCCATCTATGAGCTGAAAGGAACCTAAATGGACACAGGATCTTGGTGCCGCAAGGAAACCATAAGCATGAGGACCAGAGACTGAAAGTGGCCCAAGTAACCTCAGACAGGTAACCATTAACACAAAAATGTGGATTTGTTTTTATTGGACTAGCAGAAGTTGAGTACACCCATTTGACTTTTTCTCCTTTGGGAGAAAGAACAGGAAACAAATTTAATGACTAAATAAACAGATAAAGAAAATAAATGGTATTGACAAAATATCTAGTGAAAACCTCAAAGTAGAGTATAAGGTACATCTGGACTATCCTGGACTGGCCAAAGCATGTTCTGAAGGCACTTAACTCTGTTCTGCTGCAGAATCTAAGCTAAGCCTGGTTCTGTAGCCTAGTTACGCAGATTGGATACCACCTGAGAAGTATACAAAACCACTTTGAACACATAGCAAAAAAGATCAAAGCCTTCCTTGTCTGCAACAGTTCTGCTGAACAATACTTGGATGCAATACAATGCCATCGTTGCCATCTCATAGGCATATAGGCAGATAAATCATGTTAAAAAATAGTTTATATACATATTTAATGAACTTTACAAGGACAGGGTGTAGAAAAAATGTTTCAGCAAGCAAGACTGATCTGGTTTTACATGGAAAAATGGAGAATAAGCTAAGCATGTAAGAAAACAAGGAGGGTCCATGTACACTTTTTAATGTCACAAAAAGATTATGCAGCTGCTAAAAAGGAAGATATAATGAACTCCATGTCAAGGTGGAACCAATCTGATTTCATGAGATTATACACAATTTATAATGAAAAATTATACTATTAAACATGGTATCATGCAATACACTACAATTACTAAATACAGCCGCAATGTCTAAGGAGACTTCGATGTATTCTTGAATATAAACATATGATCTTTTTAACAATCAAACATTAAAAGCTCCTGTCAAATTAAACACACACCTCTGTCTTTTTTGGCACACTTGAAGACACCCTGGTAACTGTTGTAAAACAGATGTTAAACTCTTGGATAATTGAAGGGTATAAGCTATTGAAGTCGAGGAGCAAGATGAACTTGTCATAAAAACCTGAAATTAAAAATACACACACACAAAATTCACATTACAATATATACCTACTATGGAGACTGTGAGAGACAAGTTACTCGCAGCACACTGTAAAAGAACACCAGAACGCGAGTGAAGAGTCATTGGTGGCGGGGACATTTAAAGTCAAATTCCTTCAAAGGTACTCTGGTTTATTATGAAATCAGTGTTTGTCATGTGATTCTGTCAGCATTCAGGTCTGAAAAACACTTGCATTCTTTCAAAACACTACACTATATCACCAGTCTATGGTGCAGATATGTCAGAAGTGGAACGATCCAACCCTGTTAACTATCCAGGGATGAATAGATAGCTTCAGTGTTACTCTGGGATGCTTCTGCACAGTTGTCACCACAGAAAGGAGACACCATGTGAAACTGCAAGCATCCACTTATTAGCTGCAGCAGAGAGGATTTTTATACACATACTCAGTATACAAAATGAAATGGATAAACCAGATTATCTAGATCCATCTCAATCTGGCTATAGGCCCGGTTATGGAACAGAGACTGCTTTGATCATCTTGGTGGATGATCTACACCAGGAACTGGACAGGGGGAATATGCCCCTGTTGGTTCTGCTGGACCTCCCAATAGCATCCTTCTAGATCACTGTCAGGGATGAGACTTAGGGATACTGTTTAACAGTGGCGCTAGTCCTTCTTGAAGGTACAAGTTCTGAAGGTAGTGCTGGGGACTCCTGGTCGATTCCATGGCTGTTGACATGTGGGATACCTCAGGACTCCATCTTGTCCTCCATGCTATTTAACAAATCCATGAAACCACTGGGAGAGGTCATACAGAAATGACTCCCTCTCCCCTTTCATAAGAACTTGCATGAAAGTGGCCTCCCAATTTTTCTCACAGGCCCATATAAGTTCAGCACAAACAGTTGGGCCTGGTGAGCATTTAAGGTCCCCAACCCTAATCTGCGGGTTGCCATCTGATTGGATTTTATTCTGATCCTGATCTGATTAGAGGATGTATTTTAATTGATTGTCTGATTTTATGTTAATGTGTTATACATTTGATGTTAGCTGCTCTGAGCCTGGCTTTGGCTGGGGAGGGCGGGATATAAATAAAAATTATTATTATTATTATTATTATTATTATTATTATTATTATTATTATCAGTATGCTGATGACACACAACCCTGTTCTAAATCAGTGTGTGATCTCAGTAATGGACTGGATAAGTTTAACTCAGGTAGGGACACGACAGCATATGAATCAATCTGGCTAACTTGACCCAACAATCCCCCCCTCCCCGGCTTACACACACAAACAAACCTCATTGCAGCCAACTAAACACAATCAATCACACCCTGGGTCCCACACCCAACCTCTCTCACTACCAAGAAAATATAAAAAACCAACAGAAAGAGAACCTACCGAAATGACGCTGACATAAAAACCCCACATCCTAAATATAAGAATATAGGTTTACCACTCCTTGCCCCCCTTCTTCTTCCCCAATTTTATTCTGTATACAGAAATGGACATACTTTTGTAAACTAAGGAAATCTATAATAAAATCATCATCACCATCATCATCTCAGGTAGGGACAGAGGTGTTCCAGGTCAGTCGCAAGGCAGATAAGAGAACAGGGATTCAGTCTGTGTTCAGTGGAGTTACACTTCACTTGAAGTATCAAACTTGCAGTTTGGTTGGGTTCAGCCCTGAACCTGGATGCCCATATTTCAGTGGTGGCCAGGAATGCATTTGCACAATTATGGATCATGCACCCATTCCCTGAGATATCTGATCTGGCCACGGTGAAGCATGCCTTAGTTACATCCTGGCTGGACTGATGCAACACACTCTGCATAGGGCTACCTTTCAAAAGTGTTTGGAAGCTTCAGCTGGTCCAAGTTACAGGTAGCATATTAGTCCCCTGTTAAACCAACTTCACTGGCTGCCAGTCCTTTTGGGGGCACAATTCAAATGCTGGTAATGACCTATAAAGCCTTATATGGCTTGGGTCCATCTGAAAGATCTTATCTCCCTATGCAAACCTGCCTGGGCGCTAAGATAGATAGATAGATAGATAGATAGATAGATAGATAGATAGATAGATTCTTTATTGTCATTACACACGTGCAACATTGCACAAGTGCAACGAAATTGGATGCCATCCCTTAAAAACAACAAAAGCAAAACAACAACAACAACCAACAAACCACATTCCAGCCACACCCACACCCATCAATCTCCCAGGTCACACTATCGAGTTACAGCATTCAAAAGGGCCACAGCTCTCGGGTAAAAACTGTTTTTCAGTCTATTTGTCCTTGACTTGATGTTTCTATATCTCCTGCCAGAAGGCAGTAGTGCAAACAGACTGTATCCCGGGTGAGATGAATCCTGCAGGATGTTGTTTGCTTTCCTAAGACAACGGGAACCGTACAATTCTTCCAAAGATGGGAGAGGTTGACCAATAATCCTTTGTGCTGTGGTTATGACCTTCTGGAGCACCTTCCTCTCCCTAGCTGTACAACTGGAGAACCAAGCACAAATACAGTATGTAAGAATGCTCTCTATGGAGCCTCGGTAGAAGGACACCAGCAGTCTCTCACTCAGATTGTTCTTCTTTAAAAGTCTGAGGAAATAAATTCTCTGCTGGGCCTTCTTCACCAGAGCAGTGGTATTTGCGCTCCAAGTCATGCCCTGATCGATAGTTACTCCCAAAAACCTGAATTCCGCCACCCTCTCCACCCGTTCCCCATTGATATACAAGGGCTGAATGTCCGCCTTTTTTTCCCTGTAATCCACCACTAATTCCTTGGTCTTAGCCGTATTAAGAGCCAGATTGTTCTCTCCACACCAAACACAGAGCCGCTCCACCTCGTCCCGATAGGCGGACTCATCCCCTCCTGAAATGAGCCCTACCACCGTAGTGTCATCAGCAAACTTGATGATTTTGTTGCTGGAATAGGTGGCTGTACAGTCATACGTATAGAGAGCATAGAGCAGGGGACTCAACACACAACCCTGTGGTGAGCCGGTGTTAAGGCTAAGGGCTGTGGACATATGTGACCCTACTCTAACCCTCTGAGAACGTTCTGACAAAAAATCCAAAACCCAGAGACAGGTGGAGTTGGAGAGTCCAATCGCCTCTAGCTTGGACACCAGTCTATGGGGGAGGATAGTGTTGAAAGCTGAGCTAAAGTCCACAAACAGCAGCCTCACATAACTCCCCGGCTGCTCCAGATGGGACAGAGCAGCATGGAGAGTAGTGGTGATAGCGTCCTCTGTAGATCTATTTGCCCTGTATGCAAACTGGTAGTTGTCAAAAGTTGATGGAAGACAGGAAATAATATGACGGCGCATCAGTTTCTCAAAACACTTCATGATGATTGGAGTCAGTGCAACTGGTCTGTAGTCGTTCAAACTACTGATTGTGGATTTTTTAGGCAGAGGGACAATAGTTGACGACTTCAGGCAGGGTGGGACAATAGACTGGTGTAAGGACTTGTTGAAGATCTTAGTAAAGACCCTCGCCAGCTGATCCGCACAGCCCTTCAACACCTTTCCAGTGATGCCATCAGGTCCAGCCGCCTTCCTCGGATTCACCATCCTCAATACCTTTCTCACCTCATGCTCCTCTACCGTGAATGAGGGGCCCCTATGGGCTGGTGGCTGTAATACCGGCGTCTCAGGTGGCTCCTTCTCGAAGCGAGCAAAGAAGAGGTTAAGCTCCTCCGCCAGCAAAGGGTCACCGTCGACAGCACCAAGGTTAGGTTTGTAGTTGGTAATGTGCTGAATCCCCTGCCACATCTGTCTTGTGTTGTTGCTCCTTAAATTGTCCTCAATCCTCAGCCTATAATCCCGTTTTGCCTGTCGAATACCCCTCTTCAAGTTTGCTCTTGCCACACTGTAAAGCTGCACCTCGCCTGACCTGAAAGCCCTGTTCCTTTCCCGCAACAGGCCCTGGACCTCTCTATTCATCCAGGGTTTCTGATTGGGATAAAACCGATTGGGATAAGATCCTCAGATGAAGACCTTGTCTTGTTCTCATCAACATCAGAGGCACATTTGGTGGAGACATGAGGCTAAGAACTTCCTAAGTTAGACAGGCCTTTGAAAACTAAGGTGTAGATGATGCTAGTCACTGGGCTGTTGTTGGGGCAACCGTATTTTACCATAATAGCTGGTTTTAAATGTGTTCTGTATTAATTAATTAATAATAATAATAATTTTTATTTATACCCCGCCCTCCCCAGCCAAGACTGGGCTCAGGGCGGCTAACACCAAATATATAATACATTAAAAACACAAAATCAAACAATTAGATTAAAAATACAATTTGAAATCACATTTAAAATCAAAATAAAATTAAGTGGGAACCCACGAATCATAACCACACGAGTAAGGAATTAAATGTTCACCAGGCCTGGCCACGCGTGCTGGTTCCATATGGGCCGACAGAAAGAGCCAAGGAGGCCACTTACATACAGGGTCCCATAGAAAAAAAAACTGGGCCCGGACCAAAGGCCTGGTGGAACAGCTCCATCTTGCAGGCCCTGCGGAAAGATATCAAATCCCGCAGGGCTCTGGTCTCTTGCAACAGAGCGTTCCACCAGAGTGGGGCCAGGGCTTAAAAGGCTCTGGCCCTGGTCGAGGCCAGTCTAACCTCCTTGAGGCCCGGGAGCTCCAAAGTACAATCATATCTTGGGTTAAAGTAGCTTCAGGTTGAGCGTTTTCAGGTTGCGTTCCACAGCAACCCAGAAGTAATAGAATGGGTTACTTCCGGGTTTCGCCGCTCCAGCATGCACAGACGCTCAAAATGACGTCATGCACAGAAGCAGCGAATTGTGACCCACGCACACAGATGCGGGTTGCGTTCTGCTCAGGATGTGAACAAGGCTCCGGAATGGATCCCATTCGCATCCAGAGGTACCACTGTATTATTGTTTGTGGACTGTAAGGTCCTCCGCGGGGTGTACCAGGAGAGACGGTCCTGTATTTTCGTTATTGTTATTGTTTTTATTACTCTGTATTCTATAATGGTGTTTTGAAATGTTGCAAGCCAGCCAATTTACGCTGTGGCCTATTTCTGTCATTCCCCAGGTCATCTGTGCTAGGCAGTATTTTCCCCAGCCATGGAGACTAGTGCCCATCATTTTAATTATCTATGTGGAAACTTCAAGAGGAACTCTTGAGGTTGTGAGAGTTTGTCTACCAGAAGAAAGCCTCCTAAATGTCAAGCGTAAGGTCAACCTTATGGTGACCTAATTTCTCTTTGAAGAGCAACAGTAGCCATTGGAGTAGGATTGAGGGGAAATTTAGGCCCAAGGTAGGAGGATCTAAGTTCAGGACATCATGTTGAGGACGTGGGCAAATTGCAGCAGGTTCACTGTTTTGAGCAGTTGGAAGGGCCTGATTGCCTATTGAATCTTCTGGACTCTATCTGGACCAAGACACCTGATGTGTTGCCTGCAGGTGGTTCTTGAGCCGGCTGATTAAGAACGCATGTTATAGACACATAAGGGTGGTTTATAGGTCCTGGGTGGCTTGGGCAAGAAAATGGCCCCGGCACAAGATGTTGTCCAGGTATGAGTAGAAACGTATGTCTTACAGATGGAGATGCACCATAAGGGCAATTATCAAAAAAGGGTCATAGTTGGTGAACTAGCTGAAGCTCAAAGAAAAGCACGTTATGCCACCAACACTACTTTCACATCCTACAAGAGTGCCAATTGAAGGAGTACACACAAACCTGAAAGATACTCATCTTTTAGGCGCAGTGAAGCCTCATCCAAGAAAAGTTGTGAACCCAAACCCTATATAAACAGTAATTCTATTTTGTCTGGATTATGCATCAGCATGTTACACCCCATCCAGTCCTTTATCAAAGACATTCCTTAATTGAAAGTCCCAATTATTCATCATCATTCTGCATATTATATACACTTTACGTATTTGATATTAAATACAAATTCAAACACAATTGTTCTCTTCCCACATGCTCCAATATAAGCAGGGGGGGGGGGAATTACTGCCACACATCTCAGTTAGATCTAACAGCCATAAAGTACGCATTTTCCTCCTCCACATTCAAGAGGAGATATACTATTCTCTAAATTAAAGCTAATGTTTGTTCCTGCATTCTCAAAATAGAAACAGCTATGGTATTTTCACAATGTGCAGTATAAGAAAAATCCCACCATCGTCATTTTTGTGCTTCGCTAGAAAAAAAAGTAAGTATAGGAATACTTTAGAATGGATTGTATGACTTATTTTAAAAGTGGTTTAGTGTATCTTCATCACCTTTCTAATTCGATCTACCATTTCAAGTAGTGAAGCTGCAGTTCTTACCCACTTTGGGATCCAAAACTAAACCTCCAGAATATGCTGCTTTTTTCCGACCTATCTTTGATTTGTTCTGATCACATTCAATATCTTCATCATCTTCCAGCTGTATGAGACATAATAAGCCAAAACTGAAGTTCTAATTATATGGAGACTTAGTGCGGACTGTACTAGGCTAGACAGGCCCAGGGTCTGTCATTCTCTGTACAGCACCATATATATATAGATGTGCAGCAAGAACACAAAAACAAAAACAAAAAACACCTCTCCAAAATACCAACTTTCTGATGCCGTGGAAGAACAAAACAGTATTCTGGTTCAGACCTAATACTGAAGAATAGCTTAGCATTATGGACATGAGGGACAAGCTTAGTGCTTAATTACTTCTCTGGTGCATGAAAATGAGGGGAAGAGGGAGGTCAAAAACTTCTACTGTCAGTTTTAAATTAACATGTTGAGTTTGAACATGGACAATTCTGGTTATCTGGTTCATTTAGAGTTATGATTAGTTCAAACAAGCCAAGGTTTTCAACTAACCAGAGTTCACCAAGTTCAGACTTAATGGGAAAGTCTGGTCTGGCTAAAACTAGACAATTCCGATTGTCACCCCCTGGCATAGATGAGAAGAGTTGAGGGATGTCACAAGAGTTTGATCATCACAGCTTGTGCACATAACAGTAAATGTGCCTGCTATAAACCAAAAGTAACAAATGTAGAGGGGCTGAAAAATTACTCACCTGCTTCTGCTGAGACTTTTTAAAGAGCTGCTTATCTGGCACAATATAATCTTTTTCATAAAATGCATGCAAGAGCAAGTATTCATTACGCTCTGCTCGCCCACCCATCAGCGTCCTCGACTGTAAGGAAATAAAAGCCAATTAGTTACAGGTTGAAACAGAAATCAAAACGCCAACAATGGTATTGCATTAATAGCATTTGCTTTAAATATTTTTCAGAAATTGTATTATTGGGCTTTAAGGCGTTTTGTCTTTGCTCTGCTTGGAATCTGTAACATCAATCTGCTCCCTTTGACTTGATCAACACATCTCTATTATGAACCTCCCGTCATGAGGCTTAATATATATATCCTTTTGTAAAGGAACCAGTTTTGTGAATAAGATTGTATATTCAAATCAGATATAATAACGGAGATGTAAATTTGCTAAGAAATGAAATTTACCATAACATTGCCAGCAATATTGGTAATCTGTAAGGCTAGTGGAAGAACATTGAGCTCACACATTATTTGTAAAATGTACTTGGCATCAGTCCAGGTGTTCTCCAGCATGTAAAGTAAATGACGGGAATCACTAAAAGAAGAGGAAGAGGAAATTTTAATAAATTCCGCCACATATTCTAAAGGCATGCAGATTCAAATCGTTATCACAATGCCCATAAAGCCAGAGCTCACAAATGATTGGTTACAGTGCAAATTTAAAACAAAACGGAACTCCCATTTTAACTGCAAAGAGTGTGAAAGAAAAAATAGGAGTAGCAGCAGCACCTGTACAATATTCCGGTAAGTCATGATTTCAAGAACTGTTGTAATATCATGACTGCACAGAAGTATCCATCGGGGGTTAGATTCAAACAGAGCCAGGCTCTGTTTGTTGCAAGAGATGTCACAAGGCCTTCTCTTTAGACCACCAGGGATGCGTCCCGCTCTATTCTGCCTTGGAATACAGTTCTGGGAACCACACTTTAACAAGGATATTGACAAGCTGGAATGTGTGCAGAGGGCAACCAAGATGGTAAAGGGTCTAGAAACCAAGTGTCTCTTCCCATACCCACAATTCTGTGCCTTAAGGTTGTGGAGGAGGTTCCTACTTGCAGTCCTACTGAAAAATGTAACTTATCTGATGGGGACTAAGAGCAGAGACTTCTCTGTAATGGCACCCTAGTTATGGAACTCCCATGGATGACCGCAACACCGATGGGCTTCTGCTATATGGTTTTATTTATCTGTTTTCTTGTGCTTTTGGAAGCCAAAACTGGACTGCTGTTAGTCACTAGTCAATACTTGTATCATTATATCGATTGTTGTTTTTATTTTATTGATGATGTTTTACCTCAAGCATTTTATTCATATTGGTTTCATAGTTGTATGAAAACTACTGTGGGGTTATAAATGATGGACTCCTAGCCAATAAATGATCTGTAGTTCCTAGGGCAGTGTTTAATTCCCTGTCTCTATTCTATGAGTGAATAAATTCCACCACTGTTTTAGCTAGGCCACCAACCTAGATAGCTTTAAAAGAGGATTAGAAAAATACATGGAGCAGAGGGTTATCAATGGCCACCAGCCATTAGGGCTCTGCTCTGCCTGCACAGTTGGGAGGCAATAATTATCCTGAATACCAGTTGCTGGAAACCCCAGGAGAGAGTGCTCTTGGGCTTATATCCTACTTAAGTGTTTCCAACAGGCAATCTGCTTGGCCACTGTGAGAAAAGGATGCTGGACAAGATGAACTGATCTAGCAGGTTCTGGTGTTCTTATTGTTAGTGGGATTGCCATAACAAGAAATGTATTTAGCAGCATACCTGTACATATTTCGTAACTCTTCAGATGGAATTGCCACTCTTTCCATTTTCAAAATTTGACCCACAAGCTCTGACAAATGGTAACTTTTGCAACGAATCAGCTCCTTTGCTGAAATTTCTACATCACAAATCATTCGGCCACAAGTTGCATTCTTTTCAGCAAATCCACTACGACCCTTAATTGCCATGAAAGAAAAATGCATCTTCAGATTCTGTATCATTGCTATATTTCTGTTGTGGACTAATTATAACACAGTTCTTACATCACACAGAAGCTGCTTCTCTCTTGTGTGCAGATGCACCTCAACAACCTTGTAATGGTTGCAAAGGACTTTAATCGTCGCAAACACGAGAGAAAAGCTCGTCCAATGAGGGGACTTACAACTAACAAATTCATAGTTCTGACTTTATAGGTCTCTGCTTCATTAACACAAGAGAATATTTTTTTTTCCTATCTAAGCCACACCAGTGCTGGCTCTTTACCTATCTTATTTTGAATGAGAACTTTTTCTGTTCTTAAAAAAAAGTTCAAGAATGCCAGGGCATCATCAAGACCAGGGCGTAAATCAAGGCATAAATCAAAAATCACAAAGTAACAGGATAAAGGAAAACAGAAGGCTTTCATTCAATAGGGTGTCACAAGTCAAAAAACATTTTCACAATTGTGAAAACAAAACGCATTGGGGAAATAGATGACACTTGTTAAATAGAGATATATATTCCTTATAATGTGTGTGGGACAGCACACCTGCGCATGTATACATATATAAGAATATGCACACACTGTTGGCACATATACCACTGAACAGTGTCAATGCCACAAGAATTTGGTTTTGCCAAGATTAATGGTATTGTGCAATCATCATGCAGACGCATTAAAATACCTAAACAATAACTGTAGAAAAAAGCGAGCTGGTTAGTTTCTTTACCAGCACAGTACTAGAGTATGTTGTAGCAATGTGAAAAAGGGGGGAAGGTAATCTGAGTAAAATCCTTTCTGAGTAGATAACAATTAACTATGCCACACGTAGAGAGCTTTATACAGCAGAACTAGAAAACCTTAACTATTCTCAAAGGAATGATTTGCCAGTCAAGCCAACATACATTTCCCCCACAATTTACCATACACAAAAGCACCTCTATTAGTCATTAATCTGTCAATAACTCCATCTAGTTGAGACAAGTAAACTAAATTTGCTTAGCTTTGTCTCATGGCTGAAATACGACTCTTAACAACATTACCAAAATCTAAATTGGAATGTTGTCATGATACATGACTATAGTCAAAACAATCAAGCAAGACATTCAAAGAACACCAACTAAAATAATTCATTTTTAATCACATTCAATACAGCAATGCAACATAAGCAACATTTTACCCCAAGCTTTGGCATGTTTGATCTCCTCAGTCGACCTATCTTAGACCAATGTGGAACTTTGCAGAAGTTAATTCTCTGGAGAAGAAGTTCCAGATCAAACCCATAAATATTGTGTCCCTTAAAAAGAAAGAAAAGGAAACAAAAACAAGCAGTTATACAGTATATACCTACTCTTGTGTATTCAGCTTAAAACAACAGAGATGGCAAGGGTCCATACTATTTGAAGTCCTTCCTCTGATGTATCACATTATTAATGCTCATGTGAATGAAGCAACACAAAAGACATTCACATGTCACCAACTCCACTCTCACTAGGTCTGTCCTCAACTCCACTACCTATCATTCCTAGGTTTCTGCTACGCAGGTCCTGTCTACTCTGTCCTTTTCCTTCAGACATAGCATCATCATTAGGACCCTCGTACCTACGGGACCGCCTCTCCTGATATGTCCTACAGAGGAACTTACGGTCTTCAAATAAAAACATCCTGAAGGTCCCAGTCCACAGAGAGGTTAGGCTGGCCTCAACTAGAGCCAGGGCTTTTTCGGCTGTGGCTCCAATCTGGTGGAACGCTCTGTCACAAGAGACTAGGGCCCTGCAGGACTTGACATCTTTCCGCAGGGCCTGCAAGACAGAGCTCTTCCACCAGGCCTTTGGTCAGGGCACAGTCTGACTCCCTCCTTCGGCAATCTTTACAGAACTTTAGCTTAATGGTTGCCATCAATTTGATTTTAATTAATTTTTATAATGAAATGTTTTTAGAATGTTGCGCTATTTTATTGTTGTTAGCTGCCCTGAGCCCAGCTTTGGTTGGGGAGGGCGGGATATAAATAAAAAAATTATTATTATTATTATTATTATTATTATTATTATTATTATTATTATTATCAGCACTCTCGGCCTCTTACTTTCTATCATTCAGAGGTGAGCAACATGCGGTGCCCTGACACGTCTTGAAAGTGTACAATTTCTCCCAATTATCTGAGATAAAATTAATAGGCTGCCATAAGGGAAGGGGAAGGGAGGGAGGGAGAAAACACAGTAAAATTAGAAAGAAATTACTTCCAACTGCTTCCCACATTTAGTAGCTGTATTGGTCTATATACTTATTTGAAAGTAACCAAACTGTGCTCTACCTCTAAATAGCCCTGAACCAGATTAGGAACTGAGGTAGCTACGGGGGAAACTGAAGCAAGACAGTCTTTATTCCAGATTACTCTGGCTCTATCCACCACCAACACAGAGCTCCCAGCAGATAACACTCAAGAGACCACAACTCTTAACTAACTAACTAACTAACTAACTAACTAACGTTGCCTAGTCTTCCTTTCATTTCTGAAAATCTCTTCTCATTTGCTCAAAACAGTGCCATTTGCCAATACCCCATCTAAAAATCTTTCCCAGCCACCCCACTGGAGTCCTCCATTGCTGTAAGTCTCCATTAGTAATACACTATGTTAAAATATTAATCAACATTCCATCACCTTAAAATAACGTAGCAAAAAATAACGTGTAAAAGGATCTCAGAAGCAGAGATAAAAAGCCACTTACGACAATAACATCTGGATCAATTTTATGAACCTTTGCCAGAAAAAATCCCAGTAGTGTCCTCTCTGTTGTGGCAATCTCTATTTTAGCATTCTAAACAAACACAAAATTTAAATAATCCAAATGTTCAAAGAATTAAAAGTTTTGCACCTCAATCCTATGCTTAATTATGCATGTTTAAATGAAACCAAGAACATTTAAGCACAAATAACAAAGCTTTAGAATTGTTATTATTTCTTAAACTTATTGGAAATCTTTATATACTATACAAAGATTATACAGAAACTCTTCCCGGCCCACTACGATAGGAAAGGACAGCTAAATTAGTGAGAAGCTGATAGCATTTTTTCCCCTACACATTTTCCTTAATCCATTATGATACAATTTGGAGGCAAATTGTTTTTACTGTTTAAATTGTTCTTAAAATTGTATTTTTAAATGGCTTTAACCTACCCTAGGAGCTTGTGGTGAACAGTCAGTAAGACATGAAATAAATAATAATATTCTTTCATAAAGACCCAATTCATAATATCTCTCAGTTTAAGCTGAAATATGCTCCAATTCTGCAAGGACCCTTGTGGATGTAATTCCTAAGCATTTCTGATCACTGGTTTGATAATAACATAGCCTATGCCTGCTTTATTTTACTTTACATTATGCATTGTGTCTCAGTTGTGTGAGTTTGCGATATTGGATGTTTTATCTGTAGCAAGTATGGAAAATTTTAATTAATAAAGTATATATTTCTTAAAAAAAATTAAGCTGAAATATGCACAACACTTGTATCTGAAAGCTTTGTCCTCATAATAACTTATTCCTCCTCAGTCAGCCATGATTTAAATATTCCTGTTTTAATTAACCAAAATTTCTTGTTACATCTGAAGTATGAAACTAAAGTTATCAAGTTTGGAATAACCTAGAACTTTAATCCAATTTCAAATCATGGCTACAGATTCTGTTTGTTCCCAACTTGGTAGCCATATTTTTCCACTTGGGTCGTCACCGAAGATTATGATTAACCCAGGATATGTTCAATCACAGATACTGGGGGAGGAAAATATGGTGCAAAGTCAAGGAGCTCAGGCACAAAGCTCGTACATATCTTGGCTGGCCAAGATAAGATTACTTCCACACCAGGCTAAAGTGCATGAAAGCTTTGTGCATGTTCAAAGCTTTTCCAAAGATGGAGACTACAGAATGCAAACCAATGTACAAGAAACACAAAGTTACCTTCTTCTTAACTACTTCTTTGAAGTCATATGGAAAAATGCAATCATTTGGTTTGGAAATAACTGCAAAGGAAATCATCAGGTCAGTGAGAAATATACAATATGGAGCTTAGCTAAATGGCTTTATGTGCTGTAAGTGCTTTGGCTAGAACAATATGTATCATGAAAACAATGTATGGCTTGTAACACCCAATAGTATAGTGGGATTATTCATTCACTTCAAGAGGAAATAGTGCCTGCCATACATGCACAGGGCCTGAAAAGGAAATGAAGAAGCTTTAAACAGTGACTCCTGGCACCTGAGTTTTATATAGCTGTACCCAAATCCCTAGTCCAGTGCCCATCTCAAGGCCGTATGTTGTTCAAATATACAGAAACTTTCCACAGGGCAGGGAAATTAGGACAAACACCATTTTGAAAAACAAAAATTGTTTTCAAACCTTGATGACTACAATGCTACTTAATTTAGTTGTCTTCCTAGATTTCTATGACATGTGGAAATGTAGAAATGCTCTCCTATCAAACTACAGTCGTACCTTGGTTGTCGAACGCCTTGGCACTCGTCCGTTTTGGCACCCAAACGCCGCAAACCCAGAAGTGAGTGTTCCGGTTTGCAAACTTTTTGGGAAGCCGAATGTCCGACATGGCTTCCAATTGAGTGCAGGAAGCTCCTGCAGCCAATCGAAAGCCACACCTTGGTTGTCAAACGTTTTTGGAAGTCGAACGGACTTCTGGAACGGATTCCATTCACCAACCAAGGTACAACTGTAAAACTCTTCACTGCAGAATGACATAGGAATGTAGGAGACTGCCTCATCGACAATTGGTCCAACTAGCTCAATATTGCCTGAACTGACTTGACAGTGGCTTTCCAAGGTTGAAGCAATGTTCTGCCAAACGACATGTTTCTGCCAAGTCACATTCAAGCTTTCATTGTGCTGTCAATGTGGTAAGTGGGAGAAAATAATTAAACACAAAGAGGTTCTACTTATACTTACCGCTGAAGTGAGTTTGAAAGGGAGGTACGGGTGGTGCTTTGTCCACACAAAATTTGTGATGCACTAAAGATGTAATAGCCATAATCTGCACAGACAAAAGTTTAAAAAGAGAATGAAAATGACACTAATGAAGTTAGTTAACCTTTTTAAACAAGGTGTCATACATATGTTAAATTAAGCACATATTTAGTAAGCGGTTTAGCAAATCAAACCGTTTGTCTCTATTTAATACTTGACTAGTTTTAATAGGGCTATAATCCCTTTCTTGTCTGATAAACACATGAACAACTCATGAAAAGAGGCAACAAACTCCTACATCAGCAGTTTGTCAATAGCCTGGATCACATGTCACATTATTATTGTAAAACTACGTGGGGGGGGGGAGAGAGACAGTATAAGAACAAATTTTGGGCATTTACAGTTCTGGCAAGATCTTATGCTGCAAGCAGGTTGGGGCAATTCACTCCATATTCTGAAGTCCACTAGCAGAAGTATGCTTCCAGATCCATAGGATTTGAAATCAATAGCACATATAGCTAGAGAAGCCTTACTTAGTTTAATTGTGGAGTTTCCCCCGAACATAATAAAGTTCATGACTCACCTCATTCTGATGACTCTTTGTGTTCTGAACTGTCTTCATACTGAGAGACATGATCACAAGAGGCGGTGGAGGGAGATCTTTCACCACATTCACCAAGTCAGGCTTCTGGGCCACTAATTCTACCTTACACCAACTGACTGGCTGGTTCAAGAGCTCTGAGGTAACACAGTACATGTACATAAGTATACCCAATATTTAAACAATAATTACACTTATAACTTTTTCTCAACAAATCGAGTATTTCAACACTAAAGATTAAGCATACAGTAGTACCTCGGGTTACATACGCTTCAGGTTACATACGCTTCAGGTTACAGACCCCGCTAACCCAGAAATAGTACCTCGGGTTAAGAACTTTGCTTCAGGATTAGAACAGAAACCGTGCAGCAGCAGCAGGAGGCCCCATTAGCTAAAGTGGTGCTTCAGGTTAAGAAGAGTTTCAGGTTAAGCACGGACCTCCAGAACGAATTAAGTACTTAACCCGAGTTACCACTGTACAGTTATAACAAATATTTTTCATTCTACATTTTCCCTAGGTTTTGGTCTTACTACCTGAAATGAAACACACTAACCAAAGCATGTTAAACCCAGAAGCAACCCTAATCCTAACCCTATTCTCCTTCCTACACGCATGCTTAGACTCTAAGCCAGGTAACATTTTGACTGATGGCACAATCTCCTTAAAAGCCTCATTGAGTTCAATAGGATGTACTTCCAGGTAGAGGAATGCAGCCTTACCATCACTGAAAGAAAACGGTTTATTTTAACCCTCCTGCCAGATGGCCAGGGGTGGGGTGGAGACGTGAGAGTCCAACATTGCACACAGGCTTGTTCATGATAGTCCATGTAGCGCTAATTCATGATTAAGCATTATGTGCAAATCGGTCCATAGCAGCTCAGTCACAACTTACGGTATTTTACTTGGACTAGGACCTGAGCTATTTTAAGTTGGCCATACCTTTATATTAAGCTATCACATACACAACAGCTAAATTACGACAGAACAACAGGTGCCATTTGGGGAACACAAGTAGATTTAACCTAGTATAGATTTAACCGAGTCTAAAGTAGTAAGATTAAAAATAAAATTAGTTTTACAAGACGATGACTGCTTGAAGGAGCATTCTTCACTTTGAAAATTTACAAATTCTAAAAAAACCACATTTTCGTAACATTTCCCTTTTCAAGTTGGCAACCATTAAACAAGCTAAGCACTGCTCTGAACATCTCCACTCCATTTGCACATGCATACAAGGGATCCATAACATATTCCACATGAAATATTCATACGTGGGTCTTTTATTTCCAGCCAGCCTGGTCCTTTAATCTTCCTGCCCATCAAGAATAGTTCAAGACTAGAAGTGTTAGTTCCAAACACATGAGAAAATGTCTCTCCTTTCAGGTCTTGAGGAAGCCGACCGTATTCAGCCTGAGAATGGAAGTATTTCAACGAACCGTTACGATGTGTTGCAAGTCTTCCTAAATATCCTAACTTGTAAAAACAGATATGTAAAAGGTGTGAAGTGGGTAATGGTGAGGCTTCAAAGGAACAACTGGGAGCTTAAAATGGGCTTCTGTTTTTCGTTAGCTGGAGGAAGCCGCACTCTTTCCCACCCATCGGCTGATGAGCAGCAGTTGTTCACCTTGCTCATGGAAGCAGAAATGATTCCCAATCAGTGGAAGGGCCTTCTCCCTCCCAGTGCTGCTCTTTGAGGTCACTTCATGCTGCCCCTTTCAACCTCCGATTTCAGAAGCTGAAGGAGGCAGCACAGGCGGCTTCTCAATAATAAGCGCTAAGCAGGATTGCCCTCCCCACGCATCACCTGATGGAAAGGGAGAAAAATCCTGCTTAGTCTGGCTGTACAAGAGAGCTCCTTGCAGGGAACTCTTTCATACACCTGAACCTGCTCAGCTTGAGGCTCTACCAACCTTCTGAGGAAAACATGGCAGGCACATCAGAGGTTGCAGGAAGTAAAAGCTCCATTGCATGTGGGAATGCCCACTTGTGCTACATTGAACCTCAGTCACAGAAATCGCTTAACCATCCTAGTTTTGGGACATTGTTTGTTGTTGTTTAGTCGTTTAGTCGTGTCCGACTCTTCGTGACCCCATGGACCAGAGCACGCCAGGCACTCCTGTCTTCCACTGCCTCCCACAGTTTGATCAAACTCATATTGGTAGCTTCGAGAACACTGTCCAACCATCTTGTCCTCTGTCGTCTCCTTCTCCTTGTGCCCTCAATTTTTCCCAACATCAAGGTCTTTCAGGACATAGTAGACATTAAATCAGGCTGCCTCCAGCACACAGGAGGAAGTACATTCTAGTGTTCACCAAGGGGAAATGAAATGCTTTCAAATCAGTCCAGACATGCATTGCTTGAAGTACTGAGTTTTCAGAGCAACAAGTAAGGCAAGCAATAAGCTTTGACCACCATGCCCACTGCTTCCTCAAAGCAGTTAACTAGAAAATCTAGCTCCTCTTTACTTACTATAGGAGTTTGGGAAATATTCATTGGCTAAAGGTAACGCAAGTTGAGCAATAGTCACACCATTTTAAAAAGTCTATTAAGCTTCAGAGTTTAGGATTCATAATCTTTCTTTTAAAAAATCATGTGCACTGAAAAGATATGCAAACCTCAGTGTGAGTATCACTTTCAGAGAGACAACATAGAACTATTTACTCACCGAGTATCTAACTTCTAAGTAGTCAGATTTTGCGGGAACATCTGGTATCTCAAAAGCGTAATTCTTTTCTACTTTCTATGCAAAATACAAATTGAGATATTCATCAGGCACTGATGTACTGTAAAAGTGTTTTCCCATTAAAACCAAATTTACTTTTAACATCAAAATCTCAACTGCGAGAACCACCATGTGAAAAACCTTCCCTGCTCCTAAAATATAACCTGCCAATTGTCAAGTTGTAGAAATCTTACAAATAGTTATTTAACTTAAATAAAACTCTGGATATTGTAGACGGTTAGAGTTTAAGTAATTTATCTATTCTCCTTCTAAAATAAACTCCCTAATATTTACAAAGGGATTCAGACATCTTATTACATTTGAATTGGCCCATTATCTCAGATAATAGATTGTTTCTTGCCCACATGGTATAATAAAAGAAGGCCTTCGGGGAATTGCCATATGTTCTATGTAAGCAACAGAACACAAATTGGTGGCTTATAAGGTATGCTCACAATGAAAAACTAAATATTATGGTGATCACTCACCACGGATTTCATAGAACTTCAACACATACAAAGCATTGCAACTTCTTTGTGCCATAAAGCAAAGTAAGAGCCACTGGGCAATACAGGCAGCAACCATTTTGTGCAAAGGTTCCATTCCTGGCCCTCGCAAGCACCAGGGAAGCATGCCTAAGGATATTCTGCCCTCTTCCGGGTCCAAAAGGACCCACGCATCAATTGGACGTGGGCAAAATAGTCGCCACCTGTGTACTCCTGATAACGCAGTGGTAAGGAAAATAATTGTTTGCTTTTAAAAATATTTCAGTTTCTATTTTGAGAACACAAAAAATAGAGACAAATAATGCTTAAGCAAGAGAACACATTATGCAACACCAATGTGTTTTTGTGGGGCTAATTCATAATACAAAAACTGGACAAAATACATTAGCTAACACCTGCCTTTCCTATGCAGCTCAGAATCAGCAAGATTGAGCAGGCTTTTTCCTACTCCCTCAAGTAGGGCTTCTGTTAAGACGACTTCCAAGTATTACATGCAACAAGCATCCCATTATAAAACAAACAATGGTTACTTGCAAAACAAACCCGTTTCAAACAACTGGTTAAGAAGTTGTCTTGTTTAAAGCAAGCTTAGTTTGTTTCAATCCAGAATTCCTGGCTCACAATCAGTAAGCTAAGATTCTTTGAAATGAAAGTAACCTTGGCTTCCTCCCAGTTGTGTGGGAAGAGATAGAAGAGCAGAGGAAGCCCGACAATTTGTTCAGGCTCAAAAAACCCATCTGTGTAGTGCTAAGAACCACAGGTGGGGAACCTGTGGCTCTCCAGATGCTGTGGGACTCCCACTCCATCAGTCAGCATGGCTGGGAATTGTAGTCCAGAAACATCCGGAGGGTTGTAGGTTCCCTAGTCCTGTGCTAAAACCATGAGTTTAGTGTTGTGGAAACCCACCCATTAACCTCAACCCCTGAAAGTATAATGGCTTCATTTTTAAAACAACTTATTAAAGCAGATAATTTGTAAATTTGTAAGTAGGTGGTTGCTTCTAAAGAAAGGAACATGGTTTAAATATGAGACAGTATCATCTGCAACAGCAGGGATTCCTCAATCTGATGTTAGATGTTTAGATAAGATACACTACCAGTTTAATTAGTGCTATTTTTCTGGAAAGAAAGGTGCTGGAACGCACCATGAATGCCTCCCTTGTTCTCTTAGAATAGAAATAGCACCCACCTGAGAGGTGCTAGAACTGAGTTCTGGCTGAAAAAATGACTTGTGTAGACATCACACACCTTTTTATACTTCCAGGTTACTTCTCTCCTACCTGAAAAATGAGCGCCCTTCACAGTTAGAAAAATGAAACATGAAGGAGAAAAAGTTAAGACCAACCTTGGACTTGAACTTCATGATCTTGTGTTTTTCTGCAATCCTGTCATTAAATTCTTGATAAACATCCATCATAGTCACAGGATTCTCTGTCTCTTCACCAGGAGATAATTTAATTCGCTTCTGCAAAGATTAAAAACTGGTATTTGCTACGTGTTGTTCTTGGTTAACATTTATACAGCCATTACAGGCTATCCAAAGAAATGGGGGCAAAGGAAGGAGAGAGGGGTAACAAGGGATAAATGCAAGCAAAACAGTTTCACACACACTGGCTTCATTTTAGTTGGGATTACAGAGTAAGGAATTAAAGCTAAGTCAATGGCTTCACAGCAGAGATGGATTTTGAAGTCAACGAGGTGGCACAACTTAGGTTTTCTAGAAACTTATAGACTGTAAAGACTGGGCACCAAAGCATGTAATCAGAGTGATAAAACCAGCAACTTGAGACATAAATCTCTTTACTACCAACCCCTTCCCATTTCATATTATTAGTTTCATTGGTTTGTTGTATAATATTGCCTGAAGTCATTTAATAAATACTTTCTTCCTTATCTCTGATTACAACCCTTGTTACATAAAGGTATTCATACCTTCTACTATATATTTCAGAAAATGATTTCTCTATTTGTTCGTCCTCTATGCATTTGGACACATCTTGGGATATAGTTGCCAAACTCAGCACAAGGCTTTCCGAAATGGGGGCGGGGGTGGTTTATGTTGGTGTTGGGCCATTGACCACCATTCAAGATGGTCAACCAATATGTCACTTTGGCATGACTTCCCCCTTTTCAGGGCTCAAGTTCAACCATCTCTCAAGAGATCATCAACAAACTTGGCTTGAGAGCTCCCAAAGGGGAAGCAGTGGTCTTTGTTGATGTTTGGATGTTGGATGCCCCTTTGATTCAAGATGGTAGACCAAAACACAACTGTGGCATGACGTAACCCTAAACCATCACACTATCCATTAAAAAAATCACAGTATTTGTTGGTTTCTAAAAATTCCAAGGCAGCACCAGGCACCTGCCACTAGTATTCCATAAATTTGTAATAATGCATTTTGCCTGAATAACTTTCCATAAACAGACAATTTATGACAGAGAAGTCTCCAGCATAAAAGGACGTACCGACTCACGTGGGAGTAGGTAAATAGTTCTCTCAATATTTTTTACTGTCACACAACAGCTCACATAGGACTGTGCCGATTCAATCCACACTTTACCAAAGAGAAATACCACTCCTAAAATGAAAAGGTAAAGACAGACAATGCACGTTAATCAAAACAGCTTAGCACAGCTGCTAATGGAAAAGCTGCAATACTAAGAATTACTGAATAAACACACTAATTCACCCATGGGAGCAGAATGATTTCCAATTTGTAGTCCCTAATTGACAGCTCCATCTGCTGAAAGTCAGTACTCCACAGTCAAGTGATTGCTTTAAGAGTCTTGTACTATGCAGGCACACATCACGATGGTATGCAAGGTATTAAATGCCACCTTGTTTCAAAAAGAGACTTGAAACTACGCCTCCCCATACCTTCTGTTACTTACCCCTCCTTATTCCTAGTACTCCTCATTTTTAATGCTGGTTTTAGTGCTTGGATATTATATTTTTATTTCGTTTCATTATTGTATTTTGCTTATTTTATTTTGCAAGCCACTTTGCTTATTTCTGCTGGAGGGGGGAAGCAGCAGGTTATACATTTTCCTAGACTGTATTATGACCATGCCATATGCAGAGCAGACCCACTGAAATCAGTGAACTATAAAACACTTCAATATACAGGCAAAGGAGTTATAGGTATTGAATATGTCTGTCATTAAATGTCTGGGATAATTTGGTATCTTAATATTGTGAGTACATTCACATCACATGTCGTTTTACACGAAATCAACATGGATTCTGGTCTCCCCATTTCAATCTTCATTCAATACAAGTCAGTACAAGTGCAGCAAACTACCCAAAATGTTTGAAAATCCATTCTGAGGATGGCTATCGCATTCAAAGGACTAGGGTCATGTGAATTATATCATAGGATGATTGAAAGAAGCAAGCTTGTGATGGCAAAAATGAGTGGGCCAATACATTCAAAGACCAATGGTCCAAAGTGTCTCAACGGTTATTATACATAAAAACAAGCATTCACAACTTGCAGCTACAAATACTGAAATGCAGTTATCCTTGTGGACAGCTCAGAAGAGTTTCTGCTGCATCACCACACCCTCATCCTATAGAATACTAAACATTCCTACCACACAACAAAAATGAGTAAAGACAAGGGCAGTTACAAACACTATATCTCCACTAGCTGATGTTAATGTGATTTATATCAGATATATGAAATCAAGAAATTAAGCCATTTGCAGTCTTACCCTCTAACCATTATGGGGTGGGTGTGCAGGGACTGTGTGAAATTCTTATTCGTCCTGGTATAATATGAATCCTTCACATAATACAGTTAATACCTCATTTGCTATAATGATTATGATTCTTTTAAACAAAAAGTAATGCCAAAATTTATTTTCCTCTACGTTACTAATTGAAACCAGGTGCAGTCTTTATTATTCATCCTTGAAAAGTTATGACGACAGGATCTCTTTTCATAATCAAGGAACAAGTCTTTTCATAATTATACACCATTCAGAAGCCACCGTGCAGAATCCAAGATAAAAGTAAAAACACTAAACAAGAGTTTTTAGGGATAGGATTGCCCCCTTCCCATTAGTCCCCAGTTTCACCCAAACTTCAGTGATCATTAGCTACTTTCACAAAAATATTGGGTATATTCAGCGTTTAATCCCCTGCCCCAGATCTAAATGAATGTTCGTCTGGGAGGGGGAGCTGAACAAGCTGTAGCCATTAACCTTCATTTTACTCCTTCCTGAATCTGATGTGCATACAAATTAAGGTACATTATGGTAAAGCCCTAGAAATTAAAGGGGAAAAATACTTCTGATAAAAGGGAGCCTTTACCAGGGACTTCTGTGTGTGTCTGGAGCAGGGGAAGGAGCTGTTTGATGGCTGTGGTGGAGCCACTTGGCAGTGGGATCACTGCTGTTTACTGGTATGAGCAAAGAGGTAGCAAGCCAGCATCACTCACGTGGCCGCACAGTCCCCATCCCTCCACCGTCTCACCCCTTCCAGTAATCTGCAGTGACTCTGCTGCCATGAGGCTGTTGCTGCAGCTCTGCCCCACTGGGCAAGCTGCTTTCGGGCTACACTTATTATTGGGCTCTATCCAGATTATCATGGGGTAAAATTCCACCCAGGGGACTGTCCCCCTGGCAATTTTCCCCAATTACCTCCTTCACCCCACAGTCTGTTGTGCCACCCTCTGCCACCCCTTCCCTCCAGCAGGAGCTTCCCCTGGATATAGAGCTCCTCTGAGAAAGGGAGAGAGAAGTACTGATCCAGCCCATTAAAAACAAGTAATGGCATTTAGCTTTTATGCCTTCGGAAGATAGTCATAACCATGTGTGGGAAAGCTGCACGGGGAAAATGGCTGAAGGGTTAAAGCACCTCCCCTCCACTGCAAATCAACGTCTTCCAACACATTGCAGCACTGAGGCCTCAGCCAGCCTTTTGAAACCTGAAGATACTAATATATAGTTCTAAGTTTATGCCTAGTCAGTATCAAAGCAGATGTTTTTCTTGACGTTCAGACATAACAGACATTCAGCTTCAAGGAAACTAGTGGACAGTAAGCCCCTTTTGAAAAATGGTCCTTTTTAACTTTGGTCAAAAGAAGGCAGCGAGAGTAAAGAGGAATTTTCTTATGTACAGTGGTATCTCGGTTTTCGAACTAAATGCTTTCTGGAAGTCCGTTCTTAAACCAAAGCTGTTCTTAAACCAAGGTGCGCTTTCCCTAATGAGGCCTCCAGCCACCAGTGCCCTTCCACTGTTCGGTTTCCGTTTGTAGATCGAGGTAAAGTTCGCTAACCGGAACACTACTTCCAGTTTTGCAGAGTTCGTATACCGAATAGTTCATAAACAGGGCTGCTCTTAAACCGAGGTACCACTGTATACATACCTGGCTGATTATACTGATCTTCATAAGCATCTAGCCAATAGAACCTGAAGATCTGCTCCCCATCTTCCCCATTTATTAAGGGCAACTGACTGGAATCCACTTGAATTTCGGAAGCTAGCTGCCCATCTTCTTCTTCATCAATTCTGTCCCAACAAGAAACATCAGGGATGGGAGAGTTTCTGAAATACAATACATGAGGAAGAAAAAAAAGGCATAGCTTTACATGTGAAATGAGTATTTTAAAGGGTCATCTTTTCTTCAGAAGAGCACTGAAGAAAATCTTTTCATCATCTTAAGTTTATTATTGCAAGTCAACTAACATCTTCTGAGAACATTTCTCCATCTCTATGAAGCCTTGAGAAGCTTTTCATACTGTTAGTGAACTTAGAAGAAAGTTAAAAGTGGAAACCAGAAGAAAAAGTCCCTAAGGATTTTTTTGAGTGCTTACAAGAAATATGAGCCTGTTTTCACAGAGTCCACTTGCTGTATTTGTCTATCTTCTGTTTTCACCTCTTCCTTCAGGATCGTGACCGATTCTTCTACAACTGCACCTTCCTCCATAGATTCATCAAAGTCCCCGTCATCAAAATCCATTATAGCCTGTTCATCTTCTGTAAGCATTACGCAGAGACTTTAAGACTCAATGTACTATATTTCAATGATTTTATTTATTTAGATTATTTTGGCAGTTATTTTTTTCACACAGCGATTTTAATATGGTTTCTATAAGAACATTAATACGTACAAATACAATATAAAATAAAGTCAAACATCATCGAATAAACTATCAACCACAGAGGTGAATGTAATTGAAAAGACAAGGTGATGAGCTTTATTACCAAAATATAACAATTACCTATAGTAGCTTCCTCTTGTTTAGCTTTTTTCTGTTCTCCATTTTCAACCATTTGCATTCCATTTTCAGGTTCACTTCTCTCTTCTTTGACTACATCTGATCTAGCTGTGTAGACTGAATTCTTAGAATGAGATGAATTGGGTGAAGAAACTTCTTTTTTGACAGACGTGGCAGGTTTTCTCACCTCAGAAGACGTTCTCTATAAGCACAAGTAATTTTAATTAAAAATCAGATTAGGGTGGCAAACCCCTGGCCTGGGGACTTCAGCTGGACAGGCAAGCCTTCAAGAGTAGCCTGCCAGTCGCTCATTACAATTTCCCTCCAGTGGCAGCACCACCACCACGGAAGGAAAAAATATCCTCCCGGCCCCGCGGGGAGATGATCCAGATGATCAGGATAGGCAGGGAGGACGCAGTTTCCATCAGAGCACTGGGCTGAGTGAAAAGAGAAGTTCTTCTCCCAGACCCCCAGAGGAGGAAGGGAAGCGCAAGTTTCATTCCAGCCAATGCACCTGTATTTCAAATAGGAACCCCCACACCTATTTCCAAAAGGGCTAGATGTAGACAAGGCCTTTTAAACACTGTGCTCTACTACTATATCCTCTCCAAAGAGTGCAAGTTGAAACATTAAGTTTATTTAAGTAGATTTGGGGTACAAAGCCACCATACAACTGATAGCCAGATGCATTTTTTCCCATTCTAGCTGATATTAACTATACTAATTTTGCTAGCTTTGATTTTATGTTCGTTCGCACAGCAACAAATCAAATTAAGATTTTAAAATATCAAGAAGCATATGGAAGTTCTAAAGCAACAGACACATAAACTTCTCAGAAACCTTAAGATTAACATTTCCATTTTGGAATATTACCTTGGACACTTGAGATTGCACAGAAAAGGGATTCAACGGTGTTCCAAAAAGCCTCTTTTTTTTTAGAACTACAACCGGTGGTGGTGCTAAAGGAACTGGCTACAAAGGAGAAAAACATTAAGCATCAGTCACTGCTGTAGCAGAACTTACAAAAGAAAGATAAGGGTTTGCTATGTTCCGCATAAAAATGCATACACCCCTTATATCCCTTCCCCACACGGAACAGTCACCAGTTCCTTGAAGAAAGGGCAACCCTGGTACAGGATTTTAATTATTATTGTATTTTTCCATGTATAAGACGACGCTTTTTGCTAAAAAATTAGGCAAAAATGGGGTGTCGTCTTATACACGGATACTGAATGCAGAAGGGGGATGTGTGATTAATGGCAGCAGCAAGCAGGAGATTGGCAGCAGTGATTGGGCAGGTGATTGGTGGTTGCGGCAAGGCCTGCTGGCGATTGGCTGTGGCAATTAAGCAGGCGACTGGCAGCTGTGGCAAGGCGTGCAGGCGAATGGCAGCTGCGGCAAGTGGGCGGGTGGGCTGTTGGTGGCAGCGAGCGGTGAGTGATAGGCAGAAGTGACCTCCCCCCCCCCCAAAGCTAAACAACTTAATTTCTTAATTTTGGGTTTCAAAAAATAGGGGTTGTCTTATACATGGGGGTGTCTTATACATGGAAAAATACGGTACGTTTGTATCCTTGCCCTCTCACAGTTGCAACAGGCAATCACATATTTCTCTCCATATCACTGGAGCACCAACAGTGAAGGAGGGGAAAATGTGGAGCTTTTTGTGGTTGCAACAAACGCCCCCAGTACCAGATCTCATTTTCTGTCTGTGAAGAGAGAAGTCTACAATATCCTTTGGCCCCTACTATGCCTTTACATGGACTATATGATTGCACTCCCTAATCCAGTTTATATTTCGTTCTCTTCCAAGCAAATTAAAAACATAAACTCTACACCTTGCTCCTCTACCACCCCCAGAACACACATGAATTCCTACCTCGGCATTTAGATCTTGCAAAATGTCTCCTAGCAAATCATCCTTAGACAGGTCAACAGCTTTCTGTGAAAGGAGATACATGTGCTAAGCAAACTTTTGAAAAAAGCTCACTGGAAAAAACAGGATCAACATTTACAATGAAAGCTAAACAATCATGTGCTGCCCTTCTACGGCAGTTTTTTTCTAAACTATAAACAGAGCAACAGACCTGAGGGCTTATATACTGTATTTTTATTTGTCTAAATTCAGCAGACATATTTTTTGCTTAAAATATAACTTACATCAGCACTTTTCTTCCCAGTGCTGGCCATAAACATAGATTTTATAGTGTTTGGTTTCGATACCAGAGGCTTCTTCACATTTTTCTTGTCATTTGCAGAAGTTGTGTCTCTTCTTCCTAGCAGAATAATACAGTACCTTTAAATATCACAATCCTATTGATAAGTCAAAATCTATTAGTAATGACAACTGCAGATCAATATTCAAGATTGAATCATCCATTATTAGAAATAAACCATAAGGGACCAAGCAGCTGCATGTAAGTCACTTGCAAGTTACACTGCAAGTTTGCTTGAAAACTGATGTACAGTGCAATCTTGTGCTTGTCTACTCAGAAACGAGACCAACAGAGTTCAAGAGGGCTTACTCCAAGGTAAGTGGGCATAGAATTGCAGCCCTGGAGGTCTTACGTAAGTAAGCAAAGATCAGACCACCTGGAGATAGCTCTATATGGGCAGCTGTTTATATACAGCTTTATATGTACCCTGTATGAAACCACCAGGCATATAAGGAGGGATGTCTCGCAATAGCACACTAAAGATTATGTTGTAAACTGTTACACAAACAATCCATACATTGAGCAGACTTCACGTAGACTGGTTTTAAAACAGCTGCCATAGTTGCCTGTTGAATCCACTGCAAATACCTTACTATAGAATACCTAGTACACCTGCTCCCTTTCCAAATTTACAGGGCTATGCAATTGTTTGGAAAAACAAACAGCAGTAAATCAGAAAGTAAAAGGTAAGCTGTTAGAGGTGCGTGGGTTTTTTTTAAAAAAGAAAGATTCCCCACTTCAACCTGAAAACCTGTGGGGGTTTTTAATGCTGAAAATTTAGCTCCTTTTAATATTCGGCTCAGCCTAAGAAAAATAAAGAATGTGTCAAATTATTGAAATTATACAAAGGAAACCACCTGGCACATGTTGATAATAAAGTCATGATGAAATAGAATTATTCATCAGTTTACTTGAAACTTGATGAGGACAGACTGAAACCACACTTCAGTTATTTAAATGGCTGTTAAACTGTCACAAAATCAGCCCAACTATTCTTTTGAAATTGATCTTACCTACACGTAAGAGGGGGGTGGGAATGTTGCACACATTAACTTCTGTTAGTAACTATACAGTGTAACTATTCTCATTTTGTTATTTGTAGTTTGGAAATGAAAATCACTATTTAAAAAAATGTTAACTTATAATAGCCTTACCTCACACGTGCCCATTTGACCACTTTGATGTATATAAGTAGCCCTACTCAAGATGCCACATAACACCCATTCCACATTTGTAAGAACTTGGTCATTTAATGAGGTAGCACCTGCACTTTAGAACTCTCTGCCTATTGAGATCAAGCAAGCACCTTCACTTTACCCTTTTCAGGGCCTGCTAAAAATATTCTTGTTTACAACAAGCCTACACAGATGCTTAGAAAGTTGAGGTAATTTTAATCCATTTTTGCATTTTAACTACTGCATCTTGTAAAGTAGGGTCATAATTTTTTCTTGATTTTCTTGTCTTATCTTTTTGTAAATCATTTTGAGGTGTGTGTTTTTTACAATAAAGCAATGTATAATTTCTATGAAATAAACAAAAGGTCTGTTAAAGTTTCAGTTGCCACTTCACAGAGCGTTTTCTTGAAATTACTTCCTCCCCCCTTTCAACTTAACTTTCTATTGCTACTCTAAAAACATGGACACTGATTGATTAAATGATTTATTTGTACACCAATGCAGTAGAATTGCTTCCTGAAGCAGAAAAAGGACGCAATTACCTGAACTGGCATTTGACACATTCAAACACTAAAAGCAAAATACTAGGAAGTATTTATTACAGATAAGAGCAATATAATGCATATGCTCTCTACTCTGTCCTTCTTGACATGGTCTCAAAGTAGTGGAAGTGTCCACTACTGTTTCAGAATAACATCCGTTTAAGACAGCCTTTCTCAACCTGTGGGTCCCCAGATGTTGTTGAACTACAACTCCCATCACCCCTAGCTAGTAAGGCCACAGCTCAGGGATGATGGGAGTTGTAGTCCAACAACATCTGGGGTCCCACAGGTTGAGAACCGCTGGTTTAAGACATAATCCAAAGCCTGAACGCTCCTAGCAACACCATGAAAACTCCACTTTGTCCTTCAGCAATATAAAAATGTGTACCCTTTCAATGAGTTGCTATGTCTATTCTTCAGTCTAATTTTAATTAACTCCCTCTCAGGAAAGCTGCTAAAAAAAATGTTCACTCACTTTTCTTGCTGGAATCAAGAGCATCATCTTCCAACTCTTCATCGAAAATCTCCCTGCCATCTTCTACATAGCCAACACCATCTGTGTAGGAAAAGTGTCATACTTTAACCAACAGGCAGCAGACAAACCCAGACTCTATCTGGGTGTGAAGGTCAGCCAAGTTCTTCTTGATTTTCCATCATTTTGTAACTTGTATTTAGAGGGTCCTCTTGCCAACAAAAATATGGTTACAAATTCAACACGACCGCTTCATTTGTGAGGGGTGTTTCTAAAATATGCATCAGCTCAGTCACTCAGGGGGGAAATCCAGCTTAGAGATTCCACATGTATCGTCAACATTCTCATCTCCTGCTCCTTGATACATTAAATTAAGTTCTACTAAAAACCAATGACCTACTTTCTGCTTAGTAAGCTTAAATGTGAACATGCCCTCCGTGAAGTAATTTGTGGATCAAAGCCCGAATGGCCCAACCAGCATATGCTTTGGCTGCAATGGTGCAAACAGCAACCTAAGCATAGCAAGTTGGCCAGGAACAGCTAGAAAGCTTATGACTATCAACCTAACACCAAACCTTGACCATTTACTTTACTGAAAGCTGTTTACAGGGGCTGTTGTGGCCCCTCTATTAATACATCAGTTTTGAGGAAATTCCCACTCCCACCCTGAACACTATGGTCCAATTTCTGTTAACAATGTGCAAAGCCACATAACCAGGCCCTAAGTTATTTTGCATATCTCATCGATAAAGGCACTGTTCAGACCAGTTACTTTCATTTTTTAGCCTTGATATAATAATAATAAAGGGACGCGGGTGGCGCTGTGGGTTAAACCACAGAGCCTAGGACTTGCTGATCAGAAGGTTGGCGGTTCGAATCCCCGCGACAGGGTGAGCTCCCGTTGCTCGGTCCCTGCTCCTGCCAACCTAGCAGTTCGAAAGCATGTCAAAGTGCAAGTAGATAAATAGATACCGCTCCGGTGGGAAGGTAAACGGCGTTTCCGTGCACTGCTCTGGTTCGCCAGAAGCGGCTTAGTCATGCTGGCCACATGACCCGGAAGCTGTACGCTGGCTCCCTTGGCCAATAAAGTGAGATGAGCGCCGCAACCCGAGTCGGTCACGACTGGACCTAATGGTCAGGGGTCCCTTTACCTTTACCTTTTAATAATAATAATAATAATAATAATAATAATAATAATAATAATAATATTTATACCCTGCCCCATATGGCCGGGCCTCCCCAGCCACTATGGGCAGCTTCCAACAGGATATTAAAAACACAATAAACCATCGAACATTAAAAACTTCCCTAAACAGGGCTGCCTTCAGATGTCTTCTAAAAGTCATATGGCTGTTTATTTCCTTGAAATCTGGTGGGAGGGTGTTCCGCAGAGCAGGCGCCACCACTCAGAAGGTCCTCTGCCTAATAAGTTCCTTTGGATGCATACAAGGAATTGGATAATATCTATGGGATTTTTTTTTAAAAAATTGCATATAGCAAAGATTATCCCAACCAAGGGAAGAATAGCTGTTTTAGTGTCAGCACAAAGTCAAGTGTGAAAAATTAAATCCACTTCACAAACCATCATCCACAATCCAGTCATCATCTTGCCGTTCTCTGACAATCTTGGAGTATTGTTCCTCATCAATTTCATCATAAACACTTGTGAACTCTTCAACCTGCAATAAGAAGTTGGGAGCAACCATTGTAACTGTCCCTCTTTTCAAATGGGCCAGAAAATAAAGTAAATGAATAAGTCAGATATGCAAACCTGGTCAGGACTTCGATTTATATAAAGATAACACTGATAAGCACATTTAATCAGTAAATTAAGGTACCTTTCTCTTTCTCTCTCTCTCTCTCTCTCTCTGTCTGTCACACACACACACACACACACACACACACACACACACACAAACACAGTAGCACTTCCCCATTATGCATTTCCATGGAACTAAAGCCAGAACATTTTAGTTACCTCATATTTTATTTTCTCACCACCTTTTGCTTTTTTCAAACGTTCCAATGCTTCTTGTCTCCCTTTTTTAACTTTCTTCTCACGACGTGAACGTGAAGATGTAAGGTTTGCAGAATCAGCTTCTGAAAGGCACAACAGTAGTTATTAACAAAGGTTAGAAAGAGTGCACAATATTTAAATAAGCACAACATTATGATACCAATAATCAAATGCCATGGCCAATGAGAGAGGATTTTAAATGTGAAATTAAGCAAAACCTGCAAATAACTTTTCCTGCAAAATTAAAAATTAAAGAAATTTTACTATATGTTTTCACAGAATGTTTTCCATTTCTTAAAATGAAAACATAAAAATTGACAACACAGCGAATAGCAATTAGTCAAACTGAGAAGCTGGTGATTAGCAATGAACTTTTCTCAGATAGCTAACTAAGGTAAAGGTAAAGGGACCCCTGACTATTAGGTCCAGTCATGACCGACTCTGGGGTTGCGTCGCTCATCTTGCTTTATTGGCCGAGGGAGCCGGTGTACAGCTTCCGGGTCATGTGGCCAGGATGACTAAGCCGCTTCTGGCGAACCAGAGCAGTGCACGGAAACACCATTTATCTTCCCGTTGGAGCGGTACTGTGATGGGATGATGAGCTGCTTGTGCGTAAAATCCTAATCCCTCAGAGTTTGGCTAAGTCCCCAAACCTCTGTCTGTGATGGAGCTCCTTAAACATGACTCCATCAATCGCTCGTTGAATCGGACAGTGGGCGTTTACGGAACTTCTTCCAGCATAAAAGCTCCTTAACGGAAACGCGTCTTCTGGACTCTCGGCGTGACAGTTTCCGCCGAGGAGTGGGTGTCCCTACAGGAGGTCCTGAAATCTCCCCGCTGCTCCCGCTTGAAGTGTCTCTGAGCCCTCCCTCCGACTCACTTTCCCTTGGAACTCCACTTCTCCCCCTGCTGGTCCCCTCCTCCGCTGAATGGTCTCTCTCACCCTCCATGAGCCCTTTCACCTCCTTAGTCTCAGATGGCAGTTCCCTGACAGGTACCTATTTATCTACTTGCGCTTTGACGTGCTTCCGAACTGCTAGGTTGGCAGGAGCAGGGACCGAGCAACGGGAGCTCACCCCGTCGCGGGGATTCGAACCGCCGACCTTCCAATCAGCAAGTCCTAGGCTCTGTGGTTTAACCCACAGTGCCACCCGCGTCCCTTAGATAGCTAACTACACATAGCAAAAATCCATATATCTAATGCATAGTTCTCTAGTTGGTATGTTAACACTTTTCTGTATCTCCATTTTTCTAACATAAAATTTAAATTTTGGCTGCATCCACTACAGCCCCCAGAAAAATCAGGTCAGAACATGGCCATAGCCAGGATTTATGTTGGGGGAGGGGGCAGGATACCCATCTGTCATCACCCTCTGTCCAGCTGTTTAGCAGATTTGGAATGAAATGTCTCAGCAACAGCTGTTTTAAATTACTTTCTTTTGACCCCAAGTGCTCAGAAAAATCCCTCAAAATTTTTCTACAATTTCTACTTTTAGTTAAGTATTTTTATTTATTTACTTGATGGGGGGGCAGCTGCCTCCCCCTACTAGACCCATGGGTCAGAAGCTGTTGATGTGGCATGGGGAGGCATCAGGAAGGGGAAACTGCTCATACAAGCTGCCTCTGACTGACCCTTGGCGCTCCCCCACTCCCCAAACCTTTCCTGAGGACCCCCTGAGCCCAGAGGATTTTCTGGGGGTGCAACAGGAATGAGGGACAGCAAAGCTAGACTGTGCAAATGGTGTCAAGAGCTGTAGCAGGTGAGTTTGCATTACAGTTTTTACCCAGTGTAACAGAAAAACCTTTTATTTAATTGTTTTGTCAATTATTTACAAGTATTTTAATAAAAATAATTTCCAAGTCTTGACGGTAACATTGAAACAATATAAAAGACTACAATTCTATACACAAATACCTAGGATGTGACTCCCACTGAACTCCATGTAGCCTATGTCTAAGTAAACTTGTACAGTGGTACCTCAGGTTAAGTACTTAATTCGTTCCGGAGGTCCGTTCTTAACCTGAAACTGTTCTTAACCTGAAGCACCGCTTTAGCTAATGGGGCCTCCCGCTGCCGCTGCGCCGCCAGAGCACGATTTCTGTTCTCATCCTGAAGCAAAGTTCTTAACCCGAGGTACTATTTCTGGGTTAGCGGAGTCTGTAACCTGAACCGTCTGTAACCTGAAGCGTATGTAACCCGAGGTACCACTGTATAAGGATTGCACTGAGACAAAACAATCCAAACCCCTAATCTTCCACAGTGGAGGAGAGTTGGATGTAGCAGGAGTCCCAACACATAACTCTGCTCAGCTGTTCCAACCAAGGGGAGCTTCACCAGCTGTGCCTGCCAAAAACACAGGAAGGCAGTAGCCAGAATAAACACAGGGTGTTTTGGGGGTGGAGCTGAGCTGACCAAGGCTCTAAACTAAAGCCTGTCTACCTATCTGCTATGGGCCCAAGCTGGGCCTCTCAGCTGGCACAGCAAAACAAAAACAAAAACCATCTTCCCGGGCCATGGTTTGACTTTGCACGATTTTTTAATCTGGTTTCATAGTTTTTCTCTTTCAGACAGGCCATGAATTGTAAGCCAAGGACAAGCCTTGGTTGTGCTTCATGGTTTGTCTGGAGTGAGACAAATCACAGGCTCAGGTTTGGATGACATGCCGGGCCAGGCCATGGCTTGGCTTACAGCAGCAGGACCAGAGAAGAAGCAAAGTGGTCTGGGAGCCTACAGACTCTCATGCACCTGTGCTAAACCATGGTTTGGCTTAGCATTACATGCAAACCAGGTCTATTGTGTTGTTTACTCAGAAGCAGCCAGCTTGTATTTGCATTGCAGGATTAAGCATAATATGAAGTTTATAATAAATAAACGAGTCCTGCTTTTAAAAAAACACAAAAACTATACCTACTCATGACACCAGAAAATTAATCCTGAGAATATGACACTTTCACAAAACAAAGTAAAAGCAAATAAATGGATTTATATTTATATAGATTAAAAAAAACAAAAACCATCTTCCCTGTGAATTGGCAGGCTTCCATGTTAAATCCTTCAGATCAAACATTCTTGGTATTTTAACAGCTTCTGAGGTATCCACGGAGCACAAAATTAGCAGGGCCTACATTTTCACTTTTTTTACTAAATGAAACTTCATCTCCTCCAATATTCAGCTTGTACGGACATATCACACATACACAAGAGTAGTGAAAAGTCTCTATGATGCATGAGGCCTTCTCAGAGCTTTCAAGCAACATATGCTAGAGCCTAAGAATTTGAAATATTTATTCATTTCTATTTACATGAGCTATTCATATTTGAAAGAATAAATATTGTTAATTACCAACCCTAGCTTACAAAAAAAAATGTTTTAATCACTGTACAAGTGCCTTAACACTTTTTGTATTAAGAACTATTTAGTTCAATGTTGCTTTGGGAAGGCAACCTTATCTTGGTGCCTTGTCCCGCAGGTGACACTCCCCCCATACAAAAATCTCCTCACATTCCCAACTGTTCAGGTAATATTTTCAGCCTTTGGCTCAAATTGCTTTTTAACAATAGCCCTATTCAGGCACAGGGGAAGGGCAGAAGTTGCCATTTCAGTCACCTTCTGACTTACCTGACTGTCAGAAGCAGGGCACCTTTTTACTCATGAAGGCTTCCCACATATTTTAGAACCCTAATTATGTAAATCTCTAAAATGAACAGGGAAGGCAGCCGAAACAGCAACAGAAGAAGATATCGCTAGCACCTTTATCCCTGCTGCGCGCGCACACACACACACACACACACACACTGAGTTAATTCACACTTTACACTCAGAGAAGGTTACCATTTGCTGTTCAAGCAAGTAGTTTTGACACCCATCTAATCCAAATTAAGTAAGCATTTCCCAAATATTGCTTGCACTAGTTTAAGCATCATCAATTATTACTATCAATATATCCTTGCTGTCATTTCTAAGTAAAATTCATTTCTGTTTTGCTAATTTTATGGACCAAATTGCACATAAAAGTCTACATAAATGGGAGAATGTTATATTGAACTCTATGAGGCTTCTAAACAGATAAGCTTAGGATTGTGCAGAAAAACCCCTAAAGATTTGTAGACATTAAAAGCGGGGGGGGGGGGGGTTTTAAAAAAAAGTGAAGCCATTAAGTCAGATGAATACATAAGTATTCATAAGCATAAAAATGCAGAGGGAAAGCTTCTTTTGCTGTTTGCAGACACAGCAATATCTGCCATCACTAAACAATTACAGTTATAGAACAGTACTAATTAGAAGTACTAGGAAAGTGTAAAACCTTAACATTAATCTTCTCTCCATGACAGATTACAATTGAAACGTATTTCCATGTATCACCATCATGTTCTCCATAAATGATTCCTTCTAAAAGCATTCAAAAGATCTTTGGGGAGAAAATCAAGGCTCATCTAAGTATTGCTGTCAGCTTTAAAACACAAAAAAGCATTTTCATTTTGAGCAATTATTACACACACTGCTGCAGGCTTGAAAATAGCCTCTTGCTTGATTGCCTGGAGGTGATTCGTGCCACAGACAATCAGGCTAGAAAGCAGTTGTCAACTAAGGATAGCTGGCCCTCCCACCCCCACCCATTTCCAGGCCATCAATATGCTTTCCCAATCTGGTGCCCTCCAGATGTTTTGAACTGCAATTCCTATCAGCCAGGACAGATGGTAATTGTAGTCCAAAACATCTGACAGGTACCAGGCCGGGAAATGTGTGGGCAGCCAGGCAAGTAATATTTGTGAACTACAGTGCAATACTTTGCATGCTGACCTTGACAGAAGCCCCTCTTTGTTTGTGGAGCACTCTCTCTCTCTTTCTCTGATGTGAAGGTTACAAGATTACATCCTTAGTAACTTTTACGGGCCCACATTTCAACAACCCAGATACTTTTTCAGGAGAGGAAAGGAATTTTCTACTGCATTTGCTCCATGCTTTATTGGACAGCAATGTGGCCAAGTCACTCCCCTCTCATTTCACCAAACCTCTCATTTCACCAAGACTCAGATAAGAATCTCCACTTCAAAGGTTTGTTAAGAGGAAGACATCCAATGGGCACCTGCAAAGGTGTGTTTCTTTTAGCTTCCTATTGAACCATGTACACCATTCAAATGTAAAATGTCAAGGTTTGTAAGTGGCGTTTTTGGTGGCAAATGAAAGCAAAGGTGTCACAGGAGGAAGAAACACTATCCCCACATACATCCCCGAGAGCAAGCACCATAGAAACCAGTGTGACTTACTTCCAGGTAAACATACCAGTACATGACGTTGTCCCGCCTTTCTCTCTCCATCCAGGACGCTTGCCCCCAAATCAACCTTCCCCGTTTGCAGTGGTTTAGCCTCAAGTCAACGGGTTTCCCAAATGACAAACAACCACGCGCGGTTACAGCTTCTGCCGCCCGGGACTCCACACTTACCTGGCCCTGCGCTGCCTCCCTCCTTCGCCCCCTCGCTCCCTCCCGCCCCGCCGCCGCCTTCCTCGCAACCCGGCGCCCGCCCGACCCGACGGCGGCGTCGCCTCCCTCTCACCTCCATGGCAGCCGTCGCCAGCCCCGTCGCGCTCGCTCAAATCCATGGCGGAGAGGGAGCAGATTGCCGCCCGCAGCGCCTCCAAACCCGGCCCGCAACTCCACGCTCTCGCGCCAAAGCGCCTGAAAGTGGCGCGAGAAAAGAGACCCAAGTGCCCCGGCCAGGCGAGCAGCCAATCAGAAGCCGCGGTGACGACATCCGTCCTTCCTATTCCGCTTCAGGGTCGAAGGGAAAGAGCCATAAGAGTGGCTGAGCGGCACCTCGGCTGGCTGCTTCGGGGAGGCGGCGGGTTGGGGAGGAGGGAGGGAAGGAGGGTGTGAATGCGCGCGCACGGCGACGGTGATGGAAAGCTGTGCATCGTTTCCTCCTTTGTACTTTCGTGCATTCCGAATGTGGTGGGATAAAAAGATACGGACAGGGGCGAATTATGGCTGCAGTATGTTTGCAAACCCTAGGTTACCTTGCTTCATGCCTAAAAGAGGCAACTAGATTTGTAAATGTAATTAATGTCATTTCTTGCGCATCTTTGGACTTTTACTTCCCATGCTTGGAACGGGTTTGAATTTTTAGCTTTAAAGACTAAAATTTTGACTCTTATTTGGTTTATTTTTTTACCTGCCGATGCGTTGCTTGAATTGTGGTGATTTTATTATTTGTTTGTGGCAAGGGTGCCCATGTTTCCTTTAAATAATGTTTGGATGCTTGCATTACATAATGTAAATAATAAGTCTGGTAGAGCCTATTGCAGGGGGCTTATATATAACTTTTGTTATATGTAGTTATATAGCAATTCTTGCTGCTAATTATTTCTAGCATAACTTAATGTGAAAATGGTTTTACAGTACAGTATGTGGTACTAGTCCAGCTCTACATGCACACTATACCTTTAAAGCACATTCAAAGCACATTCGTTCCCTCAAAGAATTATAGGCACTGTGGTTTATCCCTCACCAGTACAATTCCCAGTAACTCTGAACAAACTACAATACCCAGAATTATTTGGGTCTGGGGAATGTGTTTTTAAAATATAGTCAGTGTGTATGCAACCTCATTAGGCCACTGTAAACAAGACAATGGCTTTCTTTCTCAAGAAAAGTGGCAGGTTCAATGAGGTTATTTCCATCTAAATGGGTTAAACCTCCATTCCTGTGTGACACAGTCCCAATTCTCCCCACACTCCTAAGTGTTTCTAATTTTAATAATAATAATAATAGACTAAACAAGCACATACATGCACCTGCATATTTAACATTTTGCTGCTTTTTCCTGGTGCTTTCACATTTGCCACCATGGGCTCCTTTGCGAGGAAGGGCAGGGTAGAAATTTAATTTTAAAAATACTTATGGAACTGTATCATACTGAGTTGGACAATGGCCAGTGTTGCCTGCTCTTGCAGCGGTCAGAGGTCTTTCCCATCACCTGCTATTTGATCTTTTTAACCGGAGCTGCTAGGAGTTGAACCTCAGACACAGAAACCTGCCATATGAGTCAGATCATTGGTTATCCAGCTCAATACTCCCTACCCTGACTGGAAGTGGCTCTCCAGGGTCTGACTCAACCCTACCAAGAGATGCTGAGAACTGAACCTGTGACCTTCTGTATGAAAAGCAGGTGCTCTGCCACTGAGCTACAGGCTTCCTTTCTGAAAGCTTCTACATATACACTTCCACTGTGCTATAGAAATTGCCTACTGTAAATAAGGGACATGGGTGGCACTGTGGGTTAAACCACTGAGCCTAGGACTTGCCGATCAGAAGGTCGGAGGTTTGAATCCCCGCGACAGGGTGAGCTCCTGTCGCTCAGTCCCTGCTCCTGCCCACCTAGCAGTTTGAAAGCACGTCAAAGTGCAAGTAGATAAATAGGTACCGCTCCAGCGGGAAGGTAAACGGCGTTTCCGTGCGCTGCTCTGGTTCATCAGAAGCGGCTTAGTCATGCTGGCCACATGACTCCCATGCTGGCTCCCTCAGCCAATAAAGCGAGATGAGCGCCACAACCCCAGAGTCGGTCACAACTGGACCTAATGGTCAGGGGTCCTTACTGTAAATAAGGACATCCATCTCAATTCTGTGCTTGTTGGGGAAGTTGACAGGAAAGCCTTAGACATCTTGATAATTATTTAGTGCATTTAGATCTGGACATGAATTGCTTTGTCTTTGCTGTTTTAAGGTTGTTTTTTATATACAGTATTATGCTTGTCTGTTTTTAGATGGTTTGGGTGAGGTTTTACACTGGCTCTGTGATTTTATGTTATTTGTATTGAGGTTGTCTTATGGATTGCATTGTATTTGCATAATTTATAGATTTCTGTAAACTCCCTTGGGAACTTTGATCAGTGAGTTGTTCTAGAAATGGCACAAATACGTAAATGTTCACTCAGAAGCAACTTATGCAACTTATGCCCAAGTACCTGTGCTTAAGCTTGCAGCTTTTGTCACAAATAATACAGCATTAGCTAGACTGGGGGCGCTGTCATGAAGACCCATAACACATATCAATGAAGTAGGCCACACTTTAATAGTATTCATGACCCCATTTTAATGCTGGGGGACTGAGGCAGAGAGAGAGCACATTCAAGGCCATGTGATAGCTGCCCACATTTTGCAGGTCAAAGTTAACAAGCTTAGTAAAAGTCTCATTTAGATTAGTGTATCTTGCTCCATAGCCACTCAACCTCCTATGCAAACATTTTCATTATTTTTGTGTATAAAATACGACATTGGAGTATTGAACCACACTCCTCTGCCCTTGCCAACTAAACTGTTTTTCTCATTCAATCAACATCAGAATGTTAACCAATGACACAGTTAATTTTACAAACTGAAACTGTTGCCATAGCTCCAGTTCAGCTTAAAAGAATAGCCTTTTTATCCTGGTTCTAAAGTTGTTTGTGCAACATACTTAATTATTTATTTCTTACAACTTTAATTCCAAATAACCATGCTAGTTCCTCTCGCTGTATAACTCCAGTTGAATCTCAATGGATTTTGCTTGGGTTTAAGTGCATATAAATGTGCAAAGGCTTGAGAAGGAGAAAAACTGCATGCAGACTTGGGTCGTCATATTGTAAATAGTCTTATCACCAGCAGCTTATGCTGACATGATCTTTAATCCTCGTCATACAGAACAGCTTGGCATAACCTTTGTCCACTTCTTTGAGGAGGGGGAAAAAACCCTGACGTTTTATCAGGTGACTCAGAACAACTTTAAACATGCTCAGTTTGTAAGTGAAAACCTCAGAAAGCAAAGTGAAAGAGAAGCACATTAGTAAGAATGGTGGGCCATCAAAAACGCAAAATAGAAGGAGCTGCAGCAATTCATTCCTACAAATGTCAGCGAAAGGTGAGTGATGCTTTTATTTCTCTCTGCTAAAAATAAATCAATCATACATGTAATTATAAAATCAGATAATTACTCATAAACAAGATTTTATTTATTTTAACATTTATAAGCTATACGTTTTGCCAAAAATGACTTGTGAAGTAGCAATGTAAAGATGCACATGTTTATTGATATATTTTACAGCAAATACTGCTTTAGGGTCTTAAACCACGATGACTGATTTCCACCACCACCTCTCAAAAGGGTGTACACATTATTTGAGGATATAGTACATTGCAAGCTAAGGCACCAATGTAAATAGTGAGACAGTAGTTTAAATGTACAAAACTTAGTAGAAAAGTTACGATTGCATTGTGGTAAACAGTCTGCAGTGGGTGATGTGACATCCCTTATTTCTTCAACGTTCTTGTATGCCATTATGACTTAGTAAGCAAATTTTAGCACTTGCATTAAAAATTGGCATGGCTGCCAGATGCCCAATGTGTCATGGGCCCCATGGAGACTTCTTGTTAGGGCTGGGCAGAGGCAGGGGGGAATAATGGGATGTGGAGCTGGATCTCGGAGAGGGACCCAGCTGTCTGGAAGGTTCTGAACTGGGTACTGAAGAGGTGCAGAGTGGATTGTCAGGGAAGATCTCTACTTTGGTCATCAGACATCCAGAGTACAGTGACAAAGCGACTTGACTTGATGCAGCACTGCCTTCTGCCTGCAAACTGCTTCCCACCCCTAGAGGGGCACCTGAGGCTAGATCAGACAATGAGCCAATCTTGTTATTTCCACCTCCATTTGCAAGGATGCAGCAAAGGCAGACCCAGCAAACCCATCCTATATTCATAACAGTGTCTGCTTGCTTGCCCAGTCTTATGGCTTGGGATGGCAACTGCAGTAATGAATGTGCCCACCCTGCTCTTCAGAAAAGGCATATATGGATAGGGTGTCAAGTTTTTGGACATTGCCTTAGCTTATCCCTAACTCTGCTGTGAACTTCTGAACCATATAGCCTGATATATGGTTAAGCATTGAAGTGAATTTTGCAATAAAGCCTTTGCCAGCCACCAAGCTATGACCATGTGTGGGAGCCAGAACACAATCAAATACTTTTTTTCAGAGGAGAAGCGCCTGTTTGTTGTTTTATTGTGGTCATCCCTAGCTAAATACACGGTGCTGCTGACCTTCCTCACAAGGCTGTTGTTGTAAAGGATACTTAATACGATTTTTGTTTACTTAAAGTAATAGGTTTCCATCTCATTTTCCTATGCAACTATATTCAAAGTGGCTAGCAATGACTCCAAATACTAAAACTATAAAATCACAATCTAAAACCACAAGAATGCAAGTTCTAAAAATACCATATCAGAGTCACAAAAAAGAAAACACTTGGAAAACAGCACCAGAATAGCCCAGTGAAAAATATGTCATTTCAGCAGTATCTATTAAAACCCAAAAGTCTGCATAAGCTGGTGAGTCTTAAGACCTGAAGTTGGGAAGAGAGAATATGATGGATCTCCCCAAGAATGGCATACCACAATTGTATATAAACTTAAATAAGGTGCTTTGACCATTCCGAAGTATTATATAATTGCTAAATACCATCATCACCAATAATACATTAGCTACAAGAATATGTTACAGTTTGTCATATTTTTCTAACAACAAGTTTGATTTCCCTGCAACAGAAATGTTTTATATTCATGCAGTGACTGAAAACTCTTGAGTAAAAAGGCTTTTATACAACAGAAAAATCATTGGGAATTATTCTCCTTTAGTTTGCAGAAGATTTCAGCCTTAATGATAAGACAAAAATAAGTAAAATACTGGTCCTGATTCCCCCCCCCCATATGGTGAATTTTGGTGAAGTTTTGTTACACTGTTTTGATTTGTTTTGTTACTCCTACATCTCACAAACTCTGAACTTCCTCCACAGTCCATTTTATATGCCCTTTTTTGCTTTCTCTTCTGACTTCCCCCCTTCTCCTCTGCATAAAGCCATCCTCTTTGTCTGAAGTGACATTTAAATAATACAGCTTATCTGTAAAGCTTTAGCTATGAGTCATTCTGCTACAGCTGGTTTAGCTTCCATTTCACCAAGGATGTTGTTTTTAATTATGTTGCTAGAGTCAAAGCAACTTCCACAACTAAAAGTGCTTTCAGAGATCTGCTTCCACTGGTACCCAAAGCTCCAGACAGGAAGCAAAAGTTCCCTCTAGGAAAATGCCATCTAGTACTGGATATTGACTGTGCCGGCAATGGTTCATGCAGATCCTGCCAGTACATGTGCACTAGCAACAATAAGCATAATCAGCCCCATATGGATTGTGGGTGTTAGTCACTGCCTGGAAGTGCTTTGAGTTGCCTTTTTACTTTGTTGCGAAGGCTTAACATTTATCATGGCCTGGTATTAAGACTGAAATATCAGCTGCTCAGAGAAGTCAGACCAACTCACCACCCTTTCCTAAATTGAGCCCTCCATCTTGGATCCTGCACACCATACACTAAAACCTGGTGAAATACCACTGCCCTCTAAGGAGTGGACCTCAGGCTCTTCCAGTGAGCAGAAGAAACTTTTCCCAATTTGGGAAGTGTTATTCAACCAAATCACTACTATTCTAGCCTTCACCTCCTAGAAGGAGCTAGTGTCTGAAGAACAAGACACAGGTCCTTAAAGATGTAGTCACTTAAGGTCACTTAAGGGGATGGAGCTCCCAGAAAGACACTGCTGGCTAGGCCATAAAACCTCGACCGTTGCTCCAGGCTAGAGCTGAGGTCATTTCTGTAACCTTAGTTGGGAAATTGCTGGCCATGGTCCTGAACTCACACCAAGAATCTGTGGGCCAATACCTGCAATTATGTCTAGAGTGCTGGACCTGCCCTGTTTCAGATCAGTGCCAGCTTTGTATCCTCTTGCTTGTGCTGTTGGATCTCTGGGATGATAGAATATTTCATGGATCAGGAGAATTCCATAGGTGGCTTTGTATTATATCTTGTAAAAAATAAATAAATATGGGTCTTTGAAGGGTATGAGTCCTGTAAGTCATGTGATGTGAATTGGACACAAAAGATGGTCAAAACAACCATCTACTAGATTGTCCACTTATCAGACACATACCTGGAGCTCTACAAGTGCTACATGAAATTGCATGAACTGTCATAGATATCTAAGTAGATGTGTGGAAAGAAGGCAAAACCCCAAATACACTTCAGGTGTCTCTTATTTTTGTGATATATCAGTTATCCAGAATGCAGCTTCCATACCTATAAGTGCCATCTGTTAGAACTGGATACCATGACAGAGTTCTTCAGGCCCTAGTTGGTTTAATGTCCGTACTTCACTTGTTGCTCACCAGTTGCAGCCTGATTGGGATTAGCAAGCCTCCAGGAAATGCTAGCTCAGTTTTGCATCCGAAGTTTAGGTAGGCTGCTGGTTTAGATACGCAGGCTGCTCTCTCTTTTTGTTTGGCTCTCTCTCCCCCTGAAACACACTCTTTCTCTCTGGCCTATCTCACATTTTCCGCTTGCCTGCCTACCTGTGCTTGAGAACAGGAACTACATCCAACTGACTGTTAATTGGAGTTTCCAGAATATAATGACATGAAGGCTTTGGGATTTGCTTGGGACTACATATGGATATGCCTTAGTTTGATTTCTTAGGCTATCTATGGCTCATGGTTCTGGATGGATTCTTGCAAACACACCACAATTTCAAACATCTAAAGCAGTCATAATTTATTCAGTGGTATTTGTGAGCATGACAGATTTTTAAAATAAGTGGCACACAGCTACTGTATATTGTTTAGTAAACAATTCAGCTACCGAAGTGTGGATGATATTAGGAGTATGAACTGAGGACTGGCTACACAAGACCCTGCCTTATACTGAATCAGATCACTAGTCCATGTAGCTCAATATTGTTCATACAATCTCCAAGGTTACAGATGAGATCTTTTCCAGCTCCTCTACCTGGATATGCTGGAAATTAAGCCTGTGACCTTCTGAATGCAAAACATTTATTGTATTAGTGTAGGCCTTCTATGGAGTTCAGGCTACATGTAAAAATAAAAATAATCATACATAATAATAATCACATGAATACTTTTTATCTGAGGAGCTGTCCTTTCAGTACCTCAACACTGCTGATATTTGTACACACGAATGTAAATTTACCGTGTCAAGACTGCATTATTTTGCCAAGTTTGATCTGGACTGTTGAGTGATCTAGCTCATAATTTTCCAAACACTAAAAGGTCTTTGGGGAGGAAATCATATTAGAATATTGTGCTTGGACATGAAATCATTCATCAGATCAGTTTAACATGTCAGCATTCAAAGGAAAAGTCCACCCATGTTGATTTAACTAAAAACTGTGTGAGAGTTGGCCTGATAAGAGGGTTAGGTTACTTACTGAGAGGTGGTTGTAAGTAATCTGTTTTGCCTCACCATGCTGATTGTTAATACTGGTCTGGAATGTGCAAAATCCTAAATTAGATCCATTTTATATACTGGGCATTTTTGCATCCAAGAATGCAAATGTGTATGAGCAATTAGCACATTTAATTCAGGAAAAATAAAGCAGGTCATGCATCCAAACGTGTACTGAAATAGAATATTAAGTCTTAAACCAATATTCTTCAAATAAATAAAGACTGCTTTTTGTTTTTGCAAAATCAGAAAAGATATAGCCATGTAGACATATATTTTGCAATAATGCTTTGAAGGAGATTTGTATAATGCATAAATACATCTGTGTTTGTACCAAAAACTACAAAAGCACCATATAAAGAGGGGTGAGGGAGTGAGATGTTCTGCTGACATTCATATCAGCCCGCCTCCCAGTATATATCACATAACTCAGTTAAAGTGGTACTATGATGACAGGAACCAACCAGAAAGCACCATGCAAATCAGAATACTGTATCCTGTACCAGCTGCTCTGTTGCTAGCTGGTTGTTATAGTGATAAACTGAGGCCTTGCCTCTTGGCTTCTCCTTGAAAGAAAAACCTTTAATTTCTCAAGGGAAGGAAAAGAAGCGAAGGGGGAGAAGGCGGGGGAGAGAATTACATGAGAAAGGAAAACATTATCTGACTGAGAAGAGAATAGCAGAGAGGGCATCACCGCAAGCAGCATTCACTGGCCATGCCAGTGCTTGCAACTAATGCTGAGTCAGAAACAGGTATCCCAACATCCCTTTCTAATGAGCTTCCTTCAGAAACCATGGAGGAGATAGAACACACATGTCCTCAGCCTCGACTGGTAAGTAAGAGACAAAAGGATACATTTATTCGTCACCCTTTGAGCTCTTTGTCTTATTATGATGTAATGAAATCAGTACTTTATAGCCTGAATAGAAATTAGAAAACAGCTTCATCCATTTTAGCTCTTTGTGTTTATTGTCTATATTGTGAAAATGTGTATTACAAAGTATTAATTATATCTACTGCATTAAGAAAGACAATTTAGGGATTGTTGCATGTTTCTCTCTTTCAACTGAGTGTCTCGAGCTATGCAAAAATAAAATTAAAAAATGGTGCTTTCCCCATCCCTTTGTTAGGTTCAGATTGCAACAGAACTCTTCCTTTACTCCTTGCTTGTTCTTTGCCTTTCTGCTGATTTAAAAAATGAAATGGCAGGGAAGAAGGAATTTAACCACCAAAAAAGCAAAAACTGCCTTTTAGAGAAACACTGGAAAAGAATGTAACAGATCTCACTTTTTGTTTTGGTTTTCAGGGATTCCAGTGTGCACAAAATGGATGATATTACTTTAAAGCAGTTGAGAGCATATGAGTTGGGACAGTAGCATTAGGAGAAAAATCTGCATTTCTTCAGTAATTAATCTATAGAAACTGTGTTTGTAAGTAAGCTAGCTGCGTATAGAATTAAGCATCCATTCCTCACTGCATGGATGCTGTTCTGAATTAGACTAGCACCCACTTTGAATATTTTCATTACCATTGTTTCACATATACATTTTGTATCAATCAAAAATTTTGCTCAGATTTTTTATAAGGGGGGGGATAAAGAGTTCAGCTTGGTGATTCTCTGAAGTTGTTTGTTGCATAAGTTATGCTTAAGATACTATAAGAGCTACTATGAAAGGTTTGCATTGTAAGAGATGAGTACACTAGCAGATTATAATTAGGAAGGGTAAAAAAATGGACTCTGATGTATGTGAATAGGATTGGGTTCACTTCCCAAAGTAAGTAAGCTACACTACTAGGCCAACTTACGTGGGAGTCAGTGCTACTTATTCTGTGATGGGTACATGAAAAGGATATCTAGCTTCATCCTAACCAGCAATCTAATACGAAGCCCTGGGGGCTGCATACTGTTTTCCATAGCAATAAATACTTTCCCCTTTTTTCGTTTCCTAAAAAGTAGTTTAATCACTCCCATCACTGCTTCCTGAGAAAGCAAAACTCAGGCAGCCAATTTGCCAAGCTGTCACTGTGACGTAGGCAGTAGTTTAATACTTTCCCATGGAGACTATTTAACACTGAAATGGAATAATAACTTTGATTTTTACCAGTGTTTAAACAATCATTTAATGCTTGCATTCAACTTTCTATTTTAGACGCTATTAAAATTCCATAATAATTGATGAACATGACTTAAATTAACTTTTAAATAGGGATGTGTTGGGGTTTTTTTAAAAATGTTTTGTTTAAAGCATGGAGATGGTTGCAGACATTTTGCATTGAATTGTGCTTATGATAACTGTTAAAGAGTTTCCTGTTGAAACCTCATGCACAACAAAATATCCTGGAATATATTAGAATCCCATCATCAGATAAGAAGAATGAAAATAATTTATTTATATTTATTTATTTATTTATTTATTTATTTATTTATTTATTTATTTATTTATTTATTGTTTCTTTATATCCTGCCTTTCCTGCAAGGAGCTCAAGGTGGCATACATAGTTCTCCCTGTTCCCATTTTATCCTCACAACAACTCTATTATGTAGATTAGGCCAAGAGAAGTTGACTGGTCCAAAATTACCAAGTGAGCTTCATGGCTGAGTGCAGATTTGAACCAGGTCTAGTGTGAACTTGGTACTTGCATATGCATTTTGCCTATTGTTGTAGCATTCATCTGGGAATGTTTATTGCTTCAAGAACTATATTAATATTACCAGAGTTTGTTTTCAATTTCCACAGCGTTTTGAATGAAAGACAGGAGTGACACTGTGTGAATCAAGATTTATGGAACACTTAAACTTCTAAAATAAGCATATGGTGGGACTGTACGTATTCCTATCCATAATCTAAGTCCTGCATGAAATAAATGTGCTGTTAGCAAGGGTCAAGAAAATACAGCTTTCATTTGGTCAGGATTCAGCATAAAACATTTATTGAAGTGGTCGAGAATAAATAGGACAATGCAGGAAATGACTTTGTACATATATTGGAGTTGATTGATTGAAATTACCCCACATGAAAATTGCGGTCTGTGTTTGAAACCTCAAAATATAGACAACATAGAGAACTAGTAGGATTCTGGAAGAGTTCCCATGCCAACTGATTCTGGGCCCCTAAACTCAAAAGAATCAGAAAATTACAAGGCTCCCTCCCCTCCCTGCTCACTGAAGAAGGTCTACAGGAGCAGATGGCCTACAATAACCCTAACAGATAAAAAAAGAATTAGAAAACAAATAAGGAATACAGAATTGTATATACTATTTCCATCTAATGTTAGATTCAGTTTAAAAACTGCAATCCCCACCATCTATTACAACTGGTCATTCTTCCTGGGGCTTTCACTTCCTGGGAAGTGAAATCCAGCATTTAGTCTTCACACCAGCTCTAGTGGTCCTGGGGATATGTATATAAGAATATTTAGATGGTTGCCAGAGAAACACTAAAGTTGTGAGCTTTATTCAATTATGTTGGTTTCACATGGAAGTGCTTTCACACAAGCAGTTTGCCACACAAAATCTGAGGGGGCATAGTCACAAGAGAAAGCCACACCCCATGACAGAGGTAGCTAATGTGGTGGACAGCAGCTCCCATACGGCCCAACAACATCTGGAGGACACAATGATAGCTATTCCTGTCCTATGAATTTCAGAAGATTTGAACTGGCCTCTGGGAAGTGGCCGCTTGGAAGTTTATAGGCAATGCACTAACAAAGTACTTCATTATCAGTCGTGTAGTTAGTTATTTAACAATATTTATATACCACTTACAAAAGACCAGATCCAGGCACTTTTGGAAGAAACTGATTTTCTGGATCCATTTCAGTCGGGGTTTAGGCCTGGTTTTGGCAGAGAAACTGCTTTGGTCAACCTGTGTGATGACCTCTGTTGAGAAAGAGACAAGGGAACATGTCCTTGTTAATTCTTCTCAACCTCTCAGCGGCTTTTGATACCATTGACCATGGTATCCTTCTGGAGCGACTGTCTGAACTAGGGGTGGGCAGCATCGCTTTGTGGTGGTCCCAGTCCTACTGGGATGGTCGTTCCCAGAGGGTGTTGCTTGGGGAATGCTTTTCAGCCTCATGGAACCTTCACTGTGGGGTTCCACAGGGCTCAGTCCTACACACTGTTTAACATCTACATTAAACCGCTGGGTGGGGTTATCTGGAGGTTTGGAGGACGTTGTCAGCTGTATGCTGATGACACTCAGCTCTATTTCTCTTTTACATCTGCAGGTGAGGCAGTGGAATTGCTGAACCAGGGTCTTGCCTCAGTAATAGACTAGATGAGAGCCAACAAACTGAAACTCAATCCAGATAAAACTGAGGTACTGTTAGTGGGTGGTTCCCTAGACCAGATGGGTGGGAGATCACCTGCTCTTGATGGGGTTACACTTCCTCTGAAGGAGCAGGTTTGTAGCTTGGGGTACTCCTGGATCCCTTGCTATCACTCGAAGCTCAGGTGGCTTCAGTGGCCCGGAGTGCCTTCCATCAGCTTCAGCTGGTGGCCCAGCTTTGCCCCTATCTGGACAGGGATAGCCTAACTACTGTTGTCTATGCTCTGGTAACCTCAAGGTGAGATTACTGCAATGTGTTATATGTAGGGCTGCCTCTGAAGACAGTTTAGAAACTTCAGCTAGTGCAGAATTCAGCAGCCTGGTTGCTCACCAGAGCAAGACAGATTGAACATATTACACTGATCCTGGTCCGACTGCACTGGCTACTAATTAGTTTCTGGGCCAAATTCAAAGTGCTGGCTTTGACCTATAAAGCCTTAAATGGCTCAGGACCACAATACCTAAAGGACCGTCTATTTCCATATGAAACTACCCGGACCCCGGGATCATCTTCTAAGGCCCTCCTTCGTGTGCCTCCTCCTCGAGAGGTCTGGAGGGTGGCAACATGAGAACAGGCCTTCTCTGCAGTGGCTCCCCGTCTGTGGAATGCTCTCCCCAGGGAAATTTGTCTGGTGCCTTCATTATACGCCTTTAGGCGCCAGGCAAAAACATTCCTTTTTAACCTGACCTTTGGTTGATTTGATTGTCATCCTATGCCCTTTAAAAATGTGGGTTTTGTCGGGGGGGGGTTATTGGGTAGTTTTTATTTTGATTATATATTTTGTGGTTTTATATTTTGATTTTATTCTGTGAACCGCCCTGAGATCTCCAGGTATAGGGCAGTATATACATTCAATAATAATAATAATAATAATAATAATAATAATAATAATAATAATAATAATTAATTTATTATTTGTACCCTGCCCACTCTGGGCAGCTTCCAGCATATATGAAAACATAGTAAAATTAAACCTTAAAAAGCTTCCCTATACAGGGCTGCCTTCAGATGTCTCCTAAAATATATATAATTACTCATCTCCTTGACAACTGATGGGAAGATATTCCACAGGGTGGGCGCAGCTACCAAGAAGGCCCTCTGCCTGGTTCCCTGTAGCTTCACTTATCGCAGTGTGGGAACCGCCAGAAGGCCCTTGGTGCTGGATGACAGTTTCTAATCCGGTGTAGTAGAGCCACACATTCAACCCAAAATGGAAGCAAGAATAAGGTAGATACCAAAAGGACAGAATATAAGCATATATATATATATATATATATATATATATACACACACACACACACACACACACCGTATTTTTCGCACCATAGGACGCTCCGTCCCACAGGACGCACCTAGTTTTTTGGGGGGGAAATAAAGGGAAAAAAATTTCCCTTTATTTCCCCCCCAAAAGCAGGTCAGGGAAACCGAACCAGGTCGAGGAACAGCGGGATGGTGGCGCTGCGCCTCCCTGCTGTCCCCCGAGCTTCTGGGGCTGCCTGATGTCTGCCTGGTGCGCGGGGCGCTCTGCTTCAGCGGGCCCCACCCGCCAGGCAGCAGGCTGCTATCCACAGCGTGGGGAGCCCTGCAGGGAACTCCTGCAGGGCTCCCCACGCTGCGGATGTCTGCCCGGCGCGAGGGGCGCTCTGCTTCAGGGCGCCCCACCCGCCGGGCGGCAGGCTGCTATCCGCAGCTTGGGGAGCCTTGCGGGGAACTCCTGCAGGGCTCCCCACTCTGCGGATGTCTGCCTGGCGCGCGGGGCGCTCTGCTTCAGGGCGCCCCTCGCGCCGGGCGGCAGGCTGCTATCTGCAGCGTGGGGAGCCCTGTGGGGAACTCCTGCAGGGCTCCCCACTCTGCGGATGTCTGCCTGTTGCGAGGGGCGCTCTGCTTCAGGGCGCCCTTCGCGCCGGGCGGCAGGCTGCTATCCACAGCGTGGGAAGGCCTGTGGGGAACTCCTGCAGGGCTCCGCACGCTGTGAATGTCTGTCTGGCGCGAGGGGCGCTCTGCTTCAGGGCGCTCCTCGCGCCAGGCGGCAGGCTGCTATCCGCAGCGTGGGGAGCCCTGCAGGGAACTCCTGCAAGGCTCCCCACGCTGCGGATGCGTTCCCGAAGCGCCGGGCGCTCTGCTTTCAGGGTGCCCGACGCTCCGGGAAGCAGGCTGCTATCCGCAGCCTAGACAGCCCTGCGGGACCTCCCGCATGGCTGCCTAGGCTGCGGATGTGTTCCCGAAGCCCCGGGCACTCTGCTTTCAGGGCGCCCGACGCTCCGGGAAGCAGGCTACTATCCGCAGCCTAGACACCGCTAGTGGAGCGCTGCACTAATCCCGAAGCTTGGGGCGTGCGGAGCTCAGTGCGCCCCAAGCTTCTGGGTGCCGGCAAGGTCTCTGCTAGCTGTGGGAGAGCCACGCGGCTCTCCCACGGCTAGCAGAGCGCTGCGCTAATCCCGAAGCTTGGGGCGTGCGGAGCTCAGCCCCAAGCTTCTGGGTGCCGGCAAGGTCTCCGCTAGCTTTGGGAGAGCTGCGTGGCTCTCCCACGGCTAGCAGAGCGCTGCACTAATCCCAAAGCTTGGGGCGTGCGGAGCTCAGCCCCAAGCTTCTGGGTGCCGGCAAGGTCTCTGCTAGCTTTGGGAGAGCCGTGCGGCTCTCCCACGGCTAGCAGAGCGCTGCGCTAATCCCGAAGCTTGGGGCGTGCGGAGACCTAGACGGCTAGCGGAGACCTTGCCGGCACCCAGAAGCTTGGGGCGCGCTGAGCTCCGCACTCCCCAAACTTTGGGATTTATGCAGCACTCCGCTAGCCGTGGGAGAGCTGGGTCTCCCACGGCTAGCGGATAGCTTCCTGAAGCCTGGAGAGCGAGAGGGGTCGGTGCGCACCGACCCCTCTCGCTCTCCAGGCTTCAGCGAAAGCCTGCATTCGCTCCATAGGACGCACACACATTTTCCCTTGCTTTTTAGGAGGGAAAAAGTGCGTCCTATGGTGCGAAAAATACGGTGTGTGTGTGTGTGTGTGTGTGTGTGTATATATATATATATATATATATATATATATATATGTATGTATGTAGAACATTGTTTTCCATTTTTCTTCCTTGAGATAATTCATATACCCTATGTACACCCAGAGATTTTGTGAGTAGAACTCACGTGTTTTAAGCTTCAATCTATGCAAAGCTACATATGTGGGAGTAAGTCCACTTGAATTCGGTGGGACTTAAATCTGAGTAGAAAGGTATAGGCTTGCAGTGTTGCTCACTGGAGTGATGAGGGAATTTGTGTCCTGTTACAGACCAGCAGAGGGAGCTTATGGAGCAAGGCAACAGGAATAGCTTAGATCAGAATTGGAAATGAATGAAGGCTTTTGAGCCTCTGCTTCCAGTCCACCTACCCTTGGTGTCATCCCCTTTTGGGGAACTAAAGTCCCTTAAAATGTGAACCCTCTGGCTGAAAATGGGTCCCTTCTGCATTCCATGACCTCCTACCTGGTGCACTCCCAGTGCCACTGAACCTGCAAGGGCAGACCCTCCAAGTGTCCCTATTTAGAAGCCGTCCCGGTTTCTGATTTGATTCCGGAATGTCCCACTTTTCCTTAGGATGTCCCTATCTTCATTAGAGAAATGTTGGAGGGTATGGAGTTATTGGAACCCCAAGCTGTCTGAAGGCAATTCTACATAGTGAAGTTTTTTAAAAAAAAATGTTTATTTTTTATGTTTTTATATATGTTGGAAGCTGCCCGGAGTGGCTGGGGCAACCCAGTAAAATGTGTGGGATGCGGGTGGCGCTGTGGTCTAAACCACAGAGCCTAGGGCTTGCCAATCATAAGATTGGCGGTTCAAATCCCCACAACGGGGTGAGCTCCCGTTGTTCAGTTCCAGCTCCTGCCCACCTTGCAGTTCGAAAGGACATCAAGAGCAAGTAGATAAATAGGTACCGCTCCGCCGGGAAGATAAACAGCATTTCCATGCACTGCTCTGGTTCGCCAGAAGCGGCTTAGTCATGCTGGCCACAGGATCCGGAAGAAAACTTTGAAGCTAAAGGCTTGAAGACTATTCCCTCTGATAAGCTGTAATGCTAGCATAAACTGGCCTTTCAGAATTCCTAAGCATCCATAATCAAAAAGCTTTCCTTATTCTACCAAGCAAGGAGAGAGATGCAAGAGTGGGGGTGGGGGGGCAGAGAAACGACTAAAAAAAGGTCTATTTTCTTTAGGTTATCTCCCAGGAAACAGCCTTTTACTAGCTAAGTCAAGATTATCATCTTCTAGGCGTGGGACCATAGCCGTTATTGTTTTAACATCTCTACCTTCCTCTTTATCCCAGCGCGAACCACATTGGACTGGATGTTGTGTAACTTGACCTTGCTTAGAAATAAAAAGGCAGTTTAGCACTCAACTATTACAAAGACACAAGGGGAAAAGACAGTGATTAGAAAATATAGGAAAGAGCCCAGACTGTATGGTCATGTATAATAAAAAGGAAACACTGTACTACGTGGTGAGTCAGTTTCCACAAAACCCAACCCTTAAAGTTTGATTTAAGTGTACATTGCACATCAGAAGTAGTAGTACTAGGAATATGTAACAGATTTTACATGCTTAAAAATCCCTTTAATGTTACTTTCCCCACATATTTATGTAACAGATAAACATGCCCTAATTATTCAATTTGCCCTAATTATTCAATTCAATAATTATTCAATTCTTCAATAATTATTCAATTCTCCTAATTATTCAATTCTTTGCCCTAATTATTCAATTCTCTTTTATGGCTCTCAAGACTTTTAAAGAGCAGTTAAAGGATGACACCAGTGCTCCGGAATAGACAGAAATATTTTAGTGCACGGAAAGACAGCACTAGCTCTTCTTATCTGGGCCATAGATTTTATTGGGATTAAAAACTAAACAACACATTTGAGGAAAATCACATAGTACAGTGCTCCTGGTTCGCGTCATCTAAAAATGCAGAATGTCTAGAATGACCCACCTCATTTTTTATTAGAAAATGATATCCCTTCTTAAGCAGCTATTCAGGCCCAATGGAATGGCTCCCAGAAGTCAATGTAGAGTTGAAATATCAAGTCTAAAATGGGATGTATCTGGTTCTTGTTAAGAAAGCTTTCTGTTCCTAAAGGACTGCTTTGAAAACATAAGCAAGAAAAATTGTGACTTTCTATAGTAAATCACACCCCAAACAGGAAGGATCAAGGGCTCTTGTAATCCTTCTCTTGTCTGAAAGGACAGGAGCAATTATTTTCATTTGTGTTGCTGTGAACAGCTCATGGAGGAGAAATATGCCACAAAGTTGGTTACCTTGTCTGCAGCTACCTAGGACAAAACCATATTGAGGAAAAGGATGTGGACTCTTGAAGGGAATGTGTGTATGGGCAAGCCCAGTTTATTCCCAGTCCCTGTTGGACAGAACTGTTGGTTTTTCTGGGCAGCAAATTCACCCATCAAAGCATATCTCCAAATTAACAAGAAATAGGGGAAAGCATTGATGGTTAAGACACATCCTCTGCTGTTAACCCCCCTGCCTTCTGGAAAGGTTTTTTGGTGTTACAAGGAGCTCCAGGCACAAGAAGAGGAATAGAAAATATTGGTTGTGCAAGCTGCCTTCTGTTGACACTGCCATTGGACACAACCAGCAGCAGAGCATATGCTCACACTGCCCAGGGCGGGTACGCTCCTGAGGGGGGCTTGGTGCGGAGGGTGCTCTCCCAGGCGCGGGATAGCATGTTTCTGAGCACAGTTCAAAGTGTTGGTGCTGACCTTTAAAGCCCTAAACAGCCTCGGTCCAGTATACCTGAAGGAGCGTCTCCACCCCCATCGTTCTGCCCGGACACTGAGTTCCAGTGCCGAGGGCCTTCTGGCGGTTCCCTCGTTGCGAGCAGTGAGGTTACAGGGAACCAGACAGAGGGCCTTCTCGGTAGTGGCACCCGCCCTGTGGAACACCCTCCCACCAGATGTCAAAGAGAAATACAACTACCAGACTTTTAGAAGACATCTGAAGGCAGCCCTGTTTCCCTAAACTTTTAATGTTCCCTAAAGCTTTTAATGTTTAACAGACTGAAATATACTCAGAGTCGCGAAGTGATTTCATGCTCTTTATGCAGCTCATAGTGGTGAGGAGGAATGAATGAAAGTCCCCTCAAAGTATCTGCTTTATATACATTATATAAAACGGCACAGTTCCCCCCCTTACCCCGACGGCTCTGGCTAGTCTTGAGAGTCGAGGATGGGCAGCGGGTCAAATGTCACCCCCCTCAGTGAGGGCACTCGGGGAGGTCCTCCCCCATCTCCCCCCTTCCTACGCCCCTGGACACAACCCTTAATATTTGTCTCTAACAAGACCTTAAATCAGAGCTTTCCAAACTGTGTGTCACGACACATGATTAGTGTGTCAGCTGCAGTGTGTAGGTGTGTCACACAAACACTCCCCACACTCCTCCCAGGACTGGAAAGGGGTTAGTTTAACCCCGGTTTGCTAGTAAAACTGAATTACTGTACTGCAAAATGATGCATGTCTAAAAAGTGTATAACTAACATGAAAAGTTTGAAAAGCTCTGCCTTAAATGGTGCCCTCCAGATGCTGTTGGATTACAACTCCCATCATTCTTGTTCATTGGCCATGCCGTCTGGGGCTGATGGGTATTGTAGTCCAGCAACATCTGAAGGCTACCCCTTGGTTACCCATGCCTTAAAATCCTTGGCTGTTAGTTTTGTTTTGTTCTTTTAAAGCTATGTTCAGAAATACTCTGCTGTGTAGAGTACTTCTGAAAGATGCCAGTCTTACTATATTGACAGCTGTACAGAAGAAGCAAACATGGGGAAAATATCTATTGTAACCAGCATCCTAAGAATGAAGCCTCTCTTGCTCACAGCCTGAAATGAGTGAGACAGTGACTTGAAATTGGCATGCATACTTCCAAAAGCTGGACTAAAAACGAACTCCTTCTAGGAAGTTAAAAAATATATATGCAATTGTCTTCAAGACTGAAACAACATACTTTGTTCCCATATCAAGTGCTTCTGTGTGATGACAATGAGCAAAAAGGTCATGCACAGAGCAATAATTAACAATATGTTTTGGTCCACCCCACCCCACCCTACCCTGATCTACCCTTCCCTCTCTCTAGACTTTGTCTGCACCGGCTCCATTTGCAGGTGATACAAGCTGCCAGTGCAAAGCCCCCCATGAGAAGCTAACTATTGCTCAGGCCCGCCTTGGAACACCAGGTGAGTCTTCTGGATTTATGAAAAAAAAATCAATTTCATGGAATACAGCTTCGATACTTGCCCTTGCAGGTTGATTAAGAGTTTTACAGGAAAAACGTAAAAGATGTTTATTTCATTGCTTAGTTGTTTATTTAATTGTTTAGTCAATTGCTGCACATGCTTTTTATTGTACCTGTGTTAAAGTAAAAAAAAAGTGAAAGGTGATATATTTGTAAGTGCTGACAACCTCAGCTGAATTTTGTGACTGTCTTTAGGTAGAAAAAGAGGTTTGGATCTAATATTTTTCAGTCCATTATACTGTATTTTCAGGAGAGTTAAGCACAGTTTTCTTTTCATGGACAAGGAAGAAAGTTTGCTACGCGTAGATCACGTACATTAGAAGAAGAAGTGGGATATAGATATAGATAAAATGTATTTCCTATGCTTCCAACTTGTACTAGTGAAAACTGACAGTCGCAATATTGGTCTGGAATTGTCAGTGTGTGAATGCTGACATTAATCTAATATGAGATAGTCATTATAATGTATGCATTTGTCTGTTCGTAGATTACAGAGAGTACATTTGTATAGACAGAGCATATGGACAGTGGGGAATAAAATTTGATCCTATCATAAAATGTTAGGGTGAAAGGGAGCAACTTCTATCTTATCTAGAAACTCACTAAGCAGCAGTGACATGCTGATATTAAAGCAAACCACCAAATATCTGAAATCTTCCACAAGGAAGTATTATTATTAGATTTTTTTAAAAATACATCTGTATATACTTCGCATCTTAGGAGAGTTCTGCATTTTAGCTCTGCTATACACATATGGTCCAATGATGTACACATAACTTACGTAAATTCTTCAGACTGGTAGCTTATTTCTACATTGCTGCTGTTCTTTTGTCCTAATCTGGACTAATTCAGCAAATTTGGGAGTAGGGGTGCTTGAATGTACCCGTTTTTTATTTTGAATACATGTAGCCAACAATACCTCACAGTAGTCTGACACAGATTTGAGGTACAGTTCTGCTTTGACCTGGACATTGTTTCCTTGCCCCCACAGTGGACAGACCTGTCAGAGTCTATGCAGATGGAATATTCGACCTCTTCCATGCTGGCCATGCTAGAGCTCTTATGCAAGCCAAAACTCTGTTTCCTAATAGCTACTTGTTGGTAGGAGGTAAGGCCAGCATTTGAACAAATATTATCATTGGGTTGATCATATCTGTGGTGCAGTCTTTATGAGCATGCTCAGGAGGTTGCTAGTTTGAACCCACCCAGAGGCAAAACACTGTGAAACAGCAGGAGGAGGAAGCTACTGCCCACATGTTGCACTTTTGAGCTTCCCTTAGGCATCTGTTTAGCCACTGTGAGAAATGGGATCTTGAACCTTATACCTTTGATCTGATCTCCATATAATGTGTATTTAATTCCACCACAATGCAAGTACATTATTGGCTGTGGATGTACGGTAGTTAATCTCAGATCTGATGGGAATGAAATCAGGAAGAATTTTAAATTAAGATTTAATCAAGAATCAGTTTCTGATTCTTCTTTCTTAAATCTCATGGAACTATCATGATAGCATGAGGTGCACTGAAAAGCATCTTATCCAAGCTTCTGTGCTGGGGCATAATACTACTTTGTTCAGTTGCTGGCATTGAAGGATGGCAGTACTTGTAGTGGAAAGGAAGCTAAGAGACCCATAAATATATCTCAAACTGAGCCTCAGATGGCTAAGTGAGTTTTAGAAAAGTCTAATTATGGCAGAAAAGACACATGGAGCTATTGCTGATAGCAAATTACAAGAGACCTGCTATTTAAGCAGGGATTACATTCCTGGGAAACCAAAATTGAATATAGTCAAAACACAACTAGTGCAATGGTGGGTGGGTGGGATTGCCAAAGCCCCCCCCCGATGCCGCCCCCCCTTCTGCCCCATTTTTTATTTATTTTGCGAAGTGCATAAAGCTCAATGAGCACAAGTTAAATGCAAATATAATAATAATAATAATAATAATAATATTAATAATAATAATAATTATTATTATTATTAATACCCCACCCATCTGGCTGGGTTTCCCCAGCCACTCTGGGCAGCTTCCAACAGAACACTAAAATACAATAACCTATTAAACATTAAAAGCTTCCCTAAACAGGGCTGCTTTCAGATGTCTTATGCCTTAAGCATGCTGGCCTACTATACATGGTGCATGTAATCAGAGAATCTGATTCTTTTCCAGTTGTGCTGCCAGATAATTTGAACTGCAGCCCAATCGCCTTTGATTAGCCTGTATCAAGGCACAGAGTTGATGCAACCATTTCTCGTTACATCTTGTTTGTAACATCTTTTTGGGGGGTTGTTTTGTTTTAATTTCACAGTCATGAACAAGTGTGATTTAGTTTGACAATTTAACTGAGAAAAGATAGCTTTGAAGAATTTCTAACCAAACAGGTGTACTACGTTTTACAGAGCCTGTGTTGTTCTGTTCTGATTTTTTCATGTGCATATGTCAGTTTGCAGTGATGATCTAACCCACGAGTTTAAAGGCTTCACTGTAATGAATGAAGCAGAGAGGTATGAGGCCCTCAGACACTGCCGCTACGTTGATGAAGTAATCAGAGATGCTCCGTGGACACTAACACCGGAGTTTCTGGAAAAACATAAGGTGCCTTTCTCTCCTTGTTCAACAGATGCGGAAGGGGGGGGGAAGCTTAATGAGGTTGCTGACTTTTGTTTAGAATATGAATCTGGCATGCATATAAAGCATGCCACTCTTCTGAACTGGGCCATTTCCTTCTTTCTCTTAGTTCCTTTCTGTTTCAAACTGTAATCCAAGCTAGAAATTAACTCCCACTCCTCTTTGACCTCCCATACTTGGCTGTGGCAATGGCAGCAGCAGCAGCAAGGGATGTCTTTCCTCCCCTCTACTTTCCTTGAGATGCTACTATGGTGGTGATGCAGGTGGTAAGGTTGGGAGGAATCCTCATTTTCCCAGGGGGCATTTCAAATGCATGTGAAGGGAGCAGGAAATGAGACCTCACTCTCTTTCTGTCACCACCAAACAAAGAAATAAAAAAATGACGAAAGAGAAAGAAGCAGAAGCAGACAGATAAGTGGATTGATGGCTCATTGGGGGCTGGAAAAGCAATCACACTCCCTTGTTTTACAAGGAGCAGTGTTTGGCACAAATTTAAACATGCATACGTTAAAACGTCTGATCTATTTAAAGCCATGGGATTATTAAAATTGATTTGCTGTAGGTATTGTAGTACCTAAATTTGGGGTTGCTTCAAACAGTGTAGTCTAATGACTTAAGAGCTTGATGTGCAAATTTACCTGTGTACACTGAGTGCACTGGCTTAAATGTTTCTCCTACTGTAGCACATCCAAGAAAATTTGGAAAATTTCCAGTACTCAGTTGGATGACAAGACTAACTACCTGGCCTTAACTAATACAGAATGCTTTTGCACTAAAAACACTGCTCAACAATAACAATAGATCATGGCCAATAATGTTACCGTAGGTGGTCACTCCACGTTTTTGGAATAGCCCCAATTTAGTGGCAGCTTTGCGTTTTCAAGCAAGCACTCTCAGATATTGTGAAATACTTTTCCTTCAGCAAGTTCACTGATTTTAACATAATAGCTAACTGAGGCATGGGAAACCTGTGGCCATCCAAGTGTTGTTCGACTGCAACCCCCATCATCCCTGACCACTGGCCATGCTGGTTGGGGCTGATGGGAGTTGCAGTCCAACACCCACCTGGAGGGTGAAACATGTCTCATTGCTGAGCTAATCTGTGCAAGTGATAGGATGTGTGGAAGTGACTGTAGCCAGCTTCAGGTTCCTTATTGGTATCACACAAATATAAAGCATTTCTCTAAAAGAAAGGTTCATAATTAAACCATAATCTCACGTACTACATATTAATCACAACCACCAATTAACAATAGCCTAAAATGTCTTAGGTTATTACTGCAATGCATATTTCTTTAAGTTCATAGGAAAGCTGGTAAAAGCAAGTAAATAAGTTATGCTTTAAAATTAACAACCAAGCCTTTATCAAGGGTCAACCTAATTTCATTTCTTCATTTTTCCATGTATTCCAGATTGATTTTGTAGCCCATGATGATATTCCGTATTCTTCTGCTGGTTCAGATGATGTTTACAAGCATATAAAGGAAGCAGGTGGGTGCCAGTTTATGCTTTCACTATGTATTTTTAAAGTGGGCAACCTTTTTTAGACTGAGGGCCACATTCCCTTCTGGGCCACATTCCAGGGGCCACAGAGGCTAGAGGATAAAGTGGGCAGAGCAAGGGTAAATTGTGCCCTTGAACAGTAGGCTAGTTTCTACAGAGTCTTCTGAATTTTATGTGAGACAGTGAACTCACACTGCATCCTCTTAAGGAGAATTGGAATCTTTCCACTATCTTTATTGGGGTCAATATTGATCCCAAGAGAACAAATTAAGTTCCCATGTGATGACAGAAATCTCTTTAATTTAAGTTGTTATCAGCACAATTAACAGTGCCAAAGACCAAAGTATTTAAAGTTCCATCCCTGAGCTTTGTAGAGAACACTGCTCAGGTTGTTGTACCAAGATTTGCCTTACTGGAGAACAGAAGATTAGAAATAAGCAAATTATTACTTGTCCTTTTGATTGCTCAAGAATTCAAGAAAATTCAGTAAACAAACAAACAAACAAACAAACAAATACATGATGTCCCAAATTGGGCAGATAGTTTGGCAAGTATTTAAATAAAATAAAAAATCAAGGGCCAGAATGAGGCCATTCTTAAACAAATGATTCTTATATGAAAGTTGGAGGTTAATCATTGCTCTTTTCCTTTTTCCTTTCTAATCAGGAATGTTTGTACCAACTCAGAGAACTGAGGGCATATCAACTTCAGATATTATTACAAGAATTGTACGTGATTATGATGTTTATGCCCGTCGCAACCTCCAGAGGGGATACACCGCTAAGGAGTTGAATGTCAGCTTTATTAATGTAAGTACATTGGTCTCTTAAGTCATGTTCAATGTCGAAATTGGATTATAACCCACCTCCTGCCCAGAACAGGGACATGCCAGAACAGGGACAAGGTCTAGGAAGCTTATATATATATACACTCAGCTCTTCATCAGCCCAATGTCTACAGTCAGCCATCATTCTAGACTGAGAAAACTGAATGCAAGTACCAAATTCTATCCACTAAACTAAGACACAACACCTTCCATTTGTTCCACCTACCCAAAGCTCCTCACACAGTTCTGCCTTTCCTATCAGCCAAGATAGCTAAATGGAACCTCCATGTTCAGAATCAGTATGAGAAGCTTGCATGCTGTTGCCCTCATGCCCATCATGCAAGCTTCTCAGGCATATTTGCCTGGCCACTGTTGCTTAATAAAAGATGAAATTATTTATAGTGTTTCCAAACAGCTTTGCTATTAAAATACTCAGAAGTATCAAAAAACTAAAGCCATGTGTGTTTAATAAGCACAAAGGATTAAAAAGAGCACAGCAGCAGTGAACAGAATGAAAGACCTGACCAGTATCAAAGATAAACAGTAGCCTGGTTCACGCATAAAGTTTTGCAATGGTTTGTGTAGCCACAAGTTGTCCCACAGACTAATAAATTAATTGTAGGTTGTTTTTCCAAAGTTCAGTTTGCTTCCCAGCTTCTCTTGCCTTATGCCTTTGAGTGAGCATCTGGAGTAGCAAAAGATGGTAGTCCTCCATTCCATGTAGAGACACCCAACAGACATGCAACTGGAGTGTAGTTCAATACTGTCCATGACAGCATCCTCCACTACACCTAAAGCCAGCAGGTTGGCTCAGGTTGAGATTCTTACTTAAAGTACTATGTTGCACTAGTCACCCCATCATGCCTCTGCTATACTAGCCATCTACCCAACAGCTGCAGTGCTGGACTCATAAAGAGGACAAAGAGGCCACAATTTCAAAACAGGCTGCATGTAATAAATGGGTGCCTACTGGAGACAGATAACAGTTATTCCCTTCTCCACCAATGTGATGGTTTCTGTCTGTACCCTCTATAACCTGGAGCAATATAGTCTTGAACTAGCAGGACCTGGAACAAAATTATTTATTTTCATGTTTACCAGGAGAAGAAATACCGCTTTCAGAACCAGGTGGACAAAATGAAAGAAAAAGTGAAGAATGTGGAAGAAAAGTCGAAAGAGTTTGTGAACCGAGTGGAAGAAAGAAGTCATGATCTCATTCAGAAATGGGAAGAGAAGTCTAGAGAATTTATTGGGAACTTTTTAGAGCTGTTTGGGCCAGACGGAGCTTGGGTACATACTCTAAACTGTGCTTTATATTTACTTCCATCTCCCTTAATATCAGTAGAGGCTACAACAAGTTGCAGCAGGATTTACAATAGACTGGTTTTGCAAATTCTGTGCACTGTAAATATTAATATTAGGAAAATATACCTGATACACGTTAGGAAACGTTTATAGTCTTTTTTCAGAGGCAGTGTGTAGTTAATTTGGACTTGGAAGATTTGAATAATATAGCCATAGATAAGCCACAGTGTTTTAGCCACAGCTTGTAAATCAGTAAAGTGGGACCCATTAAATCGTATGAACATTTGAAGCTACTTTGTGTTGCCAGAACATTGATCAATCTAGTCTGGCTAGGTTGACCAAGTTGCTGACTTTATTGAGGAAAGTCCTCTGCTTGAAGGGGTGCCCACTCCAAGTCCCGTGTAATGATAATGAAACCATGAGAACAGCGGCACTAAAATTGCCCATCATTAGTTAGCACCTGGACAGCAGACCGAGAAGGGGCACAGCTCGCCCAGTCAGTCTTCCTCACTTTGATGAGATATATTTAAATTAAGCAATTCATTTCAAATTTGCATTATATAGGCTTTGTGTTGTGTCTTCTTTTTTTGGTGTTGTGCAAGAAACCACAAAGTCCAGCATCTATTCTGCTTAGCTATGACTTTTTAAAGTCTTGGGCCTTTTACCCCATATCCTTTTAATGGGATACAAGGAATTAAACCTGGGATGCTACTTCTGCAAGGCATGCCCTTTGCCATCTTTTTTTTTACACCACAAGTTAGGATTTAAAAAGCACTTTGCACACTAAAAGCTGCTATGTAAAGCACTAAGACTGGTCCTAAGGAGGTGCAGTTGTAGTGTATGACTGCACACTGACTTATAGACTGAAAGTTCAAAGAGGAAACAATTTTTGTTTCTTGTGTGATTGAGAGTGGCAGCAACGACAGAGCAAGGAACTAGAAGCAATTTTACATGAAGGCCTTTGTAGTGCCAAGCCACATAAAATTATCCACTGAAGAGTGAAATCAGAGGTGGCATTGTTCTAAAGAAAAGCTTAATGACAGTAAAGCCCATGTGTCCTGGGGGAGGGGGGAAATTAAGTCCATGTCAGCAACTGCAAAAGGTGAGCTTTTTCATGATAACTTGCTATTACTGTCAAAATTGTTATTAACATTAATTTTCCATATCAGACATGGCTTTCAGTGTTGACATTGCATGTACAGGAATAGTTCCAAGCGTGCTAACTTCTCAGACCAGCAATGTGCATCCATTAATATGCTATTATTATAATAACTATTTGTGAAATAATACATTCTGTGCCCACATACAATTTCTAGAAGTTAGGCAAGGAGCGCACAGTCCACTTAAAATAAAAACGCCTATAAATTGTTCCAGTACTGTTTTGCTTCTATTTTCCCAAATTAGTTCGTAGTAGTCTCTATAGCTGTAATTCCCAAGCTTGGTGCAAGAACACACCAATCTGCTGTTGAGACTGCTAGTGTGCTGAAAGAAAGAAAGAAAATACTTATTTTCCTCTCTGTTTGCTTTCCAGAAGCAGATGTTTCAAGAGCGGAGTGGGCGCATGCTTCAAGCCTTGTCTCCAAGGCAAAGCCCCACAAGCAGTCCAACACGAGGGCGTTCCCCATCACGGTCTCCATCTCCCCCTTCCCCCTGGCTCTTCAGAAAGGCTTCACCTCCTTACTCCCCAAAAGCCGCCTCAGCATCCATTAGCAGCATGAGTGAAGGAGATGAAGATGAAAAGTAAAAAAGGAAAGATCAAGGTAATGAGTAAAAAGAGGAGGGAGGAACCACAATTGGTCCCACTAATTCAGAAGTCAAGTGGAAAGAATAAAGGGGTAAATGAGGTATGGGATGTTTCTTGAAAGGGACGTGGCACCACACAGATAATGGAGCACAGAAGATCTCAGCTACAGCACAGATATTTGCTGAAGAGGGAACTGCCAGACCAACAGCACACAATGAAAGGATATGCAAACATTTGACTCATTTCTTAACAATTATCAACACTTCATTGTGCTGTTGCAGTTGTTGTTGCTTGAGCACCTTGAAGAGTTATGGGAAATCCGGCACTGAAGGGGAACCATGCGTCGTTTCAGACAAACAAAGCTGGTATATGGTATTAAGAGGCATTCCCTTTGGCTACACAAGATGCATCAACATTTGAACTCCATTGCGCATTTGCTAAAAGCTGAACTTTTGAAAATGAAGTACTGTCTGGAAACTGCAAAAGCTCCCACAATGCAAACAAGGGAGAACAATAAACTCCCCAATCAAACAATGTTTATAGAACTTAACCTGTCTTTCACAATGGACATACTTTGAATCTTTTAAGTTTGTTGAATGTTGCTTGTTGAGCAGGCTTTTCTGTAGGGCCAGTTTATTTTAATGTGAACACAAAATTGTTTGGTCCTCTCTTACTATCTTTTACTAATGCACCCAAAACTAATTTTCTTTTCTTTTTTTTTGTAAGAGTTTTCTTCCTGATGTTTGAGAAAGCTATTTCATATCTGGGGAATTTTATTTATTTTTGATTAATCTATAAAAAGGCCAATGTCCAGGCTAGCACCCAGTCATCTAGTATCCACAGGGTTGATTTAAAAATTATTTCTCAAATAAGACTGTGAGTAGAAACTGAACAAGTTAACTGTTAAGAGGTCAGCCTCACAGGATTGACTGAAATGCTTTTTCATTCTGGTTAAATGTTTTAATGTGTAAATACCCATGGGAATCCAATAGAAAAAAAGATTACATTAGAACTGCCTCTTCATTACAGACCTTTGTAAAATTGGAAGGTTTTAACAGTTCCACAGTGAATTATGCATACAACTACATTTTATTCTATCCTATGCATGAATCGGTTTTTAAAAGAAAATAAAACATGCCCCCTATTTTATGCTCAAGATTTATTCAGCAAATAGGTATTCAGAAGAACATATATATATTCCCTATATAAAGCCAGCCCATACCTTTATAACCTCCCTACAATAACTTCTGAAACATCTGCCACCAGCCTTTCTGAGTTCCTCCCCTGTTAAAAAGTGATATTACAAAGAGAATGACGTGATCCTACAGCAGGCCTACATAATCTGTCACCCATTAAACTGAATGTAGTCTACTGACCATGTATCAGACCTTCTGTAAACCTCCTGGGTTTGCTTCCTTTTCCTGGAATGCAGGGGAATTGTTAGGCAGGTGACAAATAACAATATGTAGCTGGTTATGTTTAAGTTGTGCCCTACAGATAAATGAACTGGCTCACCTTTCCAAGGAAGTTGCTACACATTAACTCTCTCCCTTTTCATTGCTATCTATCAAACATCCAGATAATGATTATCTAGTCTAGCTTTCTAGACTTGAAATATATATATATATATATATATACACATACATACACACACACACACACACACACACACACACACACACACACACTATTGCAAGTTTAAGCTTTCAGTAACTAGAATGAAGAACAACAAATAACCAGCTGGTCCAACCCATCATTCTCTCAGGATTTATCTACACAATAGATCTATAGGACAAGAAGAATAAAATAACAATGCCGCACCAAGGAAAAATATATGTCAGAAAATACACATCAGTTGTGAACAGTTGTAAACTTTCTGTGTAACCATATGCCTGAATATCGCATGCTACTGTTGAATCCCATTTCATTTACTTGTGGAATCAAATATCTGATATTAGTGTTATGTCTCTCTCCCATACAAGATAATGTAGATGTTCAACCACAGTCACTGGCATGTATGAGAAATAGTTGCAGTTTTTATCTGACTATATGCAACTGTCCACACTGAACATATGCAGTGTGTATGTGCAGTGCACTGCAGTGCCCCCTAGTACAACTAGAGCCACAGCTCTTCAGTATACTTGCACTAAGGCCTTATAGGTGTTCTTCAGCCTAGAGTCTCCAGATGTTGTTGGACTACAAATCCTGTCATCCCAAGATAGCTTAACCAATGAGTAAGGATGAGAGCAGTTGTAGTCCAACAACATCTAAGGTTGAAGAACACCTCCAACAGCTATTTGAAGTCATGTCATGAAAAGCCATACTTGTTTGTTGAACTCTCTAAAGCAAAGCATTTCCGGTGTGGATCCAGGACAGAATATAGAAACTAAAAAAGGTCATGATATTAGTTTATTACAAAATCAGCCCATTTGACGCTGGAACGGCTCTTGTAAATCTACTCCCACCATGCCTTTCAGCACTTAGCAAAGAGGTGTTTTCACATAGCATAAAACTAGCTTGGAGTACTTTGATATTTAACTAGGGCTGAATTTGTGATCTCTGTCCATCTCTGAAGACTTGCTCCCCACATCTCCAAATTAGCAACCTAGGCATGCCTTTGTGGCTAGCAGGGGGCTTGTGTCTCTCAATTTCTGACTCAGAGTTCTGTATAAGAACTCTCCAGGCACGATGAGCTGTTTCTAGATGGTGAGGCTAAAAAACCCAAACACTAAAGCAACTGTAGGTGGTTCGCTTTCTGCCAAAAGAACACAATATTTATATTTATCTTCTGGAGACAAATCCAGTCTGCTTCTATTAACAACAAACTAGATACATAAGTCACCACTTGTGTTACCATACATTTTCATTATTAGCAATGCCAAAGCCTGTGGGGTAACAGACATCAATGCATGAGAGTGTGGTCTGATTAAAAACCTTCATCAGGCATCCAAGGTGCTTACTCTCATGCCTTGTGGGGGCACTTGTTTCTATTTCATATCTATACAAATTCAAGTTTTTCTATCAGAAATAAATCAAGCTGCGGTCAGTTAGATCCTCACTGGCGTCACCAAGAGCTCTGCTTACATGAGAAAGGAAGTGTTGAAATGTAAGGATATTTACTTTAGCAGGATGGGGGGTTAGTGGAAGAGATGTGGGAAGAATGTACAGTTGTGGGTCTTAATTCTCAAAGGGAAAAGCTAACCAGAACCACCATTTAATTTATGCTGTACAGTACCTTACAAATGCAATTGATTTGCCCAGCAGCAAAGCCTTATATATGTATATATGTACATAATGTCTTCAGTTGGTAGATGAGCAGGAGTTTCTGTTGCCATGACAAAAACTTCAGTGAGCAATTCCCAGGTATGGCAGAGTATAGAATCTTATCTTCAGCCACCAAGAAGGATTTTAAAACTTTGGGGGGGAGTGGCATCATTGGCTTTTTAATTTTTTTAATTTTAACTAATATTGACTTGAATGTGTTCCAGGCTGTTTATGTGCCGAAAGATCCACGTGAAAGTAAATGAAGTACAATGAGAAGTGTATTTACTTTCTTTATTTTGCTGTTGCTCTGGCTGATCCTTAACTCATATGCATGCACACACACCAGAATTGGACCAATATGCCAATGGCTAAAGAGGGAGCTGCAAGATCATTAATCTGGAGTCAGCCCATTTTATGCTTGGCAAGCTGTAGCTTCAGTTGACAGAGCCCAGGCACCCGTGTTGCCTAATGTTTTTAGTATCTTTCACTTTTTACCATTTAGGCTGCTTACACACATACATTTAAAGCACATGACTTTCTCCAAATTATCCTGGTAGCCTTAGTTTAACACACACAGACCCCATCATATACCGAGCTACAGGAAAGCTGTCTACAGACAAGTACCAGCTCCTTTGGCCAGAAAGCAGAGATGAGTGCCGCACCCCAGTCTAATTCGACTAGACTTAACCATACAGGGGTCCTAACTATAGTTTCCAGAATTCTTTTTTTTTGGGGGGGGGAGTCATGTGCTTCACATGTGCTTTTAATGCATAGTGTACATAGTAGAAAGCTGGGGGTGCTAATGGTGTTATATAAAGATGTGCTTCGGTTGCATACATTTAAAGGAATTATTTTCCCAATTCCTTTCATTTCTGTTAGCAATGGAGAGATGTTTCTTAAAACACATGGAGAGTCCAAACTTGTTTACTGGATTACAGCTATAGACAAGGAACACCAAGTATGGTCATGTCCAACAAATCTTTACATTTTATCTTGAAGCTGCTATCTCTTCTAAATCAGAGTATACATAGTGTTCCCTTCAGCCAGGAAGTTTCCAGAAGGATGGGGATATTTTACTTAGCTGTCAACTTGTTTTGCAAGGCTAGCGACAACAATCCATCACAAGTAGGTCTTCTCACTCCACACAATTTTCAATGAAGTAATGGGCTGCAGAGGCTGAATTGCAGCATTATTATTATTATTATTATTATTATTATTATTATTTATTTTAAAGTTGCATAGTGAGTGATAAATAAAAAGGTAAAGGTACCCCTGACCGTTAGGTCCAGTCGTGGACAACTCTGGGGTTGCACGCTCATCTCGCTCTATAGCCGAGGGAGCCGATGTTTGTCCACAGACAGTTTTTCCGGGTCGTGTGGCCAGCATGACTAAGCCACTTCTGGTGAACCAGAGCAGCACACGGAAACGCCATTTACCTTCCCGCCAGGGCGGTACCTATTTATCGACTTGCACTTGACGTGCTTCCGAACTGCTAGGTGGGCAGGAGCTGGGACCGAACAACGGGAGCTCACCCTGTCACGGGGATTCGAATCAGCAAGCCCTAGGCTCTGTGGTTTAGACACCATAGAATTAGAGAAGAGTGGGTGAGCTGGGAAATCTAGCTGCAATTGGCCAACATGGCTGCAGGAATTATTGGGAATCTGATACAAGACAGCAACTACACTACCTAATTAGTGGAGTGTACTTGTCATCACCATGTTCTGTATGTGTATTTATAAATAAAGCAAATTTCACCAAGGTCCCTTAAGTCTCCAGACACTCTTTCACTGAAATGGAGACTTGTTATGGAAATGCCCCTGGAATACCTCAACTGCAAGTGAGGAATATGTTTTATTTCACATAAAAGATACCAACAACCACATGATAGAAGGGAGAATATATAGAATCAAAATAATCTAAGAAGCATGTAAAAGGTAGCATGGAGCCAATGTGTCTACCTACCCTTTTTCAAAGCTGAACTATCAAGCAATGTCTCACAGAAACACTCTTAGGCTTCTGGAACCAGTGAATTTCCCAGAGCCAAAGCTCAAGGTGGATGTGAGCTTGACTTTTATACATTGATTCCTAATGTATTAGCCTAGTCTACCTCACTATTTCCTCTTCACGTGCAAATACAGTTTTCCAAAGAGAATAGAAAGACAACCAGATATTTAATTTATAAACGTTGCAAAATGCCGTAGAGCAATTTACAGGGGGGGAACTTTTATCACTGCTATATAAATCTCTGATCACGTTTCTCAAATTCTTTCATTAAAAAGTCAATGTAACAAATTAAATGCTAGTGATAAAAGCTATCATCCACTTATGAAAAGTAGATTCATTATCACATGCTTCCGATCACTAAAATGCTGATGGGCTGGAACACTAACAAGGGAATTTAGTTGAAGAACCTATATTGCGTCCTAAGGGGCTTTTTCTCAAATCCCACAGTATGGAAGAAGACAAAGGAGAGCACACCCTTTTAATAATATTCCAGGACTGTAAGAATGTTTGCTGTCCACAAATTTACAAGTCAAGGAGTTTCAGTTTTTGCAGACATTCCAGAAATCGGAGCACTGCAATTTACGATTAAGTAAGTCAAGTGTCAACAAAATCCTATTTATGCAAATCGGCAACAAATGTGATCTGATACTTATTTTAAGATGTAAAGCTATTCATCATTACGGAGGTGATTTATGCTGAGTTGACTTTTCTGATTTGGCTGTCTGAAGGGCCTCAGGTGTGCATAATGTTATTCAGAATAGAACCAATAAGGGGAGTTTTTTTTAATATTCATACTGTACCACAGATATGAATAAAGAGCTGCAAAAAATATTTCTTGCATAAGGATGATCATTAGCTTAATCAGGCTCTTTGTAAGTCAAGCGAATGCTAATCACAGTACAATCTTTGCCCAAGTAGTTAATACGTAGAAATAGTAGCTAGGCTTCAAAAGGGACCACTTGTAATAGGAGAGGTCGCAGGACAAGGCACACTTCGTAGTTTACTTACCTTGGTCTGGCTTCCGTGCTGCCCATGACTAACTGAACCAAGAACAGGCTAGCAAAGAAGCAAACAAGAAACCAATTTCATGTGCGTTGCTTTGAATGTTATCTAGCTTAAATGTCTAACTATGGTCCATTTGAATACTACTCCTATAAGAAATTGGTAATGAATGCAGCTGAACTATGTTTAAAGTTTGAAAGCTTCTTCAGTAGCAAAAATCATCAGCATATATTATAAAATGTTATTAATTCTAGATAAACTGATGCTAAGGAATTCAAGCCTCAAGTAAGCCATTTTGATAAAAGTCCACAACATGATATTAGGCAGCTTTGTTTGCATCTGTGCTTATAACTAACAGTAATTTCACAAGCACAATCCTATAGATGCTGTCGCCTGACAGACATGGAGCCACATTTCTCATAGTACGCAGAGTGGCAGCAAATGCACCAGCTTTGGGGAAATTAAAAAACTTGTTTGTTTCTCCAGTTACCATGCATTCCTGTTATGGGTGCTAGGAAAATGGGATATCCCAAAAAACAGAAGTGCTACCTTGAGGAAGGCTGTGAAGATTCACAGCAATAAAAAGGTATCTACCGTTGAAGTATTGCATTTTAATGGCTTTGATTCCATAGGACCAGCATAGCTAGAAACTTCCTATGGTTTTTATTTATTACTTAGGGCACCATGCCAATCAATAAACTATGAAAATAAGCATAGTCTGTTCTTTAAAAGGTAACCAATCAGCTAGACTATTTGTAATGGTTTTCTAAAAAAAATTCAAACTATACATCAATTTCATATGCATTGCAGCTCCTCACCCCAATAAAAACAGAAAACTCCAGGAAAACAAAATGCATCTCTATTCAAATCCAATTATCAAAACAAAAATAATTTAGACACGAAAAACAATCCACTACACACTCACAGCAATTAAGCTTCCTGAGGTTGAATTATAATTATTTATTAACAGAATTGCTTAATAAACATTCCATCAGAATATATTACTCTCTGTGAAGTTAAATCTTATTCTGATTTACAGTATCTGGCAAAAGTCTAACTATGTCTAATTAAGGTTGATTAACCTCTTGGAAAATGAATTGTGCAGGAAAAGCTTTTTCTAGTTTAGTTTTGCCTCCACAGCCATTGGAACATCCTTGGATATTTAAAAATAAATAAACTTACAGTGTAATCCAAGCCATGTCTGCTCAGAAGCATGACTTATTGAGTTCAACAGGGTTTATTCCCAGATAAGTAGGTATAGGATTGCAGCCTTAAATTTTCCAGGCATTACATAAATTAAAAGCAAACAAACCTAAAAAGATAGATTTATTCATTGCAGGTTTTCTACTATTAGAGAAGTGCACGTTTTATGGATTTACTCAGAAGAAAGCCCTATTGAATTCAATGGGGCTCATCCCAGGTAAGTGGGCTTGGATTGCAGCCTTAGACACAGAAGGAAACATTTTCTTTAGATCACAGCTTTGACACTGCTAAGGTGGTGATAATGGCCAATAAACTAACACAAAGACCAAGTTAGAAACTGGGGGTTATCCAGCCAAGGGGTGTGCGTCTACCCACCCATGAACTAGTACTGTTCTAAACTATCCTAACCAGGGCTGGCTCAAGACATTTGCTGCCTGAGGCAAAGGACATGACGGAACCATCGCCCAAGGCGTACACAGAAGTCAATTGGATTGGCAGTTGAATCTTACTCCAATATTGGTGAAAGGAAAGTATCCTTCACTGCACTTGAGGACAGCCAGCTAGTATAGGGGATATAGGGCAGGCCACATGGCACTCACAGCTCTGTCCCGTCCCCGCCTCTCAGCACTTGCCGCCCGAGGCAGCTGCCTCACTCTGCCTCATCAGAGAACTGGCCCTGGTGTTGCACAGGAATTGTGTTCATTTTAAAAAAAAACAGAAATGCTACAGGCTTCAGTGCCAGAAAGAAAGGAGCACACAACTATCAAATTTCAATAGGAAAAGGGAATTAAACTGTGGGGGCTGCTGGAAGGAGTGTAGATCATTATAGCATGGACCCCAGAAGTTAAGTTTACATGAGCATACTTAATGCACTAGATGGTGCTTGGCCCCAGGAGCAATAATAATAATGAATCCTGCAAAACAGAAAGCCTCAGAATGATGTAGGCCTTTTCAAGATGAGACGAAGAAGTACAGCGTCAGTCCCCAGTAATGTCACACACACTTGTGACTCTAGGACTGTCATAGTAAACAACGCTGCTTCAGAAGGACACAGGCAGGGCACACGAGAACAGACGGAAATAAAATTTTTATCCAGCAACAAAATAGTACAAGTATGGTATGATCATTATTTGGAAAGGTAAGCTTTCCACAGCCACAGTGCCAATCCAAAACAGTGAATTCTCCATTAACTGTTCTCAGATTATTTTATCCAATCACAGTCGCTGAGTCATACCTTCTGTACAGAAATATTAGCAAGCACTTTATGCTGCCTTCTGCCTAGAGATTGACATCCCTTGTGAGGTAGTGATTCAAAGGACGCCAAACTGTTGGCTACTCTTACAGTCAGCCAGATGTCTTGGTCTGGTATATGGTTCAACCCATGTAGTTAGGAGAACTCTCAGACAATCTCATAATACTTTTTTTAAAAAAAACAACTGAGGCAATTAGCTGAGAAAGTGCTCTTTGAAGAGAGCAGGTATACCTAGCCAGGTTGCAACTCTCTCATTTAAGGATATTGTTTTTGCTCACCTGTGATCGATTGCATGTTGGCTTCTTGTCTGATCTGCCCGCTTCTTCTTCCTGTTTGTGGAACAAAGGAAATTTCTTCGGGAGTTGTCCAGATGGCAGCTCCTTTGCTGCCCGTTAACAAAATGGCTGACAGGAACTGAGGGAGCAGAACACCTAAATTTGCAGCTTCTTTTTGGCATGTATTGAGATAAGGGGCTTTCAAATGTTTTCACAAAAAAACTACTCTTTTAAATATGTGCAGGATTCCAATGTTTGCAGGTCTGACGGGGAAAACAACTTAGCAGTACTCTGACTTTGCCTTAGCATCAGAGCACCTTTCATAACAAAGTTCGTTCGCATTGTAACAAACTTACTTCAGGACTGTTTCCAACAACCAAGGCGTTTTATTGTTCTGGGGGTAGATACTGAAGCAGAAAATACTTACAGATTTCATCAGTTATAAAGGATGAAGACATTTATAAATTGCAGCTTTTCAAAGGGTAGCAAGGGACTAGACCCCATTTGTGTTTGAAAGAAGCCAGAATTTATACACACATGTACCTTTCATAATGTAAGAAGAGTCTGCTCTCATTGTGGTCAATCAGATGCCTATGGGAAGGTTTCAAGTATTTTGTATTTCATTATTGGTATTTGACTACATGTCTCATTTTATTTAACCAAAATCCCGAGGATCTTGACAGAAAACTCAGATATACAGGGCAAATTTATACAATATGAATAATTTTATATATAGCCAATTTAGTTGTCAATAAGTGTGAGCCATCTCGATCTTAAAATGTTTACTTGGAAGTCCAGTTTTCAGTTGGTTAGCTTCAAAGCAAATTTGCTTCCTGTTGCAGCCAAAAAAAGCTATACATAAAACTGACAAAGAATCTCATTTTATTTTTTTATTGCACAGTGAAAAACAAGGAAGCAACATTTACAATTAAATGATGCATACTGCAGATCTGGAATTCTAACATTAGCTACAGGAAGCATTTAAGAAATCCATCTGCTTAGAACACCTCAAAAAGTGACTTTTTGAGAATTCCCTTCTTTTATACTGTAACCCAATCAAGTTCAAATGAACTTCCCTTACATAGAGTCAGACCATTGGTCCATTTCAGTTCAGTTTTCTGGCAGTAAATTTCTTAAGGAGAGGTCATTCACATCACTTTTTCCTGTGACCTTTGTAGCTGGAGATTCCAGTGACTGAACCCAGGAAGTTCAGCATGCAGTGCATACATGTTGAGCCATGCTCCTCTCTCTTCCTGTTCAACCATTGCTACGAACTTTTCAAGCCATTCCACCTGAATAAATATGCAGCAAATTGTTTTTCTTCTCCAAGTCTGGTTCTAATAAAACTAAAATACCATATAAATGGCTTTTGTAAGCAATCATCCTCAACTGACTTCACTACAAGGTAATTGCATTAAAACAAACTTATCTTTATTTCAGTAGGCTTACTCCAGAGTTAAAGTGGTTTATAAAGCAGATGTAAACTCTGGGTTCTATAGGATAACCTACAAATTGTGCACTTGGGAGACCAGTTTCAGTTGGGAAGGCAATGATGGAAGGAACTTTGTGATACTTCTAAATCCTAGGCTCTCAAGACTATTGTGGGGAGGGCAATGTCCCCAGAGGGGGAGTGTTCCAAGACAGGTAACCCCTCCTCCCATCCTTGCCAAGGTTTGGCACTGCTATTGCTGCTGCCCGTAAGGAAGAAACGTGATAACTCTTGATAAACAGACCATAGATGGGCATGATAATCCTGCAGCATCCTGTTTCTTTGGCAGCTGAAGCTTAGTGTTCCAACCACTGCCAGCTCCATTTCCTATAAAACCTTTCCTATATGGAAAATATTTTCTGTCTCAGACATAATTCCAGATGCTGAGTCTTTGCTCCCAGCACCCAGGGAGCAGCAGATAACTTTCTCCAATTCTGTTTGGATAGAAAATGCCAGAGTTCAAGGAGATGAGCTATACGGCGCACTCACATCCACCATAAAACTTCCCATAAAAACACATGTAAGGAGGGAAGAGAAGAACAGTAAGAGATTATGATTTATGTGCTGCTTTTTGAGGACTGGGTGAGTTGAACACCCCCAGAGGAACCCAGATTTGGATGGGGTGCAGCTTCACTGACACATTGTCTTAGCCTAATATAGGGAAAATGAAATTCAAGAGGAACTGCTTCCAACATGTCTGTATAGTTTTAGAACAGGATTGAAAAGGCCCTGCTATATTCCACTTCTAATGCCAGTAATAAATTAGTGGCCCAATACAGTCCTGCATTTAGAAGCAGGCTGCATACACACAATTTGCTGGATCGTCTTACTATGTTCACACAAGAGTGGACTAGTGTTGGGTTATAGTGCAGAAGGTATAAAAAAATTAGCGCACAAGTTTGGGGATATTACCCAAAGTAACCTCTACTACCAACTTTTTGTATTATCTGTGACAATGTATCATCAGTCCAGCACCTTTCAGGGCCTTGTATCCAAATGATTTAAAATAAATTAATAGCAAAAGGCAAGCAGTAAAAAAAAGGTATCAAAATTTGAGTATTACTAAAAAATGCTTATTGTATTCTACAAAGAAGCTGGATGAGAGAACCAGTTTTATTGCTTACCTCACTGGTATATTTTGAAGTTTAAGGCAGCCTTATTTATTTGTTAGAAATAAAATGGGCACAATATTTATCTCTCATTTTTTTAAAAGTAATTTTGTAGTTTGTAAGCCATTTGCAACTACTGTATGTTTCAGTGAGTGTCTTTTACACAGCTGCGGCAAAGCTCAATTTTGACATGGCTGCTGGATTAATCTAAATCCTTCAATTAACTGTTCAGGAGAAAAACATACTTGTGTGTTTAAATCTCTTCGAGACAATAGCTCCCTTTTATTCCTCCCCAGAAACCGCTCTGTAAGGTTTCTTTACAGTCAATATATTCCAATATACTTCACAGTGTAGTGAAGTCAGGGAAGAGCAGAAGGTGCCTACTTAAAACTGCTAAAGCCATCAGTATTTCTGTGGCTTCCTAAGGGAATATATATGATATAAAGGGATACATTTCCTGCTTTAAAATCTTTCAGTGTTAGTGATCCTCTCAGTTTATTTCACTCTAAAGTGACTTTCAAATCATAATTAGAAAAAAGAAAAAGTTATCAGCAGACTCCATTCTTCAATCCCTTTGAATTCAATGTGTGTTGATTCATTTGTAACCGTTTCTACCCCCCCTTATTTCCCCCCAAGCATACTTACTTGTAACATTCATAGAATTTGCCCCTCTCTTCTAATCAATGTGCTAGCTTATTATGCAAAGTCAATGTGATTTACAGACCTACTTAATTAGCTGCTGCATCAGCACACGAGAGCATAGAATTAGACACTAGTGTTCACTGCTGGGGACAACATAGAGTGTCTACAACTGAGCAGTGATAGAGAGGAAAGTCTCCTTAGCCACCAAGGGCCCCAGGCATCAACTCTAATGCACCATTTTGCAAATAAGCCTGTAACATTGGGAGGAAGAAACTGATCCCATTATCTGGGATCCAATAGGTCTTTTTGATCCTGTAATCAAGAAACAGATAATGCACCACTGGATTAATCGCAGGTTTGGTAAGAATGGTCTAGCCAGGGCTTTCAAATAGGCTTGTCTCACTTACCAAGGGTAAGACACAGTGGTAATAAGGACGGTACAAGTACTGCTTGAGTTACTGTAACTACATGGCCACATTTTACTGAAATCAAGTATGCAGAGCATTGTGAACACTCAAAATGTGCTTAAGTATTATTACTGTTGTTGCTTGGTGTTTTGGAATTATTTTGCAATAATTGACTCTAATCTAATTGTACTCATTACTGAATTGATTCCCCCCCCAATATACCTTCTAATGACTACTCCATTCCTATCATGCCCAAGTTAAAAGCTAAGAAATAACAAACATCTTATTGATGGCAAATCCTATCCACCTCATTGTTAGATTAAGGTACCATGATATGACTTCCAAATAAGAGTGGCAGTCTTTACACACTAATAAACTAGGAGATCTATATGCTGGTCATATTTGTATGCAGTTATTATATTTTGTAATTTTATCAGTTTGACAATTGAATTTTGAGTCACTGAAAATGTACATAGATCTCATGTATGAGGATATTTTTTAGAGTTTAAAGATTGAACATATTGCTCAGAAAGACATGTAAGTGCAAACACTGCAAACAGTCATAAACATGGTTAAAATTCATGCATATAATAGCCACTGATGCAAAGGTATGCAAACCCAGTAAGTTTAAGAGTAATGCTTTTCAGATGTCTCAGTTGGAATTGGGGTACTCAGATTTAATTGCCAATTAAGCATTCTACTGTGTTTGAATAAAGAATAGTATAGAAGCTTTTACCAGCTACTTAAAAATTTAAGTCAACATAACTTTCTCTTTGTCTTCCTTACAGACCAAACTGCATTTAATTAGAAATTCTGTTTCATATTCTGTCAAAACAATTCACATACAAATATAATACACAGACACCGAGGAATGTATTTTGGTGTTCTGATACCCTCACTCCTCACTCTAGCTTTGCTCCTGTCAAAAGGTGTTGCCAGAACCCATGCTTCTACGCTCTTTAGAGCCTTAGTATCAGATGCAGCGGTTGGGACAATGACTCGGTTCAAGCAGGTCTTCAGCTTTCAGCATAATGCCCTTTCTTGGAAGAAACCTTTTTTTTAAAAGACAGTTATTTTCAGTGTCTCAAATGTTTAGTCTACTAAGGTTTCACATCATTTTTAAAATCCTTTTACGAATTATTTTAGTTTTACTATTAAATGGGTTTGAAACGACCAATATCTTAAAGCCAACCTCCTTTTAGTATCTAGCTGGATCCCCAAATGTTTACTGGCTTGATTCTTTATGTGCTTCCCTACAACAAAGTATATTTGTTGTGCTGAATCTCACATTCCAAATTAATTCTCTCTTCCTGGTCAGTAGCAATTGTTTCAGGTACCCAAAACTGATGAGCATGCTACTGTTCTTTATGGTATTTAAAAAAGAAAGCACCTCAGGACAGCTATTGCAAAGTTTTAGTGCTTTACAAGAAAGTTTGGTAAACACTAAAGAAATGAACTTTTAGAATTGTGGAAAGAATCACTTTGAAGTACAATAACTTTTGAAAGAACTAAGCATGTATACTGGTTTTGGTGACAAGACCAGAAGAGCTCCCATAGTTGTTTTCTAAATGTAGGATTACACAGTACCATATAAAAATGCAGCAATGTGAGTTTAAGCACACATTCAACTACAGTAGAATATGCGTGTTACATTATATTGCTGTGTAAGACACTACTGTCAAATAGGGAGTCAAAACAATTTTGCCAATTCTTACAAAGGACTAGAAACCGACCTTTAAAAAATAGTACCCTTTTAACTATACAATTGTATAATCTAACTGCAATCACAGTGCAATCCATTTTGTCACTTGTGACTCAACTAACCAAGCATGTTTTGGCAAAGTATTTATAATAATTCACACCAAAAATGCATGATGTCAGTCTTTGAAAATCTCCTCTGTTCTTGCTATTTCAGTCCCATAACAGGTCTTTCTAGGGAAATATTGACTACTGTGGATTAGAGGATTTTGGGATTTGGAACAAAGCAGAGACTCATTTCTGAACGTAAGTGTTGCCATCCAGGTAGAAAACACTGGTGAGTTATCGATTCGCTTTATATTTGGAAGCATCCCTGGGTTCACTGCTAGGGTTGCTCCAGTCATCAGCTTCTGGGGTGGTCTTGTAATGTCGCCAGGCTGACTTATTGAAAACTGGAAGTCTTTCAAATGATTCACTGGAAAGAGCCTAAAGAAAGGGTAAAAAGTAACACGATCAAGTTTCGGGAACAGACTTATAAGGAGGACAAACCTGGAGTTTCCATCCAGGATATAATATCCCAATATTTGTTAATTGGTGATGCTGTTTCATTTGGAAACATTTTGCTACCTGCCTTGGAGTTACTATAAAGAAGAGTTTAATTAAACAAAGGATGAGTGAACTTTGATATGAAAAGGATATTGTATATCTAGTTTCAAGGGTCAAGAATTGTGAAGAAATGTTTAGTTTTATGACATCAAAGGCAACATACAGCTTTACCTACTGTTGAATAATGCAAGGCCAATTATGTAAAGCTAAAGCCCTCTTTATGACTTCTAATACATATACTCAAAGCATGAAGCACAGCAGCTGAGTTCCTAGTTAGCCAGGGGCAGACTTTGGTAACATGGCACCCTGAGCGAAGACTAATTTTGCCACAACACCAAATATTTCTTATTTTCACAATAATTCCTTTTGGACAGTTGTTACTGATTACTGAATACTGCTTTCTGAATTGCGACTTGCAACACACTGTCCCAAGACTCGCCTATCAAAGCACCATCTACAATCAGCTGGTGGCAGAATCACAAACTACCTCCTCACAAGAGCTTGCTGATCACCTCTCCTCTCCTCCCCTTCCCTTAACTTTTCATGAAGTTAGTGCACTTGAGAGCAGGTACAGAATAGAAGGCGGGGAGGGGGGCTCTCACTTTCTGTTCTGTGCATGCTCTGAAGTGCACTATGGCATAGTTGATGCAACTCAATTGCCCTCCTGACTGGGGCCTAACTTTGAGTAGGTACCCATATATAGGGTTGGCTTTATTGATGATGATGATTATTAGTGCCCCCTTGGCTCGGCACCCTGCATGGGAGAACCACCCACACCGTCCTAAATCCGGCACTGTGTTAGCCATGAAGCTTTTATGGTCAGCAGAAGAAAATACAGCTTTGCCAATAACACTCCCTTTAAAGGAGTCATTGTATTTACCTTCAAATAAATTACAGCATCAGTACCCACACCTTCCATTGAGTAAAGTTTGAGATCTCCTTGAAAGTATCTAGCATAAAGACGAGAGATTGGTAGACCATAACCATAGCCAGCCTAAAGAAAAAATGGATAATGTAAGATTTAAAAATGAAACAATTATACTTTACAGAATGCCGTTGCTAAAATACTTCTCTCTGGTCTCTAATAACTGAGAATGACACCCCGCTCTGAATGCTGTCAACAAAGTAGCACAAGGGACAAAAGATTTGCCTCCTGTTCTACAGAATAGCATTTAAAGGGCAGCTTTCTTTGTCATTCATTATGTTTCACTGGAGGGTGAAGACTTTTCTTTGATTTCTGAACACATTTCCAGGTTGCTATACTTTTAATGTATAATTTCTCATTTTCTTTAGATTCTATTCTACAGAAAGTGAACAAAAAATATAGTAAATAAATATATACTATAATGCCATTTTTTTTCCTTTCAAAGTTTAGATTGCTTGAACATCAGTATGCTTTCAGGTCATAGAAATTTTTTTTGAATTTGAGAAACAGTGAAAAATCACAATAGTACAAAGCCATTTTGACAACATGCACTAATGAACAGCAAATCTGATTGCAGAGACTTTAGGAGGATGTGGATTTTGTCTTGCTCCCAAGGATGCAGTTACATTAGCGGAACTGACAGTGATCTATAAGCCACCCAGGCAAGTTGATAGTCTTTCATGAATCTCTACAGTGGCGGTTAGTGCTGCAATATCTCAGTCACTGCTCAGTGGTACTGAGATTCTGATGGTAGTTTATTACTTGAGATTGTTATTCACAGCAGTCTCTACACATAGGAGATGCGAAAAAAGCGAGAGTTGGAACCGCATTCTTTGGTCACTCTACTCTACTAGATCAATTATTGTTGATAGCATGAAGCAATGAAAGAAAGAAGAAAGTTGTAGAGAAAATAAGACTTGCAATTTTGTCAACAGAAAAAGTATTTCTAGATATATAACATCCTAACTGTGCTCCAAGTATGTTTGATAGAACACAATGCCTTTCAAATCAACAAAAAATAGCTACCATATAGACTACTTGCAAAGGAACTGAAGCAATTATTTTCAAAGGATTCTTTTCTCATAGTATGGTCCACAAGGCAACTGGGACATGGCCACCTCATGACCTAAAAGTGTGCAGTATATCACAGAGATTCTCCCTCACAACCTCAGCTCATTCATTAGAGCCATCTTCCATCTCTATGCTTCAAGTCAAAGCTGATGAATAAAACTTTTTTGATATGACCCCAAATCCATGCCATGTAATTGCACACAAAACTGACAGGCATCAATCCTTTAATATGTCTCTGTCTTCATTCCAGTACCCAAGAGTGAAACCCTATCAATTTAGGTTTCCAACATAATACTACAATTGTTTAAATATTGTAATTTTAAAAGTTTCATTTTATTTACCTTTATTACATTGTATTAGTATTCAACTAAATTTAACTCTGAGTATAAAAACTGAAATTAATGAACATGACTAAGTTAGGTCTACTGTGACTAAAACTTAGCTGAATACCACCTACCACCACCCTTCTGTTCTCTAAGGAGTTCAGGTGCCATGTAAGATTCTCTCTCCCTCCTGCCCCCACCCATTTTATTATTGAAACAATTCTGAGATATTTGCTTCACTGCAAAAGAGTGACTAACCCAAAGTCATTGTAAAGCTTCATGGGATTTTGTTTTTCTAAAAAAGTTAGGTTGCCTTTAAGGCTAGGACTTTATCAAATATCTAACACAATAAAAGAAAGATATGAACACAACAACAATTAATAAAAGTCATTCAATCAATAAATATTAAAATACAATACAAAAATACAGTGAAAAGGCAGTCCTCATCCATAAGAACTTTACTTTATTAAACCAAATATTGAAACAAAATCCTGAGGAGTCTCCAACCTTGTGATATGGCAAAACAAGCAACTAAATAAATAATCCTGAAGTATTCTGGAAAGATTTAACTCTTAGCTTTTCTTTTTTACCAATCCCATCATGTCTGAGAATATTTCTCTTCCAACCAGGTCACAAGAAGTAAACCATAGGACAAGCTTTGATTACAGTTCATGGTTTGTCTGGGTAGTGTCAGGACAACAAGCTATAACTTATGTCAGTGCAGCACAGTAGCAGAACAACAGGAGTAAAGTGGCTGTGATTTTCCTTCTGGGAGCCTGCACATTTCTTCATTTGTGCTAAGCTGTTCCACCCTGATTATGTTTCATATCAGAATTTAAACTAACAGAGGACACCAAGTTAAATATCAACTTTCTATTGTTTAAAAATATGCAGAATCTGTAAATAACAAAGTTTGAGAGAAAGCCATCCCACTATAAATGTATTCAGCTATCATAGGAAACATCTAGTATACAGTGTACATAACCACATAATGCATCAAAAGAAATCATAAATATTCAGCACCTTATAGATGGAACTGTTTTTAGTTGACCATCATTATTATTTCATCTAGGATCTACTACAGATATACTGCATCAGTTGGCAGTCAAACAATAGCTTGTGTTGACTCCTATGTTTTTCAGACAAAGTTGGTGTCAGGAAAAGGCAAAAATAACATAAAGCTATGAGAAGTATTTTCTGGGAATAGTTAGCCTATCATTAGCCTACAGGACAGAACTTACCAAAGGTACAGCTCTTGATGGCTCCAAACTAGGCCTGGGGGCAGTTGAATACATATAGTTAAATAGGCGATCTATTTTTCTCAGTGGCACACCACCACCTTTATCACTTATCTATAGAAGAAAACCAAAGTTTCATTAAGACAAAATGCCCTCCAAGGACACTGTTTATACTATTAATAATAGAGAGGTAGTTACTTAACACTTGCATAAATACCAAGGAGCGCAGTGGGAGTTGGCACTTCAGGCTGCAGGCTGCTATCTGCAAGCCTTCGGAGCCCGGTGGGAACTCCCACCGGGCTCCGAAGGGATGCGGATAGCTGCCCGAAGCCCGAAGCGCTGAGCTCCCCAGGCTTTGGGCTGCAGGCTGCTATCCGCAAGCCTTCGGAGCCCGGCAGGCACTCCCGCGGCACTCCGAAGGCTTGCGGATAGCTTCCTGAAACCTGGAGAGCGAGAGGGGTCGGTGCGCACCGACCCCTCTCCCTCTCCAGGCTTCAGTGAAAGCCTGCATTCACTCCATAGGATGCACACACTTTCACCCTTCATTTTTGGAGGGGGGAAAGTGCGTCCTAAAGAGCGAAAAATATGGTATCTGTCTGTCCACAAGCAGCATTCACCATGTAAACTATGGGCTGACATCAGATGTACAGAATAGAGCCCTAGGGCTCAAAGTGAATTCAGGATCAGCTGTTCCAAATCTAAAAGGTTAGCTCCTCCTTGCTTTAAACTACACCAAAATTAAGTTTCCTTAGATTAGTAAACATTCTCCTGACTACAGAGTTGAAAGCACAGAGTAGGAATGAATGATATGGCCCATGCAAGAGGTGCCTGCTCAATTCAGAGAGTAGCTAAACACTATAAGGAAATGTGAAAGTTACTCTGAACTTCTAGTCAGAAGGACTGGAGTGGAGAGGATGGATTCCTTTCCAAGAGGGAAAAAAAACACACCACCTCTCTGTAGCCTACTTAATAACTATCTGCAACAAGAGTCATAATAATCTTTGAAGTTCTCTCCCTCTTTGTAAACTAGGCCTCTGACAAAGTAGTTGTCAAACAAACACACAGCTCTTATCCCATTACCACATAAAACCAGTGCTTTTTTCCTGGGAGAACACAGGAATACGCACACCCTTAAACATTTTGTGAATCTAACTTGGGCCTCATTGAGGTGCAGTATTTCAGTATGAGTAGGAAAATGAGAGTACCCCTAAACATATTTTTTTAAGAAAAAAAAGCGGTGTATAAATCTGCTTTTGCCCAAGATGTTACAGCAAAAATTGTTTAGCAAATTTGTACCTTTATTGATAGATCTTCTTTACCCAAAGTGACTAAGGTTTTAACTGGTGGATAGCCTTCGCTTTTACCCTCATATAACTCCACTGTAGCTCGCATTGAGTTCTGAAAAAGAAAAAGAAGTGTTAACCAGGCAGAGGGCCTTCTCAGCAGTGGCACCCTCCCATCAGATGTCAGGGAAATAAAGAATTGCACAACTTTTAGAAAACATCTGAAGGGAAGTTTTTTATGTCTGACATTTTGTTATTTTTTGTATTTTGCTGGAAGCTGCCCTGAGTGGCTGGGGAAACCTAGCCAGATGGGCAGGGTATAAACAATAGAATTATTATTAAAATTTCTGAAGCTTTTAATAAGCATTAAGCAACAATATTAGAAGATGTACAAACCTATGAGACCACTTTTAAATTTCTTTATTTAAAAATATACTAAATTCACATAAAATTTACACATAGGATTAATAAAAAATAACATCTAACAAAGAAGTTGAGAAATGGTTTTATAGTAAAGCTTCTTGTGGGTAATGGATCACCAGCATACAAAGCAAGCTGCCCCAACACTGTACTGAATGGCAGAACCTATGCTGTGTATCAGTGGACTCGCAGAGCCCTGCAATGGCTTCAAACTGTGTTCTTTTATTGGATATGTTCATTTGAGCTCAGTTGATTAATGTAAAATATAGATAGTAACAATCTGTATTAAGTGGCAGTAACGACAATGTTTGCTAGTATCAGTAACTGTTAAAACAGCCTCATCCCAGCAGACCCTACCTAAAATCACACATGGTAACAGTGTACAATAACGACTATCCTTCCCTATGAACAGATATGCAGTAGGTTTCATATGTAGCCACAGTTGTCACATAAAAATCGACTACTTGGGAGAATAAAACACTTGCCACCAAAGAACTGTGTCAGTCTTCTATCACTAACTTTACCTGTTTACACCTTCACTTTCTAAATCTTCACCTTCTATATGAAAGGAGAAGAGACCCATAATGTATTACACAAATTCCCTTTTTTCAATTACAGATTTTGCCTAACATGTGAACACTCTGTGGAAGAGTACAAGGAAGAATGACATGTTATTCTTCTAAATCAAGGCCATTTGTGCACATGAGGATCACAGGTAACATTTCACACAAAAATGGGCAGATGCATTAATCTTTATGACTATGCTTGGTCTCAGTATTTTTTCCAGTGCACTCAAAAAGGAGGCAAGCAAAATTAGCCTCCTTCCCATGAGACAATTCTACTTACCTTGAACAATTCAAAAAGCATGTGAAACAGATGTGAGGGTACATAGACTACTTGAATAGGCTTGCCCGGTGCTTTAGCTAGAAAACAGAAACCATTTATATAACTGAAAATTCAATTTATGATGTCTTTAAATTACCATTTTCTAGCATAAGATATCATACTTTTTAATTTTTCTGATTTTTTTCTTTTTTTACCTTTCTGATTCCCAGAAATATGAAACACCAAATATGTCAAGCCAGTGCAGAGTTGGTAGTCAAGACAGAGCACCTGTATGAACAAACCGAGAATGCTGCCCTATGCAATAGCCTTCACTCGCACACTTAGCTCAGATTTTCCATGTTTAAAATAACTGTGGTGTCATCATATTTAGTTAATTACATTTAGTGATTTAAGAAGATCATGTGTCTCCATGACTGTAGACTCAATTACCAGAATATAAAGCGAAATCCACAAATACAAGAGAGCTTTACACTTGTGTTTCCTGAACTGAAGCTTCCATGTGGCATGGTAAACCATATTTTAATAGGAGGGAAAGCTTGAAAAGCAGTTTGTAATATGGTAGAGGGATTTGTCACCAAAAAGCAAAAAGCAAAACATTCATTTGGGCATGTTCAATCCTCTAAAACCTATTTGGATCTTAAACTCTGAGATGTATTTTTAAAAATCCACCTGCTGCAGTCTTACTAGCTACTTTAAAAAAAAATGTGGCCAAAAAAAGTTGGAAAACAGAATGCAGTGTTTCTTTCCAACTTTCCCTTGCTTTGGCTATACCCATAACTTTGGCACAGCTCTTAAGTCAAAATGAATGTTGTGATTAAATTTTATAAAATAAAATAAAATAAAAGATCCTTAGAAAGTGCAAAGCCCAGATAGTTATAAGAATGCTAAAAAGCAATGAATTTCAGTGTTACCATTGAATTCTTCAATTTCCAACTCGGGTGATACCAGATAATACTGTTCACACAACATCTTAGCTGTTGCAAAGGCATCTGTGAGTGAAGAAAACAAAAACTTATAGAATTATGCAGTAATGGCAATATAAGTATATTCTGTACCTCAAGAAGCTATAATTTTTTCTTATTTTTTTAGATTTCTTATTTTGGTCCTGTGAGGACCAAACTACATATAAGTAATCAGATCCTCTGAGGTAAAAACAGGCTTCTAACTTAAATGGAGAAGCAGGAATGAAGAATGGGGAGTTATGCATCCTCCCTCTGTGTTATTTCTCAGATCAAAATTCTGCCCCCAAAGCTACTATTGGCTCCATGAGAGGAAAAATACATGCCCCATTCACCTTAACCACACATTTTTTTAAAAAAACACATTCATTCCATTTTATTTAACCAAGGATAAATGAACAGCAACATAACTAATCCCTGCCAGAAGTGAGGCTCTACTTTTGCTCTGTAGCTTTAAGTCTTTGTTTTAAAACTACAATAAATTTTATTTTCATGTTTTGCCAGTTCTACATAGAAGGCATGTACAAAGCAAAGCATGTAATGTATTCCCTAGATTTAAGGAAGTATTTTCAAATTCAGTTCTTTCACCCATTCCCAAAAAGTAATGGTTAACCATGCCATCTATTTTTTTTTAACCTACTCCAGCAATTATTAACAATTTTAGAGACTGTGCACAAAAATGTAATTGGCATCTTTCACTATCTGGAAGTAGAATTTAGGGAGATGATTCGAGAAAGAGAGTTGTATGATATTAAGCATTTAAAGTACAGCTTCAGAGTTGACAAACCTATTTGAGCAAGCAAATGTATACCCAGCTTGTTTCCAGCGCACAGTGAATGATAATAATATAACTGCAAATAATTGGGTTTCTTGCCTCCCATAAATATATCACATTGGAACAAAATATAAATAGAAAATTGAAGTAACTTCAGAAATGTCTTGAAGATATATTTTCTGTAACTTAACTATGCTATACCTCCATCTAGTGACAAGAAATATCAATACACTACAGAACAAGCTCTCTTCAATACCAATGGGTCTGTGCTATTTATTTGATTTATGTTTTTTAACATAAATAAATAACACGTCTCCTTCTGGAATTTCATGCTCCCTCCCTTTCTGGAACCAATTCTTTCCCTTCGTTTGTTAGTTTTAACCATGATTTAGTGTTACACCTGCATCACCACTGAATGGGACCCCCAAATTAACCAGAATTTTAAGTGAGTTTGCATCTCTTGCTTTGGGAGAAGCCGATTACCCTTAACCATGGGTGGCATCAGTGCATAGATAAAGCTTACAAGGAAAAGGAGAGGCTACTGACTGTTAGATGAGGGATTTACCATTAGAAATGGTTCAAGGCATTACACATGCAATCAAAGTTCCAAAAACAACTTGTGTTTACTCTTACCATCCACTACGTCAGCTACATTACACGTAGGATCAATACTTCCAATATGTTTGGGATGAGCAGGATTAGTGACCCCACCAAAAAGTAGTGCTAAAATGAGAGGAAAGGTAGATATTAATTGAAATAACATTTTGTAAACAATTAAAGGGTAATGGAATCTAATGGTGAGTAACACATCTTAAAGCTTTTAAAAGGCAAAAAATACTACTGCTGTGCTGCATTTTGATCACAAAACTTTGCTTTTGATGGGTGTGAGATGGATATAAAAAACCCATCACCACCTAACATAGATAGGCAAGATGTGCATATGGCCATGTTTCCTGGTTTCCTTTTCTTTCATACTGATAAGCAGTAATTACCGTATTTTTCGCCCCATAGGGTGCACCGGCCCATAGGACGCACCTAGTTTTTTTGGGGTGAGATAAAGAAAAAAATATTATTTTCCCCCCCAGGTGCGGGGCTGGGGCGGGGAAAGCCTGAGCTTCCCCCGACCCCATCCCCCAGAACAGGCTGCTATCCGCAAGCCGTGGGAGAGCTGCGCGACTTCGCACAGCTCTCCCACGGCTAGCGGAGAGCTGCGCGAAGCCGAAAGCCTGGGGCGTGCTGAGCTCAGCGCGGCCCAAGCTTCTGGGTGCAGGCAAGCTCTCCGCTAGCCGTGGGAGAGCTGTGCGACTTCGTGCAGCTCTCCCACAGCTAGCGGATAGCTTCCTGAAGCCTGGAGAGTGAGAGGGGTCGGTGCGCACCGACCCCCCTCGCTCTCCAGGCTTCAGCGAAAGCCTGCATTCGCCCCATAGGACGCACACACATTTCCCCTTCATTTTTGGAGGGGAAAAAGTGCATCCTATAGGGCGAAAAATACGGTATATTTAATTATTTAATTATATTTAACTTAATTTAAAATAAATGTGTAACTTACTTTTATTTTATTTTATTTTATTTTATTTTATTTTATTTTATTACTGCCACACAGTGTAGCATAACATAACAAATCGAACTGGTTTCTGGGTCAACAGAGATTATCACCTTGTCCCCACTGCATGAACAAAAAGGGAAGAAGGGTGTAAAAGCATTCACAAAACTTGGGACTTTCACTTGGCTCAACTCTAGAAAATATTGACTGACAGCTGCTGCAATCCCAGTCTGGGAAGCGGAGAAAGTACTAGCAATGATTATTTGGGAACATCTTGCTCAACATTGCTAGCAGCCAATGGCTGCAGTCCTATATCCATTTATCTGAGAATAACCCCCACGGGACTCATGTATAGCCTTGTGCTATAAGCTATACATAGCCAAAGAGACACAAAGGGTAAAGGAATTATCTGAACATTATTCAGTAAACTGAATGTGAACTGCAGTGTATTCAGGAATACAACAAAATATACAATCTGGAATGGCAACATGTGCTTTAAAGTTTTCTTGTATATTATTACAAGAAAATTACCACTCTCTATGTGATGGTCTGCCTCCATCAGACTCATAGTTATTTTAGTATTTGGAAGCAGGGTTAGCTTTGCGCAATTCAGCATTTATGGAAGGATGTAAAAATTATTAATCTAGCCCCCAAATGCACAACTGTTACCAGGCCTGCTGCAATAGGACCTGTCACTCTTCACTAGCCCTATGTCTCACTAATTTCTGGCTGCCATTTGCTGCCACATGGCTCTAGGGCCTGTTCCAGCTAGCTATATTGTATTTCAGATCAAGGCTAGTCATAATTTTCTGTGAGTCCTTCCTCTGCATTTAACCTTCTTGTTTTCCACTTGAAAGCAAAGGAACAGGCTCAGCACTAAGTGGGATAGTGCTGGCTGGTCTGATGGGAGCTGCAGTCCAAAACAGCAGGAGGGTGCCAGGTTGGTGAAAGCAGGGTCAATTGATTGGAAACATTTACAGCTGTTCAAACATCAGCAAACAAAAGCTATTTGCAATCACCGCAGCAATACTGATAAGAGGAATGATTTGCACAGAATAACTTCAGCAGTTGAGGTCAAGTTCATAATGCATTTGAACAGACTGATATTAAGCAAATGCTACTTTTATAGCTGCAAAAAAATTGTTCCTTCTGTGCATTTGCTAACTAGACTGTGGGTGGGAGTTAGCATAGTCACACTGACAAAACAATGAAGGCTAGATTTCCTTAACTGATAGGCGGTCAGATGCAACTCATAATTTGTTTTTTTCACAGCCTGCTGAGAACTGACTTGGCACTCAGCTCTTGGAGACACCCTGCATGGCACTGCTCTCTGACTGATGCACAGGCTGCAATATTATTTCATGCCAAAGCAAGCACAGACATCCATTTAGTGTCCCTTTCTGACTTCGCCAGATAACAGATGCAGAAACCTGCCTTGTATCATTTTTTTTTAATCCATAACCTCAGTTATTTTCTGAGGAAACTGTTTTCCAGACTCCCTCACCCCACCCCAGTGTCAAGAAGCTAATAACAAAATATTCAGGAAAAGCCTGCTTGAGACAGGATGTTTCTTTTTCCCTTGCTCCAACACTGTCTTTCTCCTTATGCCAAATAAAACCCCAGTTCTTTCTCCCATCCCCCACTTATATCTGAGCTCCCTCATACCCAGATCCTTTTAAAAACTTAAGCAGCTCGAATGGCACAACAGCATGAAATGCTGCACACAACACGGTGAATGACACAAATTGTGTAAAGTTGTTCCAACTTCTTAAGTCTATTTGCTAGCCTAATGTTTGATGGTTGGACAGCGTTCTCGAAGCTACAAACATGAGTCTGACCAGACTGTGGGAGGCAGTGGAAGATAGGAGTGCCTGGCGTGCTCTGGTCCATGGGGTCACAAAAAGTCGGACACGACTAAACGACTAAACAACAACAACAACAACAACAACAACAATGTTTGCCTTACAGTAGACAGAGTGGCGTAGTAGTCAGAGAAAGAGGAACTAACATTGGCCCTCCAGATGTTGTTGGTCTCCCATTAGCTTTAACCAGAATATCCAATGGTTAAGGGTGATGGGAGTTAGCTGCCCTTGAGTTAAGAGAGATGAGCTCGGACCTCGGAGATCTAGGTTCAAATCCCCACAGTCACAAAGCTCATTGGTTGGGTTGAGTTTGCTCCAGTCCCATTCTCTCAACCTAAACTACTTCACAGAACTATTGTGAGGGTAAAGGAAGGGGTGGGAGGAAGACCAGCTTCTGATTAAATGGACAGCAGATACTTACTGTGCTGGTTAATCAGCATGCGGAACGAGATGCGGTTGGTGTAGAACCTATCTAGGAAATACTGGATGTTACTGCTGACAAAAGGGTCAAAGCCATATTTTTCTTTGTATTCAATCACTCCTTGGGCCATGGTAGGAACAACGTCATTGTGTCTGTTCCTGACTTTAATTAAGACATCTAAAAAGCTGGAGAGAGAGAGAAATCAGAAACAAGATGTGACAGTTAACTACAAAATCTGCATCTCAGATGACACCATTAAAATTCATTCAGAATACAAAACTTTCAGTACCATCACATTGTACTAAAATATTTGGCTGCAGATGAATATTAGATTGGCTATTTCATATCATCATTTGAACATCTGCCTTCCTCACCTCTGCAACTCATGGCCTCAATCTCCTGTCCACTTTCCTTCCAATCTGCCCTTTTTAAAGATCACCTCTTGCATTCATATTCTTTTGAACTATTCCCTGTTCCAATCTGCATTAGGCCCCTATGCTTTTCTGGGTTTTAAGGCCTTCTCAGTCCCCTTTACCTACTTCTTTTTTAAGCCCTTCTGCAGACTGACTTTTCATCTGCCCCGCCCCTCTATAGCATTAGAACAGTTCATCCAATCACTACCCAGAGCCTTTTCCACAATATACCTTAGTACATCACATTGCAGATAGCATGCCAGAAAGTTTTGTGTATTCCAAGAAAGCCAATCTGTTCATCAAGACCTGTTTAGAGCCACATGTGCATATTTTAAATTGTGCCGCTGCTAAATGTTTTGCTCATGCAAGACAAAACAAAATAAAATAGCTATTCATGCCTCATAGTTGCATCACCAACATTCTTCACTTTGTGTAAGGAGCTGGAAAAATGGGAGAGAGATGCTTCAAAACATATAATCTGATTAAACCTCCCAGATCCAGAAGGACTCCAAAAGAGCAGCTGCTGAAGTCTGACTGTTTCCAAATTTGGCAGCATCAATTACAATAAAGTTATGATGGTTATGTTTAAGACCAAGGGACAAATGAAGCACAAATTTCTCTTAATATCGTTATAGTTGGGGGGCCCTCTTCATTTTCTTGAAACTATTGGAGGCCATCAAGTTTGGGTTTGTTGCAGAAGTAATTCTGCCTGATCTTCTATACCAACTAATCTTACACTAGTAGGCTGGGCCCCACAAGTGCATCACACTCTGCAGTGCTGTGCAGTGGGTATGGAACTAGAGTGGTCCAGGTCAGGGTGGATTCAAATCCCTGGTTGGTCCTAAATGCTACTTAGCGGCTTGGAATAGTCATACACTCTCAGTCTAATTACATTGCTGATCTCTCACACCTCATAAATCTACCTTTCATTTTCAGAGCTAACCATGGCTAGCAATCTTTCTGCCCCAGTAATGCTTGCTAATCACCATTAGCTCAAACCATCTACTTCTAAACACGACAACAAACTGTGGTTTGGCTTTAACCATGACTAGCGAAAATACTAGTGCAGACATTATAGTTAGCTTTGAAAATGGAAGGCGGTATACAAATAACATGCAAAAATGAGAGGCCTGCAGTAAGGGATACTGTCAAATAAATAACACTTATTTGTGCCATAAAAGCAAATGAAAGACTAAATATACTGGATAAACATTAACTACTGTTTATCTACAAGCAATTGTTTGAGCTGTAACTAACTGAGCATAAGCAGCTGAAAACAAAACACCAGTTGATACTTGAAGTATCAGAAATTCACGTTTTCTTCCACTTTTATAATTTACAACACAACTATTTACTTAACATGATAAATGCATGAAAAAAGAATAACAAAAGGAGAGAGTTGTGTTCAATTCCATCTATAATACTAAGCCAACCTTTTTATAGGTAACATAAAGAACAGAAGGACACTATTTTACATATTAAATTGATCACAGTAGAACACACATAGCTCATTTAGGGAGGAAATACATAGAACATTAGGCCATCTATATAAAGATAGCAGGTGATCAATTAGTAAAAACTAGCATGGAACTCTTTCAAGAAGAAGAGATCTGAAAACAGAAACATGCTGTTTCCAAGTACCATAAAAATGTTCACTTTTTTAAAGTTAATGTGCATACAAGCATATTTAACTGCTATTACTACTTAAGGTTCCATACAAATATACCTGTAAACAGCAGCAGGTGCAAGTTTTATTTATTTCTTCCTCCCACCAGCACCTTAAAGGTCAAACACATAGCTTGTGAATCCAGTGCTGATTGCCTTTTCGTCTTCATAACCCCCCCATCCCCCCCCCCGTTGAATCAGGTGGGCTGTCTGCTTTAGTTTCTTTCTTAAGTGCTTTCCATGTTTATGGAGTCAAAACTTTCGTTTCCCACTTTTTGCAATTATAAAGTGTAAAATTCACACTGTTCAAACAGCTGTTTTACATTGCAAAATAATACTCAGGTGACAAGGGTTGGATCCATGAGCCAGCCAACCAGCACTGTGCATAGCCCTGCTCCAAGAACATTGGAAAATGTCTTCTGGACTGAAAGAAGTGTCAATTAGCATTGCACAAATCCAACTTCTGTTACAAACTAGAAAACAAGTTTCATCCAAAACTGATCCAGGGGAGAAGACTAAACATCTAGCCATAATATGGTACACACACTACCAGAGTGGACTCACATCTAAAATTATCTATGGCTGTACACACCCCAACATTCATTTAGTACTGGTACTGTTAGAAGTTGTACGACACAGATTATAAAACTACTGAAGGTTTGGCTGTTCATCTAATTCATAATTATGGTGAGGGGGACAAGAGGGATTAATGAGTACATAATGATAAAAAAGTAGGGAGTATTAAATAGGAACCACATTTTACTATACTCTCAAATACCCAAGACAGTAATAATAAACACAAGATTCATTGCTTGTGCCACACAATCCAGTCCTTGGCTAAGCAATCAGCATTAGAATCTCAGCCTTTTTCTTTTCAACAGGAACCACACTTGAAAGTGGGGCAGATCGTGTGCTATGTATTTCTTTCCTCTTCCTGTTACCAAGGAAAAACAGGAAGGTGCAAAAAATCCAAATCTGTACAAATCTGCTTAAATTCATAGGTCTTCTCAGCAAGAATACCTGAAATCTAGCCTCCCAAGTGAAGCAGCATGGTTTCCTTTTGCAGGTCCAACTTGGCAGTGCTACCCTCATTTCCAATAATTACAAGTTTGAATATTCTAGTGACAATACTAAATATTTGCAAGGGGGGTTGGAATATGCTTGAGTCTATTATCTAAGTTACCAGTTTTTACCAGTTTTTCCCATTTTTCTTGTATCGGGAAGTTTTGCTAGTCTAGAGAGCTGCCATGATGTAAATATAACCTATCCTATCAAGTAATAAAATCATGTCCATTTTCCTTGTAGGTACTTTTCTAACATACATTTCTGATTGTGAAAGAGTGCTCCTTTTTAAAAGGTATCTTACTTGCCATTTTCGTGTCTAATCAGCAATGCTTAAGTACCTCCGCAAATTCCTCATGCAGTTTTCAAATGATCCATTACTCTAAAAATAATAACTGAGAAATCTGAACAGTAACAACCTAATCCCAAACCTCAAAACCTTCAAATTGCACAAGGAGGGTTTTAACCTACTCACCTGGCTTGCTGATTGGACAAGCACTCCTTCTTGAAAATTATTTAATGCTTAAAAGCTTCAGCTAGATTAGATCCTGCTGATTCTATGAGGATCTGAGAGTTAAGGTCAGGAGAAGTCCATTTCTCTACTTTGCTGCTTCAAATGAAAAAAGAATTCCCTTTTTTTGTTCATGAGATCTAAGTATTAAAGGGCATCCTACTCTAACATGTAGAGAAGTGGCAAATAAAGATACAATATAAAGAAATAAAGTTTGCTTTCTTGATTTTTGCTCTGTATTATATAGACTACCTTCTAAGAAGGGCTATGAAAAACACTCTGTTTTAGTAGAGGAAAAAATGGGTTTATTTTCAGGACTCCATTTCAACTTCAAGTATCATCCATGTGAATTTGTGCCATTTTATTCCTACATGTCCGCATATGATCCGCTTGGGTGTCACACTGTCTCTAAACATAACCTTATTGTTTACCTTGACCTTTTGGTTATTTTGTGAACCATACCTGTCCAAATAAATGACAGGGGATGACTTTGAAGTTCATCATATCTGATGTTAGATGACACAGTAGAAAATAAAATATTATTTGTGAACTATATATACTCTGAAATATGGATTCTGCACAGTGCCAGATTTATGTATAAGCTAAACAACCTATAGCCTAGTGCCCCACTCTCTTGGGGGCCCCCAAAAAATTTAAAGAAAAAAAATCTGGATGTACATTTCCAAAATGTAAGATAAAAAACAAATAAAATAAAACCTACATACAGCAACAGTGTTTTGTGTTGTGTAGTCTCCTATGATGTAAGCAATGGGCCCCATCTGCTAGCTTGCTCCCTGAAATATCACTGGTTTGCTCATTTCTATATAAAGTGTGCCTACATTCTGCATGGACTGGTTGCATGGCAACATGTGCAAATGGCTTTAGGTACCTACTAGGTCCATAAATCACCATATAGCATATATTCAACACAAAAAAACAGTGACAAAATATTGTAGACAAAGGGCAGCTGGACATATAAAGGGCCCAATTACCTTCAGTAGCTTAGGGCCTCATCAAATCTAAATCCAGCCCAGATTCTGCACTTGTTCAGAGACCCAAAGCTAATACTCTCATCATCTCCACAAAATAAAACCAATATTTTCCACTGCTTTTCAAAGACACAAATCCATTTCTTATGGAACTCCTGGTGTAATCTCATTTATCACAGGAAATACACTCTCTCTCTTAAAGTCACTTTGCCAATTTAGCTGTACAAGCAATTGCAGAAGATGACTTCCAAGATGCATCCGGCTGAATATACAGTGCATTTCCTTTAGAAACAATGGCAGCATTTTTCTCTTTTTTTTATTAAGGGGAAGTTACAACTTAACATTTCACCTTCACCTTAAACTACAGCAGGCTGGAAATAACAAACAGATACCTGATCATTTCATTAGTATATACAATACAGCATTATTAAGAAACTAAGTCTTTTTTCAATATAGTTATTTGTTCTAATAAAAAAAAGTTTTCATGAAACAACAGCAAACTTTGTGAACTAAAATTCTGATTTCATCTACATTACGGCAGAAGATCATTATACTGTTTCCACAGAGTTGATTTGTTTGAAACAGCAGTCACTTACTTATCTAAAACATGTGGATCTTCAGGACTTTTATTTTCATATTCTAAAAGCTCAAGAAAGCTCTGCATATACCTGAAACACATAGGAAGAGTAAAATTAACGTAAAACCACCTAGCGAAAAAGCAAGAGATAAGCTAGAATCTTAACTAATAATGACTTGAAACACTAGAAGGCATTAGAACCTACAAAAATTCACAACTAAAGAATGTTAGGTTAAAATATCTTTGAAATACGACGCAGATATTGTAAATTTTGTCCAGCAAGAATTAAGTAAATTAAAGGATTACTATTTAAATACTTGAACCGATTCAGATTTCAATTTATTCACTTGTGCCTAAAAGTATTTTAGTCATAGACCTGACACCAGAAACCATTTGAAAGTGGAAAACTGTAGAGTTATTTATAACATATGCACTGTGTAGAAAACAATGTAGATATTGTTTCATATAACAGGAAATTCTACAGTTAATGCAAATCTTCTAAACCTGGAACAGTCCTCCAAGTCCCATCTCTCCTCTTTTATCAGAGCTTTGAGACTTACTGTTCTGCAGGACTTTTTATAATTGACTTCTGCTGCTTTTATCCTAGATTCTTTAGGTTTCCAAGACATATTTTATCTTATTTTTAAGATTTGATTTTGTAAGCCACTATTGCTACAAAACAAAAAATCTATTAAAGCAATAAAAATAAGTTTATAATTTTCCACTCTTCTCAGTACAGTAAAGGGAAAACATTTTACATATTTTTATAGCATCTCTGCAAGAGAACATATCCCATTTAAGAAACAGACCAGGTCTAGCATCAAACTAACCTCAAATGCACTATGTTTTCAGCGCACGACTTTTAATACCATCTCTAACCAAATCCCATCTATACATGTCTAATTAGAAGAAAGTTCCATCAAGTTTAGTGAAACTTACTTTCAGTTAAATGTGCATAGGACTGGTGCCTAAGTAGGTGAAACCACATTTGTTCACATTAATCCCCATTAACGTCTCACCCATTTCTCCCTTCTCTCTCTAGAGTCTTTTAGATGTAGCTTATTAACAACACTTCCCCCTGCCACCATAGGTCTTCTTCATGGCCCAAAGAACTTCATGTACTGCAAAAACAACTTACTCAAAAATATACACAGACAAGCCAAATTTAAATTTATTCTTAAGGATGTCATTTTTGCTATCCCAGAACAACTCATGAAAACGGAGGTGGAACATGTGAATTGAGAGAAAGGAAGAGGATTTGGAGCATGCAGATGGAGGAAGAGAAATTAGAGCTTGTGGGTAAGGAAGAAGTGGAATGTAGAAGGTAGAGGAAGACCCCTGGCATGTAGAATATGGAGCATAAACCCAATCACTGAATTCTTATATGTAAGCTTGCTACAGTTGCCTGAGCTGGGCAGCTAGATTATTTTGCTTGTAAAATTCACCATGTTCGGTTCATGTAGCTTTGTTGCCTGTTCTCTATACCTACCAGCTTTGGACTAGCTTAACTGAAGGTCTATTCAGCAAGTTGTCCGGCAGCAAGTTGACTTCTCTCATAGTGTTAGCAAGCCGCACAGGAAGTTCTTTCCGCAGGAACATATATGATGTTTTCTCACATGCATTATCACGTCCTATGGTTGAAAAGACAAACAGAATTTAGTTCCCCCACTCCCTCAGTCTTCAGACCTTCTTAGAAAATGTAAACATGATGTAAAGAAAAAACTCCTTTATTTAGCCAGATGCTAGGTTTTGAGTGCAAGTTTCCTTCATGTTTACTAAATCTGAATTCAATAAACAAACTACTTAACACCCACAGTAACCACCAACACTGGCCTGATTGCACTAATCAAAGTGCATACTTGTATCTATCTGCTTATTATTTACCTAACTGTAAGCTAAACCATGGCAAAAGACCTAAAGATGGAAGCACATTTAGCAATCATATATACATCTTTTCAAAATACTTTTGCATCTAGCACATAAGTAAACTGAGTAACGAGATTGAATCCAATACTTTTGTTTTTTTTAATATATAATAATATTTTATTAAGTTTAACAATAAAGAAAATCCAAAACAACAAAGAACAGTAAAAACACAGGGGAAATATAAAACACAACAATACAAAATTTCACAATACAAAAGTACAAACATTTAACCTAACAAGGAAAAAATAAAAAATCAATAAACACACAAAAAAGAAAAACACAAATCCCTCTTTTCTAATTGCTCATCTTTGATTAACTTATTTTCCTGACTTCCTCATGCCTCCCTTTTTTGTATCCCTCTTTGAAAGTTGGTTCAGCAAATTCATATCCTATTACTTTATCCTTAATTATTTTACCTCCCAAATTTATAATTTCAAATTTTTATCTATCTTGTTGCTAGAACCCCTTCATTTCATTTCAATGTCATCAACATTCATACATTTTACAATGTTTCTGTAGATAAATTTTAATTTTCCTCCAATCTTCTTCCACCGACTCTTCTCCCTGATCTCGGATTCTGCCAGTCATCTCAGCCATTTCCATATAGTTAATTACTTGCATCTGCCATTCTTCCAGAGTGGGTAAATCTTGTGTCTTCCAATGCTTTGCGATGAGTATTCTTGCTGCTGCTGTAGCATACATAAAAAAAGTTCTGTCCTTCTTTGACACCAATTGGCCAACTATGCCCAGGAGAAAGGCCTCTGGTTTCTTCACGAAAATATATTTAAATACCTTTTTCATTTCATTATAAATCATCTCCCAGAAAGCCTTAATCCTTGGGCACGTCCACCAAAGGTGGAAGAATGTACCTTCAGTTTCTTTACATTTCCAACATTTATTATCGGGCAAATGGTAAATTTTTGCAAGCTTGACTGGAGTCATGTACCACCTGTACATCATTTTCATAATATTCTCTCTTAGGGCATTACATGCCGTAAATTTAATCCCAGTGGTCCACAACTGCTCCCAGTCCGCAAACATAATATTATGTCCTATATCTTGTGCCCATTTAATCATAGCAGATTTTACCGTTTCTTCCTCAGTACTCCATTTCAACAGCAAATTGTACATTCTTGATAATATCTTAGCATTGGGTTCTAACAATTCTGTTTCTAATTTTGATTTTTCCACCTGGAAACCAATTTTTTTGTCTTGGTTATAAACCTCTCTTATTTGAAAATAATGTAACCAGTCTCGCACCTTCCCTTTAAGCTTCTCATAACTCTGCAATTTCAGCTTGTCACCTTCCTGTTCCAAAATTTCCCAATACTTTGGCCATTTGGCCTCCATATTAAGTTTTTTCATAGCTTTCGCTTCCATAGGTGATAACCACCTTGGGGTTTTACTCTCCAGAAAGTCTTTATATCTTATCCAAACATTGAATAGTGCTTTCCTGACAATATGGTTTTTAAATGCCTTATGTGCTTTAACCTTGCCATACCACAAGTATGCATGCCACCCGAATACGTTGTCATAACCTTCAAGATCTAAGATGTCAGTATTCTCAAGAAGCAGCCATTCCTTCAGCCAGCAAAAAGCTGCTGATTCATAATAAAGTTTAAGGTCCGGCAGGGCAAACCCCCCTCTGTCTTTAGCATCAGTAAGTATCTTAAATTTTATTCTGGGTTTTTTGCCCTGCCAGACAAATCTAGAAATATCTCTTTGCCACCTCTTGAAACAATCCATCTTGTCAATAATTTGCAATGATTGGAACAAAAACAACATTCTCGGCAATACATTCATCTTGTTAACAGCAATTCGACCAAGCAAGGAAAACTTCAGATTCGACCAAGTTTCTAAGTCTTTCTTCACTTCTGACCAACATTTCTCATAATTATCTTTAAATAAATTCGCATTCTTAGAAGTCATATTCACCCCCAGGTATTTTACCTTCTTTACTAATGTTAAATCTGTCTCTTTCTGAAACCTCTCTCTTTCAATTGGCGTCAAATTTTTCTCCAAAACCTTAGTTTTTAACTTATTTAGCTTAAAGCCTGCCACTTGACCAAACTCCTGGATTAGTTCTAGAGCCCTCTTGGTACTAGATACTGGCTCCTGTAGTGTCAATACAAGATCATCTGCAAAAGCTTTAAGTTTATATTGTTTAGCTCCGACCTGAATACCTTGTATCAGCTGGTCCCTTCTAATCATATTTAGCAAAACCTCCAGGACCGAAATAAAAAGCAATGGGGAAATTGGGCAACCTTGTCGTGTCCCTTTCTCAATTTTAAAGTCTTCTGTCACTATTTTGTTAACTATCAGTTTAGCCTTTTGTTCAGAATAAATCGCACCTATACCATTTTCAAAGTTTTGTCCAACCCCCATCCCCTGAAGATTTTTCTTCATAAAACTCCAAGAGATATTGTCGAAGGCTTTCTCCGCGTCTACAAATATCAAAACTGCTTTGGTATTGATATTCACTTGTAGCTTTTCCAAAATATTAATTACATTCCTCATGTTGTCAGATAAATGTCTACCAGGGAGAAAGCCAGCCTGGTCTTTGTGTATCACCTCTGCTAACACTTTTTTCAATCTTTTGGCCAAAATGTCTGCAAAAATTTTGTAATCCACATTAAGCAGGGATATGGGGCGGTAGTTCTTAAGTTGTGTCTTCTCTAACTCAGTTTTAGGTATAAGTGTGATATAGGCTTCTTTCCATGACTCCGGCACCTTTTTCCCCTCCATAATTTCATTACAGACCTCCTTTAGTGGTTGAATCAAATAGTCTTTCAAAGTTCTATAATATTTGGAGGTTAGTCCATCAGGCCCTGGAGATTTTCCCAATTGCATACTCTGTATGGCACCTTCAACCTCTTGTTCAGATATTTTATGATTCAAAAGTAATTTATTTTCTTGAGAAATTTTTTGTAATCCATTGGTTTTCAAAAATTGGTCAATTTTAGTCTCTATCTGTGGCCCTTGTGTATAAAGTTGTTTGAAGTATCTCTGGAAGCAATTTCTAATCTCCTGTGGCTTCTGTATATTCTTTCCATCCACTTCAAGATTAGTCACAGTATTTAACTTATGTCTTTTCTTCAACTGCCATGCTAACAACTTCCCACATTTATTAGCAGATTCAAAAGTCTTTTGTCTCATCTGTTTAATTTTCCATTCTATCTCCTGATTTGTCATTTTCATATATTGTGCTTGATAAAACTTAATTTCTCTCAAGATCTCTTGCGACTTTGGTTTAACTCTCAGTTTCTTCTCTCCTTCCCTTATTTTTTCCAGGATCTTTCCTTTTTTCTCATCTTGGGTTCTCCTTTTTATTGCATTCTGCTGAATCAGAAATCCTCTCATAACAGCTTTACTTGCGTCCCAGATTACCCTTTTTTCCACTGAAGTCTTCAAATTTATCTCAAAATAATCTTTGATAATTTTTTGGGCCTTCCTGATATTTTCTTGGTCTCTAAACAAGGTGTCGTTCATCCTCCATCTGAAGGAACCAGTCAATGTTGGTTTCATTTCCATTTTCACAGGATTATGGTCGGAGCAGGTTTTTGGGCAGATTTCCACCTTTCGAATCTTGGGAGCCATACTTCTAGTTATCCAGATTTGGTCAATTCTTGTCCAAGTCTTTTTGGCTTCAGAAAAGAAAGTCCCTTCTCTACCTAGGGGGTTCTTTGTTCTCCAGGTGTCAATTAAATCCATATTGTCTGTCATTTCAAAAAAAGATTTCGGTAGTCTTCCATCTTTTGTTATTACTTGTCTTTCTGACTTGTCCATATTCGTCGATACCACTCCATTCATATCTCCAAGCATAATGATATTATAGTCCATAAGTCCAGCAACGTCTCATGCAGTTTCTTAAAAAATTCTGATTTCCCCTCATTTGGTGCATAAACCCCTACTATCAAAAGTCTCTCTCCTTGAAATTGTATTTCAATTGCCACAAATCTTCCATGTTCATCTTTAAAAATAAATTTTGGTGACAAACTTTCTTTTGCATAGATCACAACTCCTCTTTTTGACTTTGTCTGATGAAATAAATTCTTGGCCTAATCTTTTATTAATCAATACTTTCCTATGTAATCTAGTCACATGAGTTTCTTGCAAACAAATCAAGTCCAATTTTTCCTTTTTCAACAAATGAAAGATTCTTTTCCTCTTGTCAGGGGAATTCAAACCCCGAATGTTCCAACTTAATACCTGCAGAGACATTGTATGGTTATTCTGTTGTCCCACCAACTGCTCCCAACAGTTGTTCTTGGTCTGTGGGTGGTATTACTTTCTCTGGTTTCTCCAATCCCAATGGTGGCTTCCCTGTGTCCAGAACTCCTGGTCTTGATGTCTTCGGCTCTTTTCCCTCTGCCTCTTTTTGTAGATCTTCCTCGTGGTGATTCAAAAATCTCACTTTGTCCTCCTCTGATCTTATCTTCACTTTTTTCCCTTTGTAGTTAAAAGACAGGCCCTGAGGGAACTCCCACCTGAAGATAATGCTGTTTCTTCTTAACAAATGGACTAGGTCTCCGTAGTTGGCTCTAAGGTCCAATAGGTATTTTGGTATATCTTTAAAAATTTCAATTCTCGAATCCTCTATCTCCAGTGATTTCTTGTAGTGGAGGCTCAGTATTTTGTCCCTCTCTTCTTTAGATCTGAGTGAGATCAAACAATCTCTTACTCTGTTCTTTCTTCCCCCTTTGCCAATTCTAAAGGCACTCACTATCTTGAAGTCTTTATCCGATTCAAGGCCCCAAAATTCTTCAAACTCCTGTGTAAGAAAATCACACAGGTTACCGTCTTCCACATCCGGTACTGCTCTGACTCTTAAATTAGTCTGTCTATCTCTAAGTTCAATTAGAGATAGTTGTGCCTTATGATCTTCCAATTGCTTATTGATTGGCAGTATCTTTTCCTCTACCTCCAACACCTTCTCCTTCGCTTCCTCAGCAATTTTCCTTGTCAATTTAGATTCCTGGAGCAGCCGGTCAATGGCCTGTGTATTAGAGCTGATAGTTGTAGTGTTTAAGTCCATTTTAGCTGACAGTTTTTCCAAAGCTCCAAATATTTTGTCTAGTGATGCATTTAATGTCTCTTCAGAGCCTACACCTTTTGCTCCTGACTGCCCAGTATCTTCTTTTTCTGAAGCAGAGGGGGCTACTATTGTCTTCGTTGCTGCTGCCTGGTTTTTATCCTTGTAGATTTTTCCTGGGGTTTTTCCTGATCCATAACTTTATCTTTAGGTCTCAAGGTCATTCTCACAGCTTTACTTGTTTTTGTTATGAGAAAGCCTCCTAGCCAGCTGTAATGGAAAGTCCCCAGTTGTATCACAAGCCTCCTCTAGGGGAGCACATTAGCAACAATGTTCTTTTCAATGCAACTTGTTTCTAAAGGCAGTAGTATCCTTTTTAGCTTTCCAATTTTCCAATAAAAGGCAACAATTGCAAAGGGGGTCCTTCAAAATTTCCAGTTCAGTTGCAGGTTAGTCACATATAGTTACAATGTCTATAAACGGTGCGAGACTTTCTGCTGTCCTGGCAGACCAGCATCAGGGGTTAAGCGGTGGTCTTTTTTTCCCTTTTCTCCCTTTTTCCTTCAATCAAGGTACTTTCTTCTCCTCCCCCCCACTCTGAGAGGGAGTTCTTATGTCTGGCACTGAAATTAGTTCCTTTTAGCTCAACTTTTCCAGTTCTTAGTTACAATAGTCTTTGCTTTAGTTCCGGTATTTACAAAACCGGAAGACGGACTTCCTTTTTACGCCTTCCCGCTTCAGAGCCAAATTCAAGTTCGTTGCGTCGATCAAAGGAGCAAGTCCTTTGGTCTCCCGATCTTTGCCAAATCTTACTCACGGGTTGTAGTTTTGAAAGCCAAAATTTCAAAGGAAAAAAGGTCAGCGCTCTCCGGCAACAGCTGCGCGGCTTCGTTCCACAGAAGTAGCGATCGACTCTCAGTGCCGCGCCACCCCCGTTCCGCTCCGGAGCCCCTCGCCCCTTTGCCAATTGGGGGGGCGCTTCTGGCACCCGCCGAGTCCCACGGCCGTAGGCTTTCCCCGCCTGCGGTTTTTTAAAGGGTCTCCGCTGCGCCGTAGCGGATAGACCCAATTTCTGCGGAGCTTCTCCCTCCAAGTTAGAAGGAGACCGCCATTGCCGTTGGCGCCGCCTCCGGAAGTCTGAATCCAATACTTTTGATTAATGTTCTTTTTTTAAAGGGGGGGTTCTAAATGATGCATTAGTATTTTTATTATTCTTAAACATTTATTTGATTCAATTCTCTTTGGTATTTGGAGCATTTTAGGAAGAGGCAGACCTATCTTTTTCCACTCACCTTTCTAACACAGTGGTGGGTTAGTGTCACAACATATGTGTTGTATATGTATCTCTGCATGCTCTGCTATAGAATAGATGTTTTGTGCTGAGTTCGAGGGTGAGCATGGCAGAGAAAAGAAACACTGGTAACTGTCCTGGTACGCTTAGGCACATTGGTCCAATTAAAATGTATGAAACTAATGGGCTTAACTGTGTCCTTCATGCTCAGTGTTTTTAATGGGACTTTGGTGTGCTTGGCTTTGACCTCATTGCACCCTTACAGTACACTCCTATACAGACCTACGGTACTCATAAGTGGGGCTTATGCTCCGATAGGTGAGTCGGGATTGCAACCTTCAATCTATACACATTCAAATTAGCAGAAAGTTGGTAAAGGTTTATTCATTGTTACTTAGTAGAGCAACTTGGATGTTCTAGACAGTAGCCAACAGCCAGACATCAAGGCTTCAGACTAGAGACTATACATATTTTCATTCCTCTCACCCCCTCCCTAAGAGTAGACAACTCCACAGTAATATTCAAAAAGGCCAGGTAAACTCACAGACCTGTGTTTTACCTGTAATGAGCTGTCAGTATTCCACTTTAGGCAAGAGAAAGATTGCAAATGTGTTAGTCATGGTCACAAAAGACAACCGCCTGCAAAATGAACAAGTGCTGCAAGGTACTGATTAAGTTATGTTCATGCAGCCCAGGAAATAATGTTAAAAGCATTGCTATGCATATAATAACTAAGATTTGCAATTTGAAAAATCCTTAAGTGTAGTGCAACTGGCACAATCAAGGTCATACTTTTTAAGGCAGTCCCATTATAATCAGTTCAACAGCACATCATTCAGCATCTATTCGCAGATAATGTACATTGGCAGGATACAGCCCAATCAGATTCCACCCCCCCTTAAGTACTTAGTTTTTCTCACTCCTTTAAGGCACGCCTGACAATGGCTTGTTATAGCTTAGTAATTTTTTGTTTTAGATATGATCCTGCAAGTATTTATCGATGTATGTCTTTGCCTGTTCATCTGCATGCATGTACTTTTTTTTGGTAGATGTATTTTTGTCAAGAATTGGAAAATGACAGCCATTATCTGTCACATAATTAATCTGTAAAAACTGTTTAGGACCACTAGAACAATCTGTAATCATTTATTTTTGCTTTACTAGCACAACTGACTTGGGACTCAACCAGATATTCATCTGGTTAGACTGACCATTTCTGGCTACCACAAAGTGTCAAATTTTCATTCTACTTATTATTACAAGGCATAGGTCAGAAGATACTGATTCTTCTCTACCAGAATTTCAAGTCTTCCAAACTTCAAGAAGTAATCTACCACCACCAAGGCAAAATCACTGTTGAGGACACAAGAGACACTGGCACTGAATCATCAAGGTTGGCTGAGACTGTGTGCGCATCACAAACAGTATCCATTAATATCTGCTTGCAACCACTACTCTCTATAATAGCCAGGAAAGGTCTCATGGAATCACTTGCAAAAGTGAATCTCCCCTTGCTTCCTTAACTGTCTAAAAGCATCACACCAGTACCAATGTTAAGGGCAGTTAATGCTAACCTGTCTTCCCTCTTAACAAGGATTTGAACCCATGGATTAAAACTGGTTACCAAACCCTTGTTAAGAGGGAACTAGTTAATACTAATGTAATGCCCTGCTGTTAGGATCCATGGGGAAATATAGGGGGACTTTGCTCCTGAAAGGAGCTATATGAACCCTTCTACTTCTACTTAATTTCACCGTGGTTATGGGATCCAAGCTGATAAGCCTGCACTAGTCCAAAGTGATTAAGACAACATTAAAACACTGGTATGAAAAAGGAAGATTGTTGAGCAAATTATTCTAGTTGCAGATGTATTCTAGTTACATAAGCCTTATTTTTATTTATTTTGTTAACCTTTTCTATTTAGTCTGTGCTATAGAGTTCTGCACAACTTTAAACGGAACTGCTCTCAAGAACATATGAGCTTAACATAACAGTTAGTGACTTATAGGTAGACTCCTAACTGAAATAAACAGGGTCAAAAATAGCCCCCAGCTGAACTCTATTAAACAGCCAGTTTATACCCCTCAATGTGAGAACTTATGCCCTGTAGTTACAGATTCAGTTAACCAGTTGCAGGTGGTTCGTTTTTTTAAGCTGTTCAAAAAGAAACCAAGTATAAATATAACCTAAAGTAACCTGGAGCAAGAAGTGAGATGGCACAACATTTCTGCCCCATCTGCCTTCCCACTAAGCAGTACACAACTGGATGGAAAGTTATCTACCATCCTGTATGTACTTGAGGCTTAACTACATGTTATCAATGAGATCTACGACTGGATCTTCCAATACAGGTACTGTTATTTTTACTCTGAAGGAGCCATGGAGGGAAGCCTTCAAATGGGAACATAGCAACTTCAGAGGAGGGAGCAAATTTTTAAATCAGGAAAACTGTGTATGGGAAAGAAAAAAATCACTCCCTTACCTCTCTGATCGAACTCTGCCCCAGATAAAAGTAAATATAAAGAAGTTCACCGATCCAGTCACAGAGATCCTTCTTAATGTGTAACTTATTCCTAACAATAAATTGTCTCACATGCTTCTTTATAAAGAGTCTGCATTATTTTTCCACCTTTGGCCCTCCAGATGTTGCTGGCCTACAACTTCCATCATGCTTGCTGTGGCTGAGGGGAGTTGTGGTTCAGAAACATCTAGGGCCAAAGGCTCTCCATACCTGCTTTATAGGTCAGCCTATGTGCCCCTCTTGCCTGGTAATGCTGTCTACTCCAGCCATCACCAGCCAGGTGTCCTCCAGATGTTTTAGAACTGCATGCAGCTGTACTAACAGGGGCCGAGATGGTAAACCATGGTTTGTTCATATTAACTTTTGCTTGTTTTCATATCTAGTTCAAACCTGCCCCAGTCAACTAAGCATGGTTTCTTTAAGGCCAACACAGCTGGACCCATAGTTTTAAAGGTTGTGAATCTCAGCTTGCATTAATCATTATGTCCAAACTCAGTAACCTGGCTTAACGCTTATGTTTTTTATTGCTCCAATTCAAGTCACCCCCTGGCCTGGTTACAGACACAGAAGGGGAAGGGTAGCTGAAAAACAAAAGTGTTTATGCAGCCAAGAGTCTCCAGCCAACACTTTCATACACCTCCCCATTCCTCCTTACTCAGCCTGGAAACAGGTTCTTTTCCCTGCCCACCTCCTTGCTGACAAGCTCTCAGAGAAAAGTAGATCTTTTCAAGCTACTAAACTCCGGCTTTCCTAAATCACTGGCACATTCTTAAATTTACTCGTATCTTAGGACCTTTGTGACAATTACAGGACTGATGTTGCAACAAAAAACTGCTAGCAATTGCTTTTAGCAATTCTCACCTATATAAGTAGCACTGTAGACAGGGTTTGGCATCTACCGTATTTTTCGCCCTATAGGACGCACTTTTTCCCCTCCAAAAATGAAGGGGAAATCTGCATCCTATGGGGCGAATGCAGTGCACACCGACCCCTCTCGCTCTCCACGCTTCAGGAAGACATCCACAGCCTGCTTCCCGGAGCACCGGGCGCGCTGAAAGCAGAGCGCTGGGCGCTTTGGGAACGCATCCGCAGCCTAGGCAACCCTGCGGGAGGTCCCGCAGGGCTGTCTAGGCTGTGGATAGCAGCCTGTTTCCCGGAGCACCGGGCGCACTGAAAGCAGAGCGCCCGGCGCTCTGGGAACACATCCGCAGCCTAGACAGCCCTTCGGGAGGTCCCGCAGGGCTCCCTACGCTGCGGATAGCAGCTTGCCGCCTGGTGCGAGGGGCGCCCTGAAGCAGAGCGCCCCTCGCGCCGGGCAGACATCCGTAGTGTGTTGGAGTCCTGCGGGAGTTTCCCGCAGGGCTCCCCACGCTGTGGATAGGAGCCTGCCACCCGGCGCGAAGGGCACCCTGAAGCAGAGCGCCCCGCCCGCCGGACAGACATCGGCCAGCCCCACAAGCTCGGGGGACAGCAAGGAGGCGCAGCGCCACCATCCCGCTCTTCCTCGACCTGGTTCGGTTTCCCCGACCTGGTTTTGGGGGGGAAATAAAGGGAAAAATTTTTTTTCTTCCCCCCCCCCTAAAAAACTAGGTGCGTCCTATGGAACGGAGTGCGTCCTATGGAACGGAGTGTCCTATGGTACGAAAAATACGGTATATTATAAGAGGGTACAAACAGATCGCTGTGGAAATTACTTGTTTCCTACTACTCTCTCTTTTGCCATCATATCTTTCTACAGGCAAGAAGAACGTGAAGTCCAAGTCCTTACCCCATAATTAACAGGAGAGAATAGTGTTGAAACTCTTCTTATTCACAAGGCTTGAGTTTTGCTTTTGTCTAGTTACCCAACACTCTCTTGGAATATTTAACCAAGCTCCTACTGATTTTAATGTACATGAACAGCATCCTTGAACTTTCTGCTCTTCCCAGAACTTATAAAGATGTAAAATTCTGCCATACAACGAATGTGTGCATACGTAAAAAACACATTCTTTACTCTATAGCCAACACTAATGTCATCAGAAGTAAATAAAAAGGAAGGAAAGCATTTTTACTCACACATACATGTTTATTGCTTGACAACTAAACGCAAAACATGCCTACAATCGTGAATATTTTTCACAAAGAATTCATTCATGTGACAAGGTTTCCAAGAGATTACTGTCATATAAAACAAGCAAGTCACAGTAACAGGACAATATAAACTGTCAGTTTTATACTTAAATCCATTTTATAATTTTTGATTAAAAAACAAATGTAAAGCAATTTGATGTTCTTGTGAGAACTGATCTTCCATAATTAATGTGTTTAATTCAGAGCTACTAACCACATCAAGACAAGTATAGACAGTGCATTCTTCAACGTCTCTTACATAAATATGTTCACATTTTCAGTTTCACTTATGGTTTATCTGTTTTTCAAACTCACAGTAGGTCCACTAAAATCAATGGGTTTGCTCTAATTAATATTGGCTATCTCACCATACGTTTTAAGTAAAGCTAAACAGGCCAATTAAAAATATTATAAATCAAGCAGCCAATTATGTTTATTAATTTGCAAAGCTTTCTTAATTTATGATCCATAATGAATAATATTGTTAGGAGAACAGTTATGAGCATGACAAAGATTGTTCAGTTACGATACTTGTCAAGGGCACATGGAAATATCAATAAAAATGCTTATATTATCTTTCAAAAGTACATGTGAAACTATACAACAGTAGTTATGTGGAGTGTTTGCTTTTGATCAGTCAGGGTAGTTTCATTTGAGTAGTACTGTATGCCAAACATTACAATACTGCATGTTGCACATGACAAGACAAATGAAACATGTTAATTCCTTTATCTTAACACATCTTGAAGAAGGTAAATAGCAAAGAGGATTAAGACACCAATAAAATGATCCTGCCCAGTTTGAAGCGTGCTAAAGCCCATTGATTTAAATGAACTAAGACTGACCTATCTCTGGACTGTTTGTTTTCAGCACCAATAGGTGAAAAAATAGCATATGCATTTAAATACTTTTCTGCTTCTACGTATCCAGTGATCTGCAGCATTAACCAGCCAGTGAATAAAAACCACTTCACAAACATTACATTTTAAAGAGATAGTTAAAACACTGAATGTGTGCACATAACTAATGTATCTTTAAAAATTCATTAATTATATAGAATGTTTGCCTATTCAAGTTCTCATGACAGCACTTAATGATTGAATGACCCACTAGTTGAGGGAGAGAAATCCTTGCACTGATGGAACAATCTGCTTATCACTACATTGAAAACAACTTAATGATATCATTAGCAATGAAGTATTCACATATGTTGTTAAAAGTGAAAGCAAAATATTTGTGAGTTTTTTCAGATGTCCTGCACAAATTGGTTACCTCAGGAGAACTCTGGACTGAGATTTCTCCCATAACTTTAGAAGAAAACTAACGGAACTAAAATCATCTAAGACTAGTTTGAGGGTAACAGCTGAAATTGACAGAACAGAACAAGTCTCAGTATAGGGCGAAGATAGATGTGATGATAAATGTGTCTTGGCATTTAACATGTACTTTACAAAAAGTGCAAATATAAGTTCCTGGGGGAGTGGCTTATAATTATTGGAACCTCAGAGGGTGGGGGGGATATAACCCTTCTCCTGCTGTGATAATGACGAATAAACCTCTCCTCTGAAACTGCAATTTGCATAGGGCTGTGGTTTTCAACCAGTATGCCATAGCATCCTGGGATGCCTTGAATGATGGTCAGCGGTGACATGGGCAACACTGGCCTCTATTTCTCTTTCCTTCCCTCCCTCCTCTGATGTTCTCTCGCATCTCTGCTTCCCAAAGGCTTCACAGCTGTTTATTGCAGTAGCCCTGACTACAAGCTCTGTTGGCAAATGATGCCTCTGGGGCTGGCCAGGGGGTGCTGGTTGCCAGGAGTTGAGGTGGCCTTGGAGTAAGCAAGCAAGTGGCTGAGGGGGCCCAGCCAGCCAGTCCACTAGACCTTGGTTCTGGGAATGGACAGACAAGTCCCATGCCCCTGTGGGGCAGTGTGAGAAGTCACCTCTTCTTGGAGGGGGGGCAACTCCTCTGAGGGACGGCAGCAGCGGCTGTCCAGAGGACTCCCAAGGTGAAGGGAAAGGAGAGGAGGCTGAGGGAACACTCCACAAGGGAGGCTGTCCAAAAAGGGTGCAAGGCTGCCAGCTCTACAGGCAATGGGCAACATAAATGGGCTCCTGAGCCCCACAGTTGTGCTACAGAAAGAATGTACAGTGGTACCTCAGGTTAAGTACTTAATTCGTTCCGGAGGTCCGTACTTAACCTGAAACTGTTCTTAACCTGAAGCACCACTTTAGCTAATGGGGCCTCCTGCTGCCGCTGTGCCGCCGCTGTACGATTTCTGTTCTCATCCTGAAGCAAATTTCTTAACCTGAAGCACTATTTCTGGGTTAGTGGAGTCTGTAACCTGAAGCGTATGTAAACTGTAGTTACCACTGTAGTTGGTCAAGGGAGCCGTGGATTCAAAAAGGTTGAAAACCTCTGGCACAGGAAGAAAATTGCTACTGGCTTTTGGTGTCTCACTTAATCATTTAATCTGAATTTGTGAGAGGAAATGTATGCGAGCCCTATTGAAATTAACATATACTGTATTGTGAAGTAGGTAAATTATACCAAACGCAATTCATTAACACTGCCATGCTGAAATCCCACTGACTTCCAAGGGGGAAGTGATTACTGTCAAAGCATTCTGAAAACTACTGGGCATCATCTCATGAGACTATTACTAAGGCAGAAAACAGATTGGCACAGTTGCTGGCAAAATCCAAAGAAAAATGGTTACATAAGAGACCTCTACTCTGGCTGCCAATTTGTTACAAAGCAGATTTTAAAGGGAAGGAAAACAACTACTTAGCTCAGTTTATCTCTGCTGAAAACAAGAAACTGCATGAGAGCATGTACCTAATCTTACACATATAACCTCTGCTCAATGATCTTGAAAAAGGACAAATCCCAGGCAATAATCCAGGGAGGAAATTCCTTCCAATACACAACAGGGGACTAAATCTAACTGCATCAATAATAATTGCCCGATACAAAAATTGCTATTATCCAAGAAACCTTTTTAAAATATTAAGTTATGTGAATATATAATTGAGCCTGCTAAAAATTGTGAATGAGCATTAATGTATTTTGAAACAAATAAACAAGATACAATGTATCTTCTTCATCCACACCCCATTAGCTAGAAATAGGTCTTCCAGTGCAATGTTTATCTGTGCTATTTTTCAGTCTTAGGCTGGGATCCAAAGACACACATGGGAAGCTTCCAGTTGTGCTACAAGGTCACCAAGTACTACCTTTCTAAGCAATGCCTTTCTATCCCAGAAGCTTGGGCAAACTTCAAGAGTGAATTTCAGTGCAGTTTGAGGAGCAGCAAGTAAGAAAATCAAACAGGGAAGCCTAGACAATACAGCTATCTAAGAGGCTCCTTGAATTCTAAACCTTTCATTTAAAATTCCAACTTCCCTGTTAATATAGCATTAATAATTAAAGTGAGTTAAAATAGTAACAGCAAAGCCCAGCAATGAGAAGCAGCAAGATATATTTAGAAAATGTTTTCGCAGTCACCTTTCTTATCTCCAATAAATGTTTAACTGAACACTTAATAAAACTAGAGAAGGAAGTCCAAGCCCTAAGTGACATGACTTCAATATTTTCCCAGAAGTTTAAAAAAAGAATTTGGAAAGGTTGGCTGGCTGATTTTTTATGGCAACTTAGATGATGTAATATTATTTAACATAATTTTCAACTTAGTCTGCTCTTCTGACATTTTATGAGTGTTTTAAACGTAATCTGCCCAAAGCCCTAAGGATGAAATATTCAAGTTTTTTGTTTTGGTTTGAAAAAATATAGTGCGTATATTTTCTTTTTTTGTATTTTAATCTGAGTGGGGAGCATTTTTCCAGTCCAAGGGCTGCATTTCCCCTTGGACAATCATTCAGGGACCATATGCCAACAGCGAGTGTGGCCAAAGTGGACAAACACACTTGCTGTCACGCACACTAATAGAAGCTTTTGTTTCAAGCCTAAAACCTGCAAGTGAGGAGGGGATACTGAGGGCTAGGCAGGAAGGTCCAACCGGCTGCATCTGGCCCATCAACAACCAGTCTGCCACATCTAATTTAATGGTTAATTAAGTAAACAGAAGCTCAGTGGTTAAATTCTGCAGAACTACAGGCCACAGGTGTTGCTGCATCAATGTTAAACCATTAATTTTATCTCAATTTTTTAATCAAAAATTTTCAGTATACAAGGGGCTTAAGTGCTACTGACACTGATTTGAGGAATTATTTAAAATTACATTACAGAATGATCCTGAATAACAATTTTATCTAGTTACTAACTTGCCTCCTTCCCATGCTTTCAGAGTTTAGGAACTCAAAAGGGGCATATGACAAGTTAATGTTCAAATAACCTAATCTAATCTTTAGATTGTGTTAGCACTAGAATGTTAGAACTTGAAGCCTTTACAAACAGTTTTCACTATCTTTTTGCCATAATTGCACCCAATTTAGATAATGAAAACAGACCACACTTGGATTTCAAATTTTAAAGGATTTCAAAGGAATGGACCACTATGACGATCAACATTAATGTAATGTTTTAGGTCATAAAATATGTATTTTAGATGGTTTTGTCCTTTACTTAAATGCATTTACACTAAACATAAAATTAAAATATACTTGATGCCCCCACCATTTATTGTTTTCATCAACACGCACATAAAAATGCCTAATAAATACAGACACAATTCAGCATTCCTTATAGACCATACAAATCTAAGTCATTGCAAACTATATGAATACAGATAAGCATCTTGTTTCATATGTGATTAATAAATTTCTTAGTGAGAATTGCACACTGCTTTCATCACAAACATTTTAAAAAGCAATTATCGTTCCATGAATTGATTCTCAACTGCAGTTCCTGAACAAAAACATACAGAATACCTAAGTCTGGTTCTAGATCATATGAAATCACTGTGTCAATATGCCTACAAGTGGCCCCATTTTCCTCCAAAAATCAAAACCAGAACAAGACATCTTTGCTAGCTCCAAATATTCTATGCACATGACTCAAAACTGATTACCCAGAATTTGTTATCCTGTTATTTATTTATCTTCAAATTACATTCTGCACTGGGAAATATGCATGTAACCCACATGGAGGGATATATAACACCAACAGTAAGTTTTTAAGTGATAAATATATGTTTCTCTTTTAGATATAATGACATTAGTCTTAGACATTTGTAGGGAAGTATTCCACATTGAACAAAATGCATCTTCAGGGATTACTATTTCCAAATCCCTTTTCCTCAAACCATTACTTCTCTGGACCTGAAGTATTAGTTTTTTCAATTTTGCGATGTCTGTCTTGGCCACAAACCATCACTATTGATTGATTACATGGCTAATTTCAATAATAATAATAATTTTGCACCCCGCCCATCTGACTGGGTTGCCCAGCCATTCTGGGCAACAAAAACCAAGTTTTGGTCTTGGTTTATTATTCTTGTTACCTGATCATATAAAATTTCTGAGCCATTTGATGCCCTCTAAATTCAGAGAGGTCCTTTTGCCCCTAAATGAACAATATACATAAATAGCTGGTATTGATCTATTAATCACAATAGAATTACATAAATGGAGGGGGGATCCTGAACATAGGAATGCTTTGTCCCCCCCCCCCAACTCTGAAAAATGGCTTTTACTCAGTGGTTATAGCAAAACTCTCGTTTCAATCAATCATTTCAATACAGCTTCCCGCAATGCTTTCTATTTCATTTTATTAAGATTCAAATCCTTATACCATTCTTTAAACATTTATAATTTAGCTCTGTGCTAATATTTAACACTCCTGAGAACTTCATGTCTCCTGCATTCAGTGGTTTACATAATGTGGAAAGCACTATTCTAGCATTATCTCCTATTCCAAACAAACTTACCACAAAGCTTTTATCAAACTTGCAAAGTCAGCTTTTTCACTTATAAAGGAACACTTAGAAGTAGAAATAAGATTTCTTTTGGCTGAATGTTCCATTTATCAGCTGTTGTTGTGCTTCAGTTTAATTTACATCAGTGTTCTCTAGACTAAATTTCACTGACCAAAACATTATTATGATTAATACTTCTTCAAGGGAGAACGGGAGAGATAAAGAAAGAAAAAGAAATCCATGTCCCTAAATATCTCACATATGGTAGTTTTTCAAAAGTATTTTACAAATCTAGGGGAGCCAGTGCCTTGAAGTTTGATCCTAACCATACTGAATCATTTACAAAAATCTGATGCAGGTATATAATGAAAATGTTGTAGAGCATCAGACACTTAAAATTATATCTAGTTGTCTGCAAAAACTTTAAAGGTAAAGGTAAAGGGACCCCTGACCATTAAGTCCACGTCCCGCAAAAACTTTACACTTTATATAAAAAGGCAACACAACATATGAAACAATTTAACGCATTAAAGATAAAACAGGACCACAGGAATTCATAAGAAAACTACCTCTCTTGGGGAAAAAAAGCAATGACAAGAAAATCAACATCTCATTCAGCCTACAAAAGGAAGTCCAAACAAAACCTTACTACATCCCCTAAAAAAAAATCTAGTCAGGCAAGGGCTCAAGCTGGCTTCCCATAGAAGAGAGGATATAGAAAACAACAATGCTTGGCACAAATCATAGGTGTGGAACCTGTGGCCCTCCAGATGTTGCTCAACGACAACTCCCATCGCTCCTGACCACTGGCCATGCTGGTTGGGGTCTATAGGAATTTGTCTACATCACCTGTAGTCACAGGTTCCCCACCTCTGATGATATGCTGTCCAGTTGCTATGGTCAGCCTTCAACAGTTCCACTCACGATAGCTAATACAGGACTGCTCTCTAGCAAGCATGACAAACGGCTAGTATCATCCACAACTTTGAAGATGGAGAGGGAGGCACAGATTGCCTCAGTAGTTGAGCAGCAACAAATTTGCAGCTGTGCAATAGGTTGGGGGCTGTTTGACAACTTCATGGACAAGACATCTGGAAAACTTTTGCCATGCTAAACTGACAACCCCTAATAAGACTTTCTTTCTCCGGGAAATGCCGTCTTAGGTGCTGCTCCTTGTAGGTGATCAAGCAGCAGCACATATCCACTTCCCTCTGCCTGAGTAGATAAAGGTAAAGGACCTCTGGATGGTTAAGTCCAGACAAAGGCGACTATGGGATGTGGTGCTCATCTCACTTCAGGCTAAGGGAGCCAGCATTTGTCCACAGACAGCTTTCTGGGTCACGTGACCAACATGACTAAACTGCTTCTGGCAGAACAGAACACCGTGACGGAAACCAGAGTGCATGGAAACGCTGTTTACCTTCCTGCCGCAGTGGTACCTATTTATCTACTTGCACTGGTGTGCTTTTGAAGTGCGAGGTTGGCAGGAGCTGGGACTGAGTTCACCACCGCTGAGCAGATTCGAACCACTGACCTTCCAATCAGCAACCCCAAGAGGCTCCGTGGTTTAGACCACAGCAGCACCCACATCTGCCACCCGTGCCTGAGTAACTACCTACCAAGTAGTAGGAAAAAGCTGTACTGTAATTGTTTTAACATGCTAAGGTGAAGTGTTTGGAGTTCCACACCAGGAAGTGAAAACCATTTAGTTGCAAGCCCTTGCTTTTCAAAAAAGCTCAGTATTCCCAAGACACAAACCACAGCAATACAAAAACACAAAGTGCATACATGGCCAAGAAGAGGGATATAAGATCCCAGAGTTTTCACATTACTATTGCTTTCTGGGAAGAATTTGCTTAACCTTCAAAACCCTTAGTGACTGACGCCTGCTGTGTGTCTCCCTGAGATGCTGATCTGTCAGCCAAGCATAATGTTTTGGTGAGGCTCTGAACAAAAGAGTAAATAGTAAAATGAGAAAACAAAGAAAAATAATGAACTAGGCAAGGACACAAAATGCATTTGGAATTAGATTTGGGGAAAGGTTTAACAAAAAATGCCTTTGCCCACACTGGATAGTGCCTTGAAAAACGCAGGCTCACATTTTGCATACTAAGACAAAGTCACACAGAACTTGCTGTTGATGGGACTGCCCACTATTATCACTGCAGCAAGAACTAAAAAACAACAATCCTGCCCCATTGTAGTTTTCCTGTGGAGCCCAATAGAACACTTCCTTCCTCTCAGAATATATTCCCTTTCAGAATACTCCCAATAAGGATTGGTGGGGAACGTCCAGCTCATGGGCCTAATTATGACTGCCAGGCTGTTCCGGGCAAACCATGAACATGTTTCATCATATACAATGTCAGACATGAGGAAGTTCAAGTTGCAGCTAATAGGAAGAAGTATCAGATTTGTAAGTGTACTGCAACGGAGAAATGTGCCAAACTAAAGAAGTGCCAACTTTTTTTTGATAAAAATTAATAACTGGAAGAACACTTAAGAGTGTGCTCTTAATTTTTCCTTTGCAGCCACATCCTGAATTCAAGCCATGCCTGCAAAGAAACATTTTTCATATTCTTTTGCAGGTGTGATTTAAGTTCAGGCTGCATCTACAAAAGAATTCAAGCCACAGCTACCAAGGAAAAAAGTTCAATTGCCGGCCTAGCCTGGATGTAAACCACACCAGCAAAGGAAGAATAGGAAATGCACTTAGAATACACTCCCAATTCTTCCTTTATTAACAGAATCATGGTGACATCAGGTGACTGACACCTGTCAGTCTTACCCACATGCCAAAGTGACCCACTACCAGTGTAGAATTACAGAACTGCAGAGTTGGAAGGGACCACAAGAGTCACCACCTCAATGAAGTTAAGGAGGTCTGGGTTCAGTCAGTGCCTGAACAGATGACAGCCCTCAAAACAACATTATACATCGCCTTTGGGTCCATGATAGAAAAAAGGCAGGATATACAGATAAGCATATAGATAAATAAATTGCTAAATCATGAAACCTTGTTTTGAAGTGAGCATTATTGTTCCAAAGTTAGCATTAAGTTGTCTAGATAGGATGGCACGCCAAATTGTGATTAGACAAAACCTGGAAATTTCAGTGGGCTTGAGCATGAGCCTTTGGGCCTGCTCCCAATATGCCATGGTTTGGCGAATCAATCCAGAAGATCTGAATTGGCCCAAGGAATGGTCTGAAGACAGGCGATGCAGCTGCTGGTCAGTACCTGGGCAGGAAATCATCCACATACTTTATGTATGCCACCTTGAGCTGCTGGGAGAATATAATGAATGCTTAAATAGACTGAGGCACTGACACTGGTCAACTTTTCCCTGGATCCTCCCCTTGTTTTCCTGGTAGAGAACTTGCTTGCAACAGCTTGCAACACACAGAAATGAAGAGGTGGTATTTCCTCCTTCTCACATCCCTGTGTGGGGAGCTCCATCTGTTGAGCTTCTGCCTGCCCAGCAGCTGAACCCTACCTTTCCTAACCATATTTACCAACTCAATACACCCCTAAAACACACACACCCCTCCTCCTGAAATGCAGTCGACTAATAAGTTTTATATACTAGTCCTTCTCCATTGAAACTTGACCCTTTAGGGAAGCTCCTCAGAAGCCCCCACCCCTCCACTCTCAGGTCCTCAGTTACCCGGATTCTTCCGCTTGTTTTGGCGCCCCGTCCACAACACACACCCCCCCCGCCCCACCTCCGGCCTTGCGAAAGGCAATTCAGTGACGTCACACAAACACACCGGGGCGGCGCAGTGGGCTTCCTTCTCCTGCCCCCCAGCCCCCCCTCCCACCCCGCGTTCCTCACGGCTAGGAGCTAAAGAGCAGCAGCGGGAGGAGGAGGAGGCGGCGCCCGCCCTCCCGCGCTTGTTGTTTGGTTTGGCGCGGCGTGCAGGTGCCTCTCCGTCGTCACTTACCGAAGTCCAAGAACTGCTTGATGGAGAGCGGCGACGGGGAGAAGCGGGAGTAGTACTCGATCTGCTTGGGGATGGGGCTCTTCAGGAGCGCCCCGCACAGCCGCATGGCGCTGCTGGGTCGGTCGGCCGGCCGGCAGGTCGGTGGTGAAGGAGACGGAGAGGAGCAGGAAGGAGAGGGGAAGGCGCGTGCGCGCGCACAGCAGCAGCAGCGCCTGCGGGGCCCCTGGACGAACCGGCCGAGCAACTGCCTGGCGGCGCGTGCGGAGACTCACGCAGGCAAAACACCGCGGGCGCGCGGGAGGGGGCGGGGAGGCGAAGTCGCTCGCAACTGTCACTGCGGCCCAGCAGCCCCTCGCTGCCGGCCTAGCGGGAGGCGGCGGTATCGGCCTCCTTGCCCTCCACACGGACGCCCCCTCGTGTATCAAGGGGCCGGGCGCACCGCGCCTTCTTCCCGCTGCAGCCCGACCCAGCCGGTGTCTGCCGGCCGCTTGGTATCCCCCGGCCCGGCAGCGACGGCGAGCGCCCGCCTTCCGACCTTACGCGGCCTTCTGACTGGGCGACGAACAGCCAGCATTGCCGCCGCTGCCGCCTTCCTTTGCCTTTCTCGGTCGCCCGAGTAAGCGCCGCCTGCCATCACCATGACGCCCGAAGGCATGCGCACGCGCCGATGGGCGCCGGTTGGTTTCCGGGCCTACAGCTCGATTTGAAAGTGAGGAGACCGGGGCACGTGTGGTTTCAGACCCATAACACGGATCGCTGCCTGAGGGCAAGATGCCCTTCTGCTTTTCTTTATTCTCCAAGAGCTTGTCCTGCTTCTTCACCCACACACCCCACCACCACACACAATGCTTAAGAGCAGGGATGAAGGATTTGTTGCCTTCCAGATCAGTCTTTCTCAACCTGGTGGTGGGGTGTCCCACATGTTGTAGTTCATCCATTGCCAGCAGGGGCAGTAGTCAGGGATGATGGTAGTCCAATCCTATGACCAGAACTGGAATCATCATGTACACTACGGAAACCATGATCTACGTCATATCACACACCTTCAGCTATCATTTCCTTCCCTTGAGCCAAAGTTTCGTAACAACCAACCCCTGATACGATTTTTTAAAAAGGAACAATTTCCCCTTAAGGGATACACTAGCCTGTGCTTTCTACAAGGATACTGACTGGCCAAGAGAAAATAACAAACATTATAGGCATGGAAACAGGCAGAGAAGGAAAGCAAAAGGAATCTAGCTAAGTCAAAGATGATTCCACTCTTGTACACATCTTTAAGCAGGCTTAAAGAAGAGAGGTGATGCATGGAACAATCTCGTGGGAGAAAGACTTAACAATTTGGGCATCTACAAGATGCACAGTTATAAGAAAGGAGCTTCCTAGATCCATCCACCTTAAGGACAGGGCATGGACAGAAGGGACATGAAGTGCAAATTAACTCAAGTTCTGTAGCAAGGTGTATCAATACAACTTTCCCTCCTCAGAATGGCAGGGTAGTCGTGATGGGTCCCTGGCCAGTGAAAACTGACAACCTGCTGACTAAGGTATCCATTGTGGAGAAAGGCAGTGGCACTTTCCTAGCAAACTCAGTCTAATTACTGATGAAAGATGCTTGCTGGAGGAAATCTTCAGGGGAAATTAATGGCTGAATAAGGATATACACCAAGGTTCTGGGGACTAATTAGGTATCTGCTTATTCACCTTGCTCTTGCTGCTGCTGTGGGAGGTCATTCAGCTGAAAACAATGTTGCCTCCTCTGTTGTTTCCAAGTACCCCAATGCACACAGTGAAGAATCGTTAAATAGTTCTGAGGCATGTGTAGAATTCCAGTGAAAATGAACTTCTTGGTAATACAGTACATGAAATCCATAGCTCATACAATCCCCAGAAGAAGCGTTTGAGTCCTGCTGTGGGACCAATTACCCCACTCAGCACACAGCTTGAGTCATATGTTTTCTTGCAGAAAGTTAGGCAGACAAACTGACAAGATCCATTTCCAAATCTTTCAGTTCAGAAGAGTGATAAATACAAGCTTCGGATCTCCATAGTGGGACTGATTGGGCTGCTGTTGCTGAGGACTTGATCTGTAACAATGGATCTGGCCTTGGATGAAGCTTGGAGCCAATCTACATTCTAAAGAATACTCCCCAGAGGAAGAGGAACACCGGAGAATTGTGTGGGAGAACAACTGGGAAATGGTTGAGCAACACAACCGTGAGACTGCGCAAGGGAAACACACGTACACAATGGGAATGAACCAATTTGCCGATTTGACTGATGAAGAGTTTAATAAAAAGATGGTTAATAATAATAATAAATAAAGTTATTACTTATACCCCACCCATCCGAATGGGTTTCCCAAGCCACTTTAGGCTTAGGTTCAGTCCTGAGTCATATTCAGTAATCAATGAATAATGTTTCTGGCAAACTCGAGGTCACTGGATGAAGTATGTTTTTAAGTGTATTTTTTTTTTAGAATGTTTTGATCTGTTTCTACTTTGTTTTTGTTTTTAAATTGTATATCCGTTTGCTGCCCTGGGCTCCTTGAGGAGGAAGGGTAGGATATGAATTCAATTAATAATAATAATAATAATAATAATAATAATAATAATAATAATAAGATGATGATGATGATGGACAAAGAAGACTATAAACTCCAACAGCAATCTCACAAGACTGCACACAGTGAGATGCCTGGTAGTTCTAGGAGAGCCCAGTGTGCAGTAGGAAGCAGGTAATTTGAATGCAAGTCCCACTACTGGGAGATGGTGAGATTACCTCCACAAGCAGAGCACAGCTTCTGGATGTCATGCCACCAATGATAAATTTGAGTGGAAAAATAAGAATTGGCAGGACAAGAACCTAAGTCTCCTTCTTCAAAGAACTACACCCTCATCCTGCCAACAGATGGGAGGGAGACACATAATGGAGCCCATCTAGTCTTCCTAGACCCAGCCTATGATATGCTTCACCATAAAAATCTGAAGAGGCTTTGTGCAGAGCTATCGCTCACTGATGTTTCTGTGGCTCTTGTTGAACTTTTGCTAAGAACATGCTTACACTACACTGGTATTTACTCTTGCACAAGGACACTCTGGCATAATGGAATCACAGAATGGCTTTATTTAAAAAGAAAAATTAAAAGAAAAATCCAGTTTCAAATGGTTACTCATAAGTGCATCTCACTGATTTCAGTGAGGGTTATTTTCAAGTCAGTTTTCATAGGATTGCAGTTTCAGTCTTCCTAGTTCATGTTATTGGTGAATTAAAATCATTGCATGATACAGATTTTCCAGCATATATTGAGTTATTCTTGTGCTATTCCTGCCCCCAAACATAGCATTTCATAACTATGATAATTTATATACAAATGTATGCTAGGTAGGCACAAAGTTTCTTGTCATGCTTTTTTTGTAGTTAAATAATCAGGATTATTTAATTATTTTCTGAACCAAACATTCAGGATGTCAGCTTGCCATCTGTAAGCTCTTAAGAAAACATTTTCTTCTTTCTAATAAAGCACTTGGTGGCCTTGCAAGCCGACAGTGGGCATTTGATGTAATAAACTTTGAGTAATAAATTTTAGGGTGATGTCAAAGCGGTTGAATTGTAGGTTAGATCAGAAAACAAGGAGCAAGTGCTGAACATTTTACTCCAGCTCTTGTCAAAACATTTAGTTCATAACATCTTGACAAAAAGGTTGTTCTTAGAATTCTTGTCATTCCCCTTGAGAATCATCAAGTTCAGACTCTCAAATATTGAGAACAGAAAATACATTTGAAAAGTTAACAATACTGACCAGTAACCTGGGGTGGGGGTGGAGCGTGTAAGGAGTAGAGTCAGAGCAAGAAGAAAGAATTACAGTCTGAAACTGCATTTTGCAAAATTACAGAAAAAGAGATAGAGAAACAAGATACCAGGGAATTATACAGTTGCCAATCTGTAGCATCTGTCTCTTACAAATTATATTTTCACAGTGTTCATTTTTCTCAACAATATTCTAAGAAAAACTGCTAGGAAAAGTACAGTTCTTTTCAGATGGATTATAGCAATAGATGGTCAAAAGGTATAAGAGCCACCAGGAGATCACTTCTTGCCCATTTTCTGAAGAGAGGAGACAATGCCAACATTCACGCTCCCCCAACTTAAAAACCCATCACTGTTTTCAATCACTTATCCTTTTGCCTATGGTGCTTGAAAGATAGGAAGGATGCTGCTGAGAAGAAACTTCAGCTAAAATAATAATAAATACACAGTAAAAAAAAACCTTTCTCAGGCCTACCTGTAAGTCTGTACTTTATACATAAACTAACTCACCTCATCCCAGGTTATGTGTTGAATTTTGTTTTGTTTATTTTGGACCACTTTTCCATTCTATCAATATCATTTCGAAGTTTATTCTCATCCCTCCTCATTTTGTGTTATCTGCAAAGTTGACAAGGATCTCCTCTAGCCCTTCATCTAAATCACGAAAATTAAGATAAATTACATCCACATCATTTCCACAGAAAGAGATATGATTAGTCCAGCAGGTTTTATTATTGAGCGCTGCTCTGGTTTCGCCAGAAGCGGCTTAGTTATGCTGGCCACATGACCCGGAAAAACTGTCTGCAGAAGCGGACAAATGCCAGCTCCTTCAGCCTTTAAAGCAAAATGAGCGCCTCAACCCCAGAGTTGTTCACAACTGGACCTAATTGTAAGGGGTCCCTTTACCTTTACCTTTATGCTGGCTTCTACTAATCACTGCATTGTTATCAATATGCTTACAAACTGAAGCCTTGCTCTAGTATCTCCCCTGGTATCGAAGTCAGACTGAGTGATCTGTTGTTTCCTGGATCTTTCTGTGCCTCTTTTGTAAACTGAAATCTTCACTGGAAGACTTCCTCTACTCTCTGAGGTGAGGCAAGTACCTATGAGAAGCTATTAGAAAGCCTTTTGGGTAGTGGTGTCCCAGTTACGGAACACTTTCCCCAAAGAGATTGGCCTGAACCCAATACAGTTTGCTGACTCAGGAGAGATTCTACATACAAAAGATGATTGGCAGTTGAATCTTATTTAAACACTGGTGACAGGACAGTAGCCTTCATCATCACAGAGAGAGCTGACCTCTAACATCCCACCACCGCTTTCCACCCTCCACCCAATGCCCTAAGTGTTCACTCTGTTCTAATGGTAGGATCCTATTGATCTTTCGGTGTCAGGCCTATCCATATTTCTGGCCTTTTTAGATGCAATTGTAATCTTATGACCTATTTTATGCTGCTTGTGTGACTTCATGGCTTTAGCTTATGTAATGAGCAGACACTCTTGTCTTCCTTGCAAGGTGTAGAACCGCTGAGAGGTACAGGTTGTGTAATTTATGGACAAATAACACTGCCACCATAATCACTGTGTTACTAAAGACTGTGTACACAGTGCAGTTTAGTGTGGATTCAGTGCACTCCATATGCTGGTTGTTTCTGTGTTGTACAAATAACCACAACCCCAAACTAAACGTATGCTATTTCTTTCTTTTTTTTTCTAATAACCATCACTTTATTAATGCAGCAAAATGAGTACTCCCAAGACATGTGCAAACGGATCTGCATTGCCTGAGAAAATAGTCCTCTCTGTTGAGGGCGTGCACCTCTGCTTTGCAAGAGGAGCTCTGAAGAGAGGCAATAACTTTTCACCAAGGAGGAGACATGGGTTGTGGGTTTTGCAGATAGGACATCACTACAGCCGAGATAGACAACATGAAGCTGCTCATCATCTGTTTGGTATCTTCTGAACTCCGAGAATTGGCAAAGCTGATGAATGAACAGTAGACAGCAATCCAGGCACACCATTTTAGCTTCAGCCACACATACTAAAAATCATTCCCAGTAGATTCATGTAGTCTGGTGTGGGGTCTTCCAGGGTAGGGTTATTCTCTGTGGATGGAGGTTTGTATCTGAGAACGCGATTTGGCCGCCACGGGTCCATTATGTTGTTACCGGCCATCGTGCACTGCCTCTGGCTAACTCCGAGCAGAGCCCCCCCCTCAGTCGCCGCCCATGCTATTTCTTTCTATGATTTAATGCCTTTTATCCCAAACCAATTTTTATGCTAAAGGAGATTTTCAAAGTGAATGAATTTGCACTTCAGTCCACTCGTGCATGAACAAGAGAGCATGCAAACAGTAATTTTCTTGCGTGGGGGGAGGGAGGAGTTTAGTTACCCACAACTGAGGTGATGTGAATATCTAATCGGATATGATCCTGGGATTTTCCAGATCCAGCACGTATGAAGGATGACCTTTCTTAATAGGGAAATAGCTCTTAAGACGAGTAAACATGAGGATAAATCTCTCTTCACTTCCTGACAATTCCTTCTGTGTATTCAGCATGGTTTCAGCTTATTTGCCTTTCTGGCTTCTCTCTGATGGAGAGGTGATTCTTAAAGGGCAGGGGTGTGTTAAGTTGTGGGTGAACATATCAGACGACACAGCGATTCTTCAAACAGCTCTTGTTTATTCACAGGCCAGAACAGAACTGAACTGAAGGGTTCAGACAGCCTGCTTATATAGAGCTCCACTAGAACGCAACAGTAACCACTTTCTGTAACTATCCAATCACTGAACGTCACTTTCAATCCCTTATTTGCATATGTGGACCTGAGTGAAAACTATCTACAGTATCCCCCTGCTGGCCCAGGGTGAGAACTTCAGTACGTAACAGGGTGTATCCAGGAGTTGACTAGGTTGACCCCCACAAAGGGCACAGTCCCAAGAGGGTGCAAAAAAAGCATGGCTCTCCACTCTGGCTTGGGGAGTCCTGTCTGCCTGGCACTTGCTCCCCAGGGCAGGCTGCTCCTCTGCTGCTCTGGGTGGCTAGACATGCCATTCTGCCTCCTGCGGGCGCCTTTGCAGAGGAGCACAAGAAACATGGGAAGGGGGCATCCATACAGCTCCTTGCTAAGGGCACAAGGGAGCCTAGATTCACCTCTGTGAAAGACACAGAGAGTTAGCTTTGCTTTGCACAGAAATATATAGATATAAAATTTACATTTCAACTGTTCTGTTATTTTTTGCAAACTACCTCGGGAATGTAATTGAAGGGTGATATAAAATATTTACAATGCATGAATGATTAAGGAGGGGAGGAAGTTGGAATACCATTATCTGATGGAGCTTCTTGAGCTACTAAATCCATATTTAGGTATGACTTTCATTCATTTGGCTTGCTTAACACCCAGTGACTTTTTCTCCTCCAAATGCTTGCATCTAAAATCTGTTTTATCGCCAACTAAATATCTTTCCAGTTACCCAATCAGGGTGGATTTTTATTCTTGTCTAATTTCTACATTCTGTATTACAAAACACATTGAAACATACAGAAACTTGCAATGTAAAGCAGATTAGCATGTTATCTTTAACCTTTTTTCTGATAGCTGTGACCTTTAAAAACACACAGTATTTGCTGATACTCTGCCGTGGATCTGGGGCTTCCTGCCAAATTAGTAAAGTCAGGAGCATATAGCTCTTCTGGGATATGCAGCAAAATGCAAATATTTATTAAAAGTGTGTGAGGTTCCTTAATTTTGCTCTTTTCTGGACAGACACACACACAATGCAAATACTAGCACATTTATTCGTCTTGAAGCAGGAGGAAAACAGAGTACCAAAGGTGAAAGTTCACATCCAGTTTCCTTTTTCTTGCTCTGAACGAATTTGATATAATTGAGACCATCACACTGTGTCTGCCCTAAATGAAAATGATGAATATTTTTGTTATTTATCTAACTATCCTGTGGAAGCTCAATCCCCCAAAGTCCCCTTTATTTAAGTCATATATGCCCTACTATTTGCCGGAAGCTCTGCTGGCTGCGTGCCACCTGTAGATTTCACCCTCAGTTGCTGAAGACAGCTTCACTGTTCAGCCTGCCACATTAAAGCATCCTCTGTCCACTCCCTTTTGTTTCCTATTTCACTTTCTTAACTAAAAAGCATAATTTGGCTAAGTGATTTGCATTATTTCTACCTAAGAACTGAATTGCTAGAAAAGGGAAAAGTCATCAGGAATATAAATATTAGCATTATGGAGAGGCAGAAGAGCTGCAGAGCCTTTAAGCAGTATAATTTAAATGCACCTCCTGCCATCTTTTCAATGGCTACACAACATGGAAGTGTTTTTTAATCACCGTGCTCCAGACTTCGAGCTGAAACATCCAGCTGACATACAACTTCAAACCGTTTTGCCTCTCAGGCTAAGGAAAGCTTAGAAGTCTCTTTATTCCAAACAAAACAGGATTAAAGGTGGGAAGATGTGGTGTTTGCTTTGAAAATGAGCAAATCTAAAGTAGCGCAAATGGCTGATAGCTTGTGTTTATTTATAGCTTTTCCACTGTCACAGTAAAGACCAAATTAAGTACAACACTAAGGAGAGGGGAAATGATGCTCACAACCATGTTGATGTACTCCTTGCAAGGAAACAGGAAATATATAGTGAATACTGCAAAGGGGTGGAAACAGAGGCATAAAGTTCTCCTTATTCTGCATGTGTGCTAGGAGGGTGGCCACTGCCAGACACCTCTCATTTTCTGCCTACTGTTCTTGTGTTTGGATAAGTGGTACTCAAGTCTGGAAAGATGAAGAACTGGAATACAGCTATACCTTTTCCCACACCAGCAAGGACTATTCCTGCCTTCAGGTGGGGCTCAATCCACTACTGGCACATTCAGGTTGTACAATTAAAGTTGATTTGACACTCTTGTGCAGCAAACCCACTTCCTTTTTGTGATAAGAAAAGTGCTAAGAAAATGTGCTGGGAAGTGTGATACAACAATGGCCTGACACAGCGTCATATACCTCCCTGCAAATAAATCAGAATGAATGCTCACTAAACAGGTGATGTCTGAAGTGACAATATACATCTGACTTTGTACCTGGTGGAGGCTGCTCCATTAGGGCAAATGGGGCACTACCCCCACCAACCTCTTTGTGCTCTCAGCCAACCCCGCTTTCTTTCAGTCGGGGGCGGGGGTCACTGTATGTCAGCATCCTCCTAATTCCTTGGTCTCAGTGTTGCCTCTGGTAAAACTCAACAGGGAGAATAAGGACAAAATTAGAAATAGCTGGCTCTGCCTGTCATCGACTGGCTACATCCTTTGTTGGTCTTCCTGCCTTCCAACCTACCAGTTCCAATGGCACCAGCCACCACTGATGTTACCCATGTCTCCCTCACTGGCATTGATATTGCCTCTTTTTCTGTCTCATGAGAGATACCAGTTTCTTTGTAAAAGTGGTCATTTCTTGTCTACAACTGGAGCCAAGCTGATGCAGGATGCTAACTTGGGGTTCCACCAAAGATTATACTAGTGCACAGACTTGAAGAAGCTGTGGCAGTGCTGGGCAAGCTGACTTCCAGCTGTTTTTTAATTACTGAGGAACCCCTTAAAGGTTACAGGTTCTTCTACAATCAGTAGGAAGATTAACATCCCTGGTAATTGGCCATGATGACAGTAACAGAAGGGAATTGGAGTCCAACATCTGGAGGGCCACAGATGAGCCACCCTTTATTAAATAGTCCCATTATATTATTGCCAAAATAAGCCTCTCCCTCACCAAGCTATTTGCTTTTGAATGGCCAGCCATTTTGAATTACTTGGAGGAAGGCAGAGGCAAGTCTGGGGAGAAAAACCAAAGGGACAGGAGACAGACATGGCAAAAAGTGGAGACATTGAGTGGAAATTCTGTTAAGGACAACTGGTCAAGAAGTCCAGAGGCAACCCAGAACTTATAAAAATAGAAAGAGCTATGCCGGAAGTTCTATGATGAAACAGACATTTAGTTATTTGTGTATATGAGAGGCTAGAGGTCCACCAGATGAAATTGAGATAGAAAAACCTTACTGGGTCTCCGAGAACCTCATTTAGGAAACTGATAAGAAGAAGAAGAAAAGTTTGGATTTGATATCCTACTTTATCACTATCCAAAGGAGTCTCAAAGCGGCTAACATTCTCCTTTCCCTTCCTCCCCCACAACAAACACTCTGTGAGGTGACTGGGGCAGAGAGACTTCAAAGAAGTGTGACTGGCCCAAGGTCACCCAGCAGCTGCATGTGGAGGAGTGGGGAAGCGAACCCGGTTCACCAGATTACGAGTCTATCGCTCTTAACCACTAAACCACACTGGCTCATAAATAAAACACTGTGTTTTATTTCCCTTAAGGGAGAATGTAGATATATTTTCCTGTTATCTATTTTGTGGAAAGGTGAGTGCATTGCCAGTCTTTCTTCAAGGAAATGGGTATTTTGCGGTTCCCACAACACTTTCTTAGATTTCCAAGTGTGCTCCCAGTCTCAAAAGATTAGGGATCTCTGCTCTGTGTTCTGTTGTCTTCTCCCTTCGCTCAGGGCTTGTTTTATGATCAGCTCCTTGTACACCTTTTTACAAATAGCAAAAGAAGCCTTCCCACATTTCCTCCAAAGGGGTGATGATTTTGTCCCCATGTGGATTTAAATAGTACATTATGTTGCTTTGGGCCAAAAAACAGATGTGAAGACCATGTCCTACAAAAACATCATGCAATATTAGCTTTGCAACAAATTTATTCACATACATACAGTGCTTTTTCTGGGGATACTCAAAGGTATGCAGTATTGGCACCTTAAAAAAAAAAAGCACTGCATATGCCTTGTATGTTAAATATCTTACCAGAGGCAATTGCCTGCCTCAAACAAATTTAGGCTACAATCCTATACTCAGTTACCTGGAACTAAGTCAAATTGATCTTGATGGGACTTTCCTTTGAGTAGACATGTGTAGGATTGCATTGTCAAGCTGCATGATAGACATGCTTTCATATTTAAGTTAACTGTTAATATGTCTTTAAAGCTTGTAGCTTTACATATTTCTTTTTGTAACTGAAAAGAAGAGTTGACGGGGGAAATGTTCACAGTCATGTTGTAATAATAGCTGTCTACTGTTTTAAAATGCACATTTTGTAATATGAATTTGAAGGGGCTTTGTCACCTTAAATCTGCCAAGATTCTTTACTATTACTATTTTTTAAGGCATAAAGAAGAGAGTTAATTAAGCAGCTGTGGGTTTGGAAGGGGGTTGTTTAATTCTTTTTATTGAGTTATAATATTATATCAGGTCCATAATACATAGAGTGCTAAAAACGAACTGGAAAATATTAACATAATACTGTAAAAGAAAAACAATTGCAGTGCAGATTTAAAGTAAGAATTTATCTTTTGGAGATCATTTCAGATGTATGATAATTAAAATGTCTCTAACAAAATTAAATAATCTTTCTGTTTCATATTACAGTTCCAGGATGTAGAGGCACACAAGGAGGAGAAACAACCAAAGGAAAACAAGAATTTAAGAAACTCACATCAACTAGATCCATTAAAAATCTGGAGGTGGAAAGCTCCATTGTCCCTGAATATTAACGTAAGTTACAAAATTGTACCAAAATAAATCACAGCCAAATAAACGTGTGTTTTTTCACATTGGCCTCTGAGTACTCTTAATTTAAATGCCAATTTTCCCAATAGTGTGATGTCCTATACTATTGTGTCCCAAGCATCTACGGTTTTAATATTAACATTTTTGAGGTTTACACGAATTTTTATAAAATGTTGATTATAAGTTGTATGTACTGTATTTTCATATTTGGCATGTATTAATTTGATTTGAAATAAGTTAGTATTGTGAACTTCTGAAGTCTAAGATTATTATGTCTTCTCTGCAAAATTTTGTTATTAGATAGAAAATCATTTAATGTTACATATTTGAAACAAACTTTTTATGGGGAAAAACAACTTCACTAATATTTTTCTTCTGGAATCTTTATGAGTGTGTGCGTGTCTTTTCCTCATTCTACAAAACTTTTGTTAGATTTTGTTTTGATTTTTGCTCAAAACTTACATCCCACCCCATAAAGGGGTGGGGTTTTCATGGTATATCCTATTCTGTAATCTAAAAGTGAGTCAAACGGATTCTATAGTACCAAGTGGGAAGATTTGGACCTGTCACTGATTCAGAGAGTCCTTAAGCCACAGTTAAAAACTGCCCTACAATATAAAAAGCAACAAAGGTTGCAATCCTATACATGCTTAGTTGGGAGGGAACTCTGTTGTAAAGAATGAGACTTTCTTCTGAGCCAGACAGCACTGAAAACGAATTGTTGAAAAATCTTAAACAGGGGTAGCAGTTGATTTCCCACATCCAGGATTAATAAAACTGTGTATTGATCAGAAACCATCAAACGATCAGTTAAAGCAAAACGAAGCATAAAGTCTGTTCACTTCCTTCCCCTTTATGCCTTTAAACCTTATTAACAGATGAAACACTGAGCAGGTAGGAAATCCATAACGGTGAATTTAGTGTGCCATCTAGTGACCATTTATTTTGCCGCAGGAACCACATACATTTCTCTTGTAGTTAAGAAAAGCTGTTGGTCTTAGACCAGAGATCAGGGCCAGCTCACCCATGAGGCAAGGTGAGGTGACCACCTCAGGCAGCAGGGTCCACCAGGTCAGCAGATCCTGATTTCAATCTTTATTTCCCTGCTTGTTCCTAGTGTAGACCTTCCCTAAGTCCTCCTTTGCTAGTAAGTGGCGGGGGCGGGCACCATTTTAGGGTCAGGCTCAGGTACCAAAAACTATATATACTGGAACGGCTCTGCCAGAGATACAGTACAGAAATGATTGGGCATCTGGTTGGCCACTGTGACAGTGGCGTAGCGTGGGGGGTGCAGGGGGGCCGGCCGCACCGGGCGCAACATCTGGGGGGGGCACGCTCGCACTCACAGCTCTCTGCCCCTACCTGGCTCACTCAGGGTTAGGGGGCGCAAATTACTTGCCTTGCCCCGGGTGCTGACAAGCCACGCTACGCCACTGCACTGTGAGCATGGGATGCAGCGCTAGATGGGCCTTTTATCTGACTCAGAGGGTTCTTCTTATGTTCTTGCATCTCCAGACTAAACTACAGAATGCCCTGCACGGTCAAGAAGAAGACCTGAAATCAACCTTCTGTCTCCATTGTCACAAACTGCAGTTCTTATCAGCTCTGAGAAGACAGAACTGCAGCACAGACAGCTGTTACAATGACACAGCAGGGCTTATTTCTGAGTAGACATCCATAGGATTGGACTGTATATTCAATATGCACATCTACAATATGAATATGCATTTGAGAGGAAATGGGCTGGGCTCATTCATTACAGAATTCTGAATTGTCTCTTGAGGATAATTGCCATTGGTTCTCCTCACCTGTTGCGCCCAAATCTTCCCCTCTGGATGAAAAGGAGTAAGAAGCCCTCCTTGCCCCTGGAATTGTATTGCAGCTCATTCATCTGTGAAGCTTATATTTGTAATCTGTATCTATATAGCCAGTGCAGGGGGTTTGCTGAAGCTGGATTGTCCATATAAAGCCACGGAGAGAATGTTTACTCTTCTCAAAAAAATAGGAAAGGGAAAAGGTTGCAAAGAAGCACTTTAATTTATTGCTCTAAAGGACCCAGCACACAGCAAACTGCCTGTATCCAGAGCAACCAAATCACATATGAAAGATTTCTATTGTACATAGTACAGGGGTAGTGGCTGCTAGTGCCATTGACAACAGCAGGTAGGCTCATGGTAACAGGGCAATAGACAAAAGATAATGGAACTGGAATGCTGAATCCAAGGAGCGACAAACAATCCAGAGATAATGAGTGAGGAAAACTGAGGGTCGGAGGAAATTGCAAGAGAAATCTCCATGACTATATAGGCTAGCTCAGAGTTGCTGCTCGTACAGCACTATTGCTGCTTGACAGGCCTGCACGTGTACGATTGGTAATTGTGTTCCCTATGATATTGATATTCCATTTACAATCAGCACGACAAAATTATCAAGGCTCAGCTTCACAGGTGTCTCATCTCTTTGTTTGGTACAAAGCATAGCTGTGATCGGTCGCGTTCTATAGAACAAAGATCGCCCATTGGTCTGGAGCCAAAGGTTCATTTCCTTTGAGAGAAGGAATCTTCCTCCATCTAACGAAGGAGAACTTCCACGGAAGGAAGCTGCTTCTATCAGAAGATCTTTGGATCCAAACTACTGTATTTTATAATGTGGTTAAAAAACAAACAAACCTAACTTCATTTGGTTTATAGGATTTATTACAAATCACAAAAAAGGAGATAGTAAACATCAGATATTATCTTTACCACCTCAGCCCACACCAAAATTCCACCTGTGTATCATGTCTTATTTTAAAATATTAGATTGATAATTAATTTAAATATAATAAAAATATTACATCTGACGTTTTCCTATATACCAAGTAATTGTCTGCCACTTATGATAAGGGGCAAGACTAGAGAAGGAGATGAATTTTTAGGAAATGTGTTCCTTTTTGTGAAATTCACACACTGGGCATACTGGTAGGTTTGCAGAAATACGTCCCGGCGTTTCTGTGGCAATTGCGCAATCGCAGTGCCGTGTTGAGTAGAACAAACTCTTTTCATGAAACCACAACACTGTTTCTGTCAGCCTGACTATAAACGGTCCATCAGGTACAACACAAATTTGCTAGGTTTTAAATTCCCTGAAAATTCTGATATGAGGTAGGTAATGATAATGCTCCCAACCCTGTTAAAGGCTGTTTTTTTCATATGCCATGGTATAAATAATAATAATACTGCTAGCTTTTAGTTATGCCAAAATTACTTTACTGCTCCCCTGCCCTCTTTTATCTCTAGATGAATGCTTGACCATGGTACCATAAGGAGGAGAACTTTGGGATCAGCACCCTGGGCCACACAGCAGAATGAGCAAGAGGACCTCCAAACACAGTATATTTTGAAGTGAGACAATATACATTACTATCTAAAGAGCCCCCCACCCCAGGTAATTAAGTCCAGAGTCAAAAATTATCTAACTGCACTGCTGATATTTGGATCTTGGTATGGCATCAGGAGACAGATTGCTGGTGTTGGTCTTCATTCCGTGGGTACTAGCTTTGCAACAGGAAAGAAACTGCCCAAGCCTAGCTTCTGTTTTAGAAAGGAGATTCAGGCAATGGTAGCTTTTCCCCTCAGCAATAGGTTTGTTACCTTGAATGGCTGTATAACGGTCACAACGTTTCTCTGCATTTATTTATGTTACACTCTGTGAACCCAAGAAGAGTCTTGAAGCTGGACCAGACCAAAGGTCCACCCAGTCTAGCAGCCTGCTTGTCCACAGTGACACAGCCACGTGTTTCCCGGAAGTCGATAAGCTGGGGGCAAACGCATGAGCCTTCCCACACCAGCTCAGCAGTACATCACTATGCCGTGGTGGACAATTTGGGTGGCTGGGGGTATGGGGAGCCAAACCTGCACCTTGTGGGTTTTTCCTCTATGCAGCTCCTTGGAAGTCTGTAAATTACCAGTAATGCTATTAAGCAGGGATGTCAACATGAATAAAATGGGGGGGGGGAGCTAAGCTCCACCCCACATAATCACATGATGCGGCACTTGCACACCATTTGAATGGCAGTGCCCATCAAATTTGGGGGGAGCCTTGCAGGGAGCCTCAGAGGCAACTAAGTGAAGTAATACACATCGCCATGCAAGAGTGACCTCCCCCTACGACACCATAAAGTCCAGAGTCTAAAATTACTTAATAGCAGCACTGGTAAAAGGTAAAGGGACCCCTGGTCCAGTCATGGCTGACTCTGGGGTTGCAGCGCTCATCTTGCCTTATTGGCCGAGGGAGCCGGCGTACAGCTTCCGGGTCATGTGGCCAGCATGACTAAACTGCTTCTGGCGAACCAGAGCAGCGCATGGAAACGCCGTTTACCTTCCCGTCGGAGCAGTACCTATTTATGTACTTGCACTTTGACGTGCTTTCAAACTGCTAGGCTGGCAGGAGCAGGGACCGAGCAACGGGGATTCGAACCGCGGGGATTCGAACCGCCGACCTTCTGATCGGCAAGTCCTAGGCTCTGTGGTTTAACCCACAGCACCAGCAACACTGGTACCACCAACCTATTACCATGCTGTGGCTTGGGTTTCATATATACAGTGCCCTGGTTTGCACTCGTAAAAATCTGTGATTGAAACTAAGAACATAACAGATGTTTGTTTCCTGTAAAGGAAGTGCATGCAGTCTCATTTGCATTATAGGTATAATACAAATGAGCATCTCCATATTTGGAATCGCAATGACGCAAACCAGATAGAGCATCTAAAACAGGCCTGAATATCTTGAATGCTTTTTAACATTTTAGCGCCTTCTTGAAATCAGTCGTTTTAGTATGGGAACAGAGCTAAATACAGAATCAAGGTAAGTTGAAGCAATCACTGGGACAGTCTCTGAAAGTTCTTGAGCATAAGAGAGGCTCACATGTGTATTTCATGAAAGAAGCTATACAGCAACCTAAATCACTTCAGCTCTTTTTCTAATCCCAAAGAAATGAATCCCTCTCTCATTAGACTCCACATAGGTTCAGATGTTATACATTGTGGTAATTATTTCCAAATCACAAGTGCAAACACTCACCCTGATTGGAAAATTAGCAGATTTCAAACTCGGGTAATTTGTTCTTAATGAGGAACTTGTTGAACTGAATTTAACAATTAGCTCACTCCCTTTGCTGGCTGAATGTGATAGGGTTATGTGGAAGAGATCAAATATTCATCTAAGTGATTTCAGCCAAAAAGCGAGGGGAGGCGATCAAGGTTGTAATCTTACGCACACTTACTTGGGAGTAAGTGCCACTGAATTTAATGGGACCTATTTCTGAGTATACATACTTAGGATCCGGCTGCAGAAAAACTCAATACTCAATACTTCTATTCCTCCAGTGCTATTATGAAGCAGCCAAGACTGTGATTCTAAAAGGAGGTGTACAGTTGATCATTCTTCATACCTGAAGATGATAGAACAGAATAAGGATGGATAGATCTGCCAGTCTCTCTTTCTCATTTTCACAGTCTGAAATTCAGTTCACCACATTTTTGTATCAGTTTCTGTCTTAAAAATATAAAAAAGTCATCACCAAAAATTGCCAGCATTTTAAGGTGTATTTCCCCTAATATGCATATTTGGATGCAATTTTCCCAACTAGAAGCACTTTCAATGCTTTTTTCCACTAATATGTACATTGTTATGCACACCTTCCTCTAATATACACATTTTTTGGTTGGAGAACTGCATTGCATAATTTGGAAAGTATGGATTTTGGAAACTAACTGTGTGTAGGTAGATTTGCATTAAAATGCAAACGACCCAAGTTTCTCTCCCTTCCCTGTAATAGAAGTACAGTTGACTGTGGGTGCAGATATTCTTTTTGGGGGGGAGAAGTCAGTCCCACTAACAGTAGCTGGTCACACAGGCTTTACAGGCGTTTCAAGCACTACAAAAGAAAAGAAAAAGCTTGTGTGGGACAGAAAAAAATGTGTTTCAACCCACCAGTCAACACTATTTCTATCCCAACACCAATATCTCCAGAAAACTATAGTGTCTACTAGCAAGAGGAAGAGAGGAAGGGACTCCTGCACTTTGAAGAGTTGTGTGAAGAAGTGAATTTCAGCAAGTGTAACTTGCATGGCAATCTAAACCTGCTGGCATTCGGATTTCTACACAAACATTAAAGATGTAGGATATGTTTTCTCTCACACATCTGGCCCCCCTATGTGATTCTTTAACAGTCCAATCTTATGCATGTTTATGCAGAAGAAAGTCCCAAAGGGACCCGCTACCAAATAAGTGTGCATAGGATTTCTTTGTAAGTCTAACTTAAGAGAGCAGCCAGTGCTGTGTGTTAGATTCTTCAAAATAAGTGGCAAGCTTTGGCTTAGTGTGGGCACAGTCCAATAAACCATATTTGTTAGATGAAGAACAAGGATTGTTCTACTTCATCTTTATTCATTCTCCCTCATCAGGAGTGCGAACCTTGTGCACCTCCCACCCAGATGTTGCTAGAATACAACTTCCATCTGTTCTAACCAGCATGACCAACGGTTAGGGATTAAGGGAGCTGGATGTAAAAGTCTTTTCTACTTGTTTTATGAATGGCATTTTATTGTTAATTTTATGCTGTTCACTGCCATGACATGTTGGAGGTATATAGAAATTTGCCAATAAATAAAATAGAATAATCTCATAAACCAATGAATCTAATGAAGCATTTATAGGGTTTATTAAGACACAGTTTAATCACAGTTCTTGGTTTTGACCCATGAGATTAAACCTGGATCAGATATAATGGGAAACTATGATTTAACAAGGTCTGGAAGACTTGCCAGAACGATGCAATGACCTTTTTCACACAGGTCCCTTGCATGAGAGGTTGCATTTTCAAGTAGCTACCTTGTCAGTGATTGTATGTATAAATCAGTTCTTGCCTCTTGAGCCTGGGAGTTAAATTACAAGAAGGCATTCAGAATAGCACTTAAAGCAACATGTGTGGGGTGGTGCGGCTGCATAAGCACACGGGCTCTGCCCTCCATCATCAGCACCTGTCTCCAGCAGGAAAACCACCTCTATATGTGGAAGAAAACCAGGATTTCATAACCCTGATTTCCCAGGGTGTTAAAATGCACAGAAGCCACCCTCTGTAGAGTAGGCTTCCCTAGCACAGTCAGTCACCCTGGATGATGAAGTGCAACATGGAAATGGGGGAACCAGAACTAGCACACTCATGCACACTCTCTGCTCCTTGCATGTTCCTTAAAGCCCTAGGATTTGTGAGACCTTTGGTTTTTCCATGTTACTGACTGGCAAAAAGGAACCAGGAACAAAGAAACTTAAACTATGATGCATGTGTTTTTCTCTTAATGTATTATTATACACTCAATGATATAGATACTAAGCACAGTTCAATAAACTGATATTTGTCCTAGGGCAACTCTGCTTGTTCTCAGCTCTTTGGCTTACTCTCCTGTTCCTCCTCATAGCATTGGTGGCGCCTAAGAAGGGGATGCTGACCTCCTGGCCTCTTCTTTTTTTCTTGCCTATTCTCTGCCACATCCTAGTGCTGCTTCGGCATCCAATATTAGTCGCATGCCATTCTGTGCACCACCACAGCAATGCACAACTACAGGATCAGGATCAGTGTGTAGTAAAACTTGGATGACAGTTGTTGAGATAGTCTGAATCATTACTTCTACCCATCATAAAGGCAACAGAAAATACTTTTTTGTTTTTTCTAATGCAACAGCTTGGAATTTGGAACAAGGCTCCATAAAATGCACAATTTTCCGGCAGATTAAGCTACATTGTTCTATGACACCTGTGTAAAAATTAAACCATGCTACTTGGAGATAAGTTGTTCTCCAGTCCAATTTTTGTTTTACTTTTCTACATTTTAAGGCTTTAACCATCATTAGTAATAGCTACACTTATCACAAACTTTTTTTTTTTTTTTACAATATCAGATGATTATGGGAAAGTTAGTTAAAGCTGGCACTTGTGAGCTCTCCTTATAATAGTCCTCAAAGCATAACATGGCATCACTGGATGATTCCTTTAGCTAATATGCAATGCACCAGTTTAGTTCTGGACACCCACTTCCCAGCCCTGAATGCCCGGCTCATGTGGATTTATTCCACTAGTGCCAATATTACATTGCCATGGAAAATGTATTGGTCAGAATCTTGGCTGTCCCAGTTAATATCTGATCAGCCCTTAAATTACTGGTGCTTACTTTTAAAAAATGTTGCCCTCCACACTGATCCTGCTGCTCTGTTTGTTTCACTTAGTTTCCTGGTCTGAAACCACTGGAAGCTCCAGGTCATCGTTTCCTTTCCTGTAGACGACTCGTGAGATCAGAGTGATGAGAAACATTTCCATAATGAGTAGCTGTTGGTCCATATCTGGCAAATCGAAAGGGAACAAAAGAGCGAGAGGTTTAAGGACCAGGAATGAAAATAAGGTGGGCTCAAACTTGCTTTCATTAAACTCTTGTAGTGGACAACTGTAGGAATGGGTAATGCTACTTGGAGCATCAGATGTCATGATCTCAATGACAGTTGGACTTTTACAGTGGCCCTGCAGAGGCGGAATACATAATTTACAAAGGTGGAATACATTATAAGTGAATGTAGAAATGAACCCACTTTAGCCTGTCATAGAAACTGAAATCCAAGCAACTTACATGCTCCTCTTGCTGAAGAAGAAAGTGGAGGCACACAAGCAATTACCCCTTGCATAGCCAATATGTTGATGATGGTTGCCTGGAGCTGACTCAAAATGAGGGCAAACTACATAAACACACAGAAAAAGAAAATTGTCATGCTAAAAAAAATCCCATTTTAGTGCAGAGTGAATGTGATTCAATGAAAACTATATACATTTCCCACCTTAAATTAAAATAAAGAGGTAAATCCCCCTGAGGGGGATGACACCACAGAAGGTTCTCTGTTTGGAAGTAGCATGAGGGGGAGGGTGCCGTGCATTTAGGCTGATGTTGAAAGATCAATACTCATAGTGCATGTTTTCTCCTGGTGAAAGAACATGGAGAAGAATCCTGAAGGGTGAACTAGAGAATAGATGGCCCAAGAGAGGGGCAAGTTGCACATTCCTATATGTAATGTTTTGTTGTTTCTTCAGCCTTCTCCAATAGGGTGTCTTCCAGATGTGTTGGACCAAAACATCTGGAGGCTACCTGGTTGTAGAAAGCTGCATTATGCCCTCAGCGCAGACTTCTTCCACCTTAGTGGGAAGAACGTACTTGCACTTATCAAATTTTATGGACTTGATTCAAACTGTGAAGATTTGTCTTGAGAGGCAGAGAGGCAGCCCAGAAACTGCCATCTCCTGTGTCCAACACATCAATGGGACAAATTAGCATCCCTACACACTCTGACATGGGAGTAGATCCCATATAACTCATTGGAATTTACTCTGTTTGAAGTTGACATATATAGGAGAAACAGCACAAAATAAACTGTGGTGCTCTGAAACCATTTAAACAATCACATTTTTACCAGTACCTACCATAGTCTTTAGAAGTACGCCCTGGGATTTAGTCTTGCATCACAGGATATGTCTTTGTTCTACACCACTTCCTTCCATGCAGGGAAAAGGAACTCCTTGTGCGCTGCATTTTTACCACCCAAAACTTTAGGAAGACTGAAGACTCTAAATATTGCTCAGTTCTCCATTGTCACCCAAAAACGTTGAAAGAAGCTATCACAAAATAGGAGTTAGCTACAAAGAAGACCTTTCATACTTCAAAGGCTTTAAGTAATAAAGTCTTTGATCTTGAATTCCTATTTTAGGTTTGCAGACCTGACTATAGAGCTGTCTTCCAGAAGCATTTCAAATGAAGGCCTGCAATGTAGTCTTAACTATCTCACCTGATAAAGTGCAAATTTAGGGATAATCTTCTTGCAGTTCAGGAGAGCGCGGACTCGTTGGAACATGATTCCGATTGGCCACAGGGCAATGATAGTAAGGACACCTATGAAGCAGTTAATCCATATGGCAGCTCCGTTGGGAGATAACTGAAAAGGTACATTGAACAGGTACACAGATTATATTCCACAGCAGGTCCTTTTCTGCTTCCAGAACAAACTTATTTGTATAACTCATATACACACTCAGCAGCACCAAAAGCATCCATACCACCCTCAGAGCAGACCTATTAAAATCAATACATTCAAGTTGGGGAAGGTTAAAAAACCTCTCATCTCCAAGTCTTTCCCCAACACCAATTCCCTCCTCCCTGCTCCTATTTCTGGAGTAGGGAACCTTTTCCAGCAACCTTCTGGGGCTCACATATGAGTGGTGGGTGGGGCTGGGGCTGGGGAGCAAAGGTGGTTATGGCAACAAATACAAATTTTACCTTTGTAAAGTAGTTTCTACACATGCACCACTCTCTGTGCTCTGTTCAGACAAGCAAGAGGCTTTATCAGAATTCAATTCCAGCCAAAACACAAGCAAGGCCAGTGAAGGGTGTGGCTTGGGAGAGGGGGTGTGACTTAGGAGAGTTCCAAGGGCCAGAGAGAGAAGCTAGGAGGGCCACATTTGCCTCCCGGAGGTTTCCCCCTATTAAATGCCATCACACATGTAACATTGCCTACAGTAGTTTGGCTCTGTTCCATGCGTCTGCCAGTAACTAAGCAGGTCAGCTAAAGACATGTTTGTTTCAATTAGCTTTTCCAGTGGAATGGAAAGGTCTCTGCCCTAGGTATTTATCCTGAATTATTTAAAAACCTATATTTAGTGGGTTTTCTACTGTTATTACAGCTTTTTAGTTCTTTTTATTCTGTGTTTGTATTCTGTGTCATAGCATAGCAAGACCATGGTGATTTATGCCTACAGTACATTCTGACTGGTACTTTTTAGTTCAAAACCGTTTTAGGTGTACAGGTATTTCTTATCATCCTTTGTTAAGTTTCAATAAATTCTTCAAACCTTTGCTTACATCAGAGGGACTGTAGTTACCATTGGTCCAAAGTACTATTGATAGAAACATTAGCACAGGGCGGAGGAATGCAAACTGGAAAGTCCCCAGCTTCAGTAAAAATAGTGTTCGCCTGCCAAATAAAAAAAAGGGGGGAAGGACAAATTCATAATCTCAAAGGAGATTGAGGTGGTAATCTTGATCCACTGACACGTATTGGGCTTTTGCCTTGGACAATCTGAGTAGTAAATATCCCTACCCAACACCAACCCCCCCCCATTACATCTTTCTTTCCTTCCTCTCTTTATTCATATATCCAACCTCCTTCTCTTTCCACCTCAGACACTCTCGTTAATGAAGGCAAGCTGCTATTTAATGTACTCTGTGCTATATTAATGAACTTTGGCTTAATATAATTGCTCAATTAATACAGCCATAATTGCATAATAATGATATAATTATAGTGGCAATTTTACTCCTGCAAATAATTACAGAACTATAAACAGTACAAACGAGTGTACAAATGAGCTGGCAGATCACCTCTTTTTGCTTTCTTGAAGAAGCGAAGGAACTGTCTGAGAACATGCAAGCTTCAGTGATATCTCTACCCTCTGTCAATCTAAAGACCAAATAATAAATAGAATCATAGAATCATAGAATTGCAGAGTTGGAAGGGACCCCGAATCTCATCTAGTCCAATCCCTGCAATGCAGGAATCTCAACTAGATCATGCATGACATGATGGCCACCCAACCTCTGCCTAAAAATCTCCAAGGAAGGAGAGTCCACCACCTCTTGTGGGAGTCTGTTCCATTGTCAAACAGCTCATACTGTCAGAAAGTTCTTACAATCAGAATGTTTGGTCTGAATCTCCTTTCTTGTAACTTGAAGCCATTGATTCTCATCCTACCCTCTGGAGCAGGAGAAAACAAGCTTGCTCCATTCCCCATTTGACAGCTGTTTAGTTATTTGAAGAAGGCTATCATATCTCTTCTCAGTCTCCTCTAGGCTAAACATACCCAGCTACCTCAGAGATGGTTTTAGGGTAGTGTAACCAGTTTGGCCACACTGGGTGCTGCCCTGCAAGGGGTGCCACAACAATACTGTAGAGCGGAGCACCGAATTTTAGCGTTACATATGGTTTCTGTCATCAAATCTCCCATGGATTATTCATATTTTAACAATTCTGTGGCGCAAAGACAGTGAATCAGAGTAAGGAAGTGGTTCTAAAAGAGGGATGGGGAACCTCAGGCCTTGGGGCCTAAATGTGGTCCTACAATTCTTTCTACCTAGTGCTAGGAACTCTTCCCTGGCCACCCCGCTCACTGGCCCCGCATCACACCCTGGGTGTTTCTGCCTCACTGAAATGTGTTCTTGAACTCTGATGGTGCCTCTCGTTGGTCTGGGTGGAGGATAGAGAGGGGTGTGCGGGTGTGTGCAGAAACTAGCCTGCTGTACAAAGGTACAATTTACATTATTTGCCATGCTCACATTTGACTCTGGCTCCACCCACCACTGGCATGTGGCCCTCAGAAGGTTGCCCAGAAGGGAATGCCACCCTTGGAATGAAGCTGACTTTCCACCTACTTCCCACATCTTTTTTCACAGTCTAGATCCTCCATTCTAAGCAAAGGTTTTGCATGTGGCCCATATGGAGCCAATACGTTAGCACGGTCACATGTTAACTCATGCTAACTAAAAAGATGGAGAGGAAACAGAAGTAATCAGTGAGGGAAGGATAGGGTGCATTTCTGTCTATTGCCCCCCCCCCCCCGGTTCAACTAACTTATTGCAAACGTCTCTTCTGGTTTTAGGACCAACAGAGTGGATCTTGCAGTCCATCTACTCCAAACCCATGCTCAGTCCATCCAGAGCTAGAGCATCTGCAAAAGATGACTGTCCAGTCTCTGCATCCTAGAAGAATTCCAAGGCAGCACTCGGTCCAGATTCAGGTATATTTGGCTTTGAGCTTCCTTTAAGTATATGATTGAAACCAAAACACTGCCCAGTGGGGTATGCTACCTTGGGTTCCAGGATGGAAGGAAGGTGGTATGTCAGTGTAAGAAAACTGATGTGAATGTGCTGACTTTAAACCACACCCTTTCCCTTTAATAATAACAACACTCTGATTATACCAAAGCCTTTCCAACTCAAATGTTTTGCAGATTTCCCTCCCTTCAGCTTCAGAACTGGTTGGTTTTATAAAGAAACTCACCTATTGATGCGTATATGTGGGAGGCAAAGGCAACAGCAGCAGCAGGGGCCGGTGCTTATCTTGAAGTGGTCGTTCTCAAAGTGCCTGAGGAATAGTTTTTGACCCCCACATTCTTTAATCATCATGAGCAGGAACTTGTGGATGACGATAGCAAAAAATCTATGGGAAGGAGGGAAAGGCACCTACATGTTAAGATTTACACGGCTGCTCTCCTGTCTGTGTGTTTGTCGCACATGACTGTCATGGCCGCAGGCTTGAGCTCAGAAGAGGAAGAGCTGGCTGAGCCCAGGTCTGCTGTCCCGCTAGCTGAGGAATTGGAGAAGCCTGCTGACGCTGGTGGATCGGAGCCTGAGCAGGGACCCTCACAGGTGCTGTCCCCCGGTTTTGACTTGCCAGGGGAATTGAGTGCTTCTCACAGTAGCATAGCTGCTCAACAGGGCACCACTCAGGTTACAGTACAGACAGAGAGAGTTGGCCCTTTAAGAGCCACAGTCTTCAGGCCTAAAGGATGGAGCCTGGAAGAAGTGGACTCATAAGACTTCAGTTCACCTTCAGCCTTTGTTGGCGCAAGTTGTTGTTGTTCATTTGGAGCTATCCATGGTGCAGGGGACGCGGGTGGCGCTGTGGGTAAAACCTCATTGCCTAGGACTTGCCGATCGTATGGTCGGCGGTTCGAATTCCCGTGGCGGGGTGAGCTCCCGTCGTTCGGTCCCAGCTCCTGCCCACCTAGCAGTTCGAAAGCACTCTTAAGTGCAAGTAGATAAATAGGTACTGCTTTATAGCGGGAAGGTAAACGGCGTTTCCGTGTGCTGCCCTGGTGCTGGCTCGCCAGCTGCAGCGTCGTCACGCTGGCCACGTGGCCCGGAAGTGTCTTCAGACGGCGCTGGCTCACGGCCTCTAGAGCGAGATGAGCACGCAACCCCAGAGTCGGACATGACTGGCCCGTACGGGCAGGGTACCTTTACCTTTACCTTTATGGTGCAGTAACTACTGGGATGCCTTGAGTTGCCATTCCCTGGAAAACCTACCGTATTTTTTGCTCTATAAGACTCACTTTTTCCCTCCTAAAAAGTAAGGGGAAATGTGTGTGCGTCTTATGGAGCAAATGCAGGCTGCACATCTATCCCAGAAGCCAGAACAGCAAGAGGAATTGCTGCTTTCACTGCGCAGCGATCCCTCTTGCTGTTCTGGCTTCTGAGATTCAGAATATATTTTTTTCTTGTTTTCCTCCTCCAAAAACGAGGTGCCTCTTGTGGTCTGGTGTGTCTTATAGAGCGAAAAATACGGTACCTTGTTTTTGAAAGAGTGAGACAACTTTGTTTTAGGAGAAATAGCGGGGGGGGCAATTTAAATATGTTGTTGTTTTCTTTAAAAAAAAAGAACAAAAAGCCAAAGGATGCAAACTATTTTCTCTTCCTTTACAGTATGTGTTACAGCTGACAAGCCTCATCACACAGATCTCCAACTTGGGTTATTTTCCTATATTGGTGTACTTCTTTTCAGCAGTTTTTTTTTTTTTTTGGTTAAAAAAAAGAAACTGCAATGTGCCATTTAGAAAAGACTGGTGAAATGCCACTCACAGGTCAGAATCTTGCTCTATAGAATATGTTTGAGAAATCAAAGGGGCTCTGCTGTTTCAATCCAGCTGCCAGTCAAAGGAGTCTGTGGACTTTTAAAGTGCACAAACTAAAGAATACACCCCCCACACACATTTAACATTCCACTCTTTTATCTAGTCGGTGCCATTATTAGTTTCTACACTATCATCAAAGTCTGAGTTAACAGTATATTCTCCTCACGCAAAAACAACAACAACTGATAAAGGATTCTATTTTAACAAAAGGGCTGTTCCTACAAATACAAGATAACTATTTGTCTCCTTAATGCTGGAAACATTTTGCCTAAAAATGGAAACAGACGGGTAAATGCATATCTAAAAAGATAGAGAAAACATACACTGCTGCAGTAAAATCTGTAAACATTGTTGAGCGAGGAATCCACATCCCAATACATGACGTAGTGGCAATCACCTGGAAAGAGAGAGGAACATTCAGGGCAAAACCTATTTATTAACTAAGTAGATTTGGGGGCAGGGGGCGGGGGAATCTATTATCTTCTCAATGAAAATCCCTTCAGTTCAGATTTAGACACAATTCAATATTATCTAGTCTTGAGTTAGGCATCAGATCAGAACATCAGATTGGAGCTCTTTCTAAAGAACTTTTCCTTCAGAAAACATCAGATGGAGAAACCCTACCTGAGGAAGCCCAGTATCCAAGTGGCATCATAGGAAGCGGCATTGTAAGTTATCACACTATTTGTCCAAGTAGGCCAGTATTGTCTACTCTGATTGGCAGCAGTAATCCAGAGTCATTGGCTAGTCATTGTTTTAACTCAGGGGTGGGAAGCCTATTTCAGCCTGAGGGCCACCTTCCCATGTGCGCAAGCTTCTGAGTGCTGCATGCCAGTGTTGGGTGTGGTAAAAGTGGATGTGGCCAGACACACGGTTCTCTGTTTTCCATCCATCCAGGCAAGCGAGCAAGAGATATTAACACACTTCAAGAGCACTTTCCAGCCACATGAAATCACTGAAAGAGAGCTGAGAGCAACGCCAGTGAGAGATATTGCCTGGGTGTGTGTCGCTTGGGCAGAGTCTTAGCAGCTGGGTAAAGAGGGCTGGAGGGCCACATTTGGCCCCTGGGTCTGATGCTTCCCCACTCCAGTTTTAGCTGAAGATGCCAGGGATTGTACCTGAGAATTTCTGCATGCAAATAATGTATGCTACTGCCTGTCCCTAAGAGGAAGGCATTGCCAGAGACCCAGTAATAGGGTCGTCTCTGGATGCCTTTACGTGAATACTAAGAGGGTTTTCCATCCTTAATGTAATTTAATAATCATAATCATAATCATAATAATTTATATCCCGCCCATCTGACCGGGTTTCCCCAGCCACTCAGGGTAGCTTATAACATATATAAAAACACAACAGAACATTAAATATTAAAAAACAAAATATCCAATACAAGCAACAAACAAACCAATAAATCAATAGAAGAAAACAACAACAACAACAACAACAACAACAACAACAACAACAACAACAACACAACAAACAGCTTGCTGTTATACTCAAATTAAAATAACTGCCAACCCCAACTAAACATATAACCCACACCAACCCGACAAAAACAAAATAGAGGAACCAAAATTAGAACTCTAAAACATTTTCAAACATTTTAGCCAGTTGCCCCAACCCAACTAATTTATTTATTCAACTTACTGGAGCAGCTGCATTTATCCAAATAAAAATGGATCTTTTGGAGGGTTGGATTTTGCGGTAGATATAGAAAACTTCCTCCACAAACACCAGGTCAGCAGTCAGTGTCATTAAAGTCAGGATAGCAAAGAGCAATATTCCTGTCAAATCAAGGCCTGAAAGGATAAAGAGTTGTGGCAAATGTAAACAACAAGCTGCAGCACATAAAGAAATGGAATACTTCAGCCTAGTAAAAGCAAGCAAGCATGCTTAATATAAGGTAAGCATATCCTTAATTCACAATCCAGGGCCTTAGAATCCATATTGGTATGGCTACAAGTTAACTATTCCCTTAGTAGACCGATTGCTAGTTAATTACTTGGATCAGTCAGTTTCATCACTGGGACTTAAGCTTGAGCAGAAAAAAATAGTTTGGGATTTTGAAATTGAGAGACCGTGGCAGTGTGTGTGTGTGTGTGTGTGTGTGTGTGTGTGTGTGAGAGAGAGAGAGAGAGAGAGAGAGAGAGAGAGAGAGAGAGATGAATATTTCTAGCTGGTCTTAGCTGAAACTGGGGATAAAGGCTTGTTTGTCATCCAAACTTCTGAACAGTCATATCTTGGATCCTGAACGCCTTGGTACTCGAATGTTTTGACTCCTGAACGCTGCAAACCCGGAAGTGAGCGTTCTGGTTTGCAAACGTTCTTTGGAACCCGAGTGTCTGGCGGTGCTTCCGGGGCTTCTGATTGGCTGCAGGAGCTTCTTGCAGCTAATCAGAAGCCGCACTTTGGTTTCCAAACGTTTTGGAAGTCAAATGGCCTTCTGGAACGGATTCCATTGGACTTCCTAGATACAGCTGTATTACGTATTTTTTTCTCCTGGTAGGGCTCATTTCCAGTTTCAGAGCCCCACCTCTAGGGGAAAAAACAGTTGAGGCATTGCTGTTACAGGGTGGAAAGGATTTAGAAACCCATATTACATACTCCATTATCAGTATGTATTAATACAAGAATGTGGGAAGAGGCTGAACAATCAAGTTCCATAAAGGAAGAACAAGGAAGTATTGGTAGTGGCAAAACACTGCAGCAGTGCAGCAATGCATTGTGGAACTTAGGTAGAACTTAGGTCTTCACTCTATGGCTACAGAATGAGTACATAACTAGGGGTAGGACCACACAGCAACTACAGAACTACAAAAGCAGCCACGGCCATCTTAGGCCCACATTTAATAAACAAGCGCAGTTCCCGCACATTTATCACATGGTACATTGGCTGCCTGAATTCACTCCCCCTTTCTTTTACTTGGAGCTTTTCTGGCCAAAAATGTTCACATTAATGAAGCACCACGCCTATTTGTTTTTGTTTTTTAAGTGCTTAAAATCACAAACACAGTTTTTTAATTTTAACGAGTAATTTAAAAAAATAAAGGAATAAAATTTGGTATAATCAGGAATAGTAGACTATGTACCTGTTTGGGTGCATGTGCAAAATAATTCAGTAACAAGTAGATAGATAGATAGATTGATAGACAGACATACAGACAGATGTACACTCTCCTCCCCACACCTTAAGCAATAAACTGCTGTCAAAGAGAGTCATAGTTCTCTTGTATTGCTAGTTAGCTGTGTCAATTGCATCTAGAATTAGGAACAATTGTTCTACACAGTCATAATTATATCTGGGATTTGCTGTATGATATCTGTAAATTCATTGATGCAAATTCTTATCCATGGTAAGCTTCTGCATCAATTGAATCATACCTTCTTCCTTCATTGCTAGGGGCTTTATATTTTTCCATTTCGCTGCAGTTTGGAACTTTGCCACCACTAAAATATGAGCTATTGGCTCTCTCCTAATCTGTGATATCTCTTCCTAGTCAGTAACACCCATCAAGATTGTTATGGAACCAAAGGGCAATCCCACATCTTTTTAACATGATGCTTTGTGAATGACCGTTTTTTTTTTTAAAAAAAAGAATGCTTTGACACTGATTAATTGGCAGTAAACTGTGACTGTGATTCCAGATAAACAGACCCAGTGCTGTAACTACGGGGACTGATTCCAGGAAAAATGCAGCCCTCCCAGACGCCACCCCAGTGTTGCTCACAGCATTGCAGAACCTAATAAGTTCAGCTCATTAAAAAATAAATAAATGGTCAGGCGAGTCTAAGTGCAAGTGTCCCGCACTGAGGCTAGTTGTGCCTTTAGTGTCTATACACAACTACACATTATTTCTGTACTACTGTCATATCATAGTTCCAGAAGTTTTAAACTTTCCCTTTCCCTCGCTATTCTCTGTGTCCACATGACCCCATACTTGAGAACAGCAGGAAAGTGTTGACACTTAATTTCTAGCAGGTGGAATTGCTCATACAATGCAAAGGCAGAGGCACTGTGGGAAGTGTCTGTTTTGATCCACACACCTAAAGTTCCCCATTTCTGATCAGCGGGTATTGTGTCAGTTGCTCATTCCCATGAGAACAGTGACTAATAAACAGCATTATCACACATATTGCCCATTCCGCATTTGTTTCGTACGGCAGCACCTGCACTCCGGAACTCCCTGCCTATTGAAATCAATCAGGCACCTCCACTGTACCCTTTTTTGTGCCTGCTAAAAATATTCCTGCTTAGAGAGCCAGTGTGGTGTAGCGGTTAAGAGCGGTAGTCTCGTAATCTGGTGAACCGGGTTCGCGTCTCCGCTCCTCCACAAGCAGCTGCTGGGTAACCTTGGGCTAGTCACACTTCTCTGAAGTCTCTCAGCCCCACTCACCTCACAGAGTGTTTGTTGTGGCGGAGGAAGGGAAAGGAGAACGTTAGCCGCTTTGAGACTCCTTCGGGTGGTGATAAAACGGGATATCAAATCCAAACTCTTCTTAAACTAGCTTACCCAGATGCTTAGAAAGTTGAGGTGATTTTAATCTGTTTTAGTATTTTAACTTTTGTTTTATGTTTTAAAGTATGGTTGTAATTTTTATTTTATTTTATCGTTTTATCATTTTGTAAATTGCTGTGAGTGGTGTGTTTTTTACAATCAAGCAGTATATACATTTTATGAAATAAATAAAATAATATTATCATAATCATCAAAAAAAAATACAATCATATATCTGTTTGGAATTCTTCCTGCACGAGCCCTGCTAGAAAGGAGCATCTTTCTGTTTTTGTGGTTGAAACTCTTTTTAATTTTAAAGTTACAGGTGAATGGTATTTGCCATTCAAAGTCATTATGCATTCATCAACACTAGATTAAGTTTGCCTTTAAGCCTTTCTGATTAACATTAATGTGTCCTCCTCATTTCAAATGCCATTTAAAAAGTAGGTCAGTCCAGAACAACAGTGAAAGAAAAAGCTTCTCATTAACACACACACACACACACACACCAGTTTGATTAATCTGGTAAAAAAAACAACCCAAAAATGATTTATTCACACAGACTTACGTTGTTCTCAACAGTGAATAAACTTACTTTCTAATATTACTTGTGAGTATGGACGTTCATTTGCAGAACAGACAGGATCCAATGTCCCATTATTTCCCGCTTCTTCCATTTTAAGAACTTTCTTCAGGGACGCTTTCCCTTCTTTTCTCTCTAGCCCTCCCTGTTCAGATTCTTTTCTTTCTCTGAGTACTGCAGCTGCAAGGAAGACTGAGATCAGGTTTCTGCTAGTTCCCTTTTGTTCTTCCAGTCAAGCTCTGCTGGCTGAGGTGACAGGCACGTCTGAAATCAGTGAAACATTGACTGTCCAAATGCTCTGCTACTTTCCTTCTACAGTTCCACAAGATAAGAAGCTGCAAAACAATAGTCAGGTGAAACACAGAGATCTGGCACTAGCAGCCAAGTCCTAAGAGGTCAAATAGAGAAAGAGACAGGGCGATGTGAGACTGAAAGGGCTGTCTCTTCTGGCCAGGATGTTTGGTATGCCACACCTTTTCCACCAACTGTTACCAGCTTCATTGCCCTCAGCAGGGTGCAATGTTGTAAACCGCAACGTGTTCTCATGGTACACAGTAACATGTGAAATGGTTCTGTATAAAAGATGACATTGTGCTTTGTTGTTTTACTAACGTTTCCTTTTGCTGAGCCTTAACAAGTGAACAATATACTGTACCATGCAAAAGGGTGTTGCTGGGGTTTTTTTTGCAAGTGATACTATTTCAGTATTTGTTGTTGTAAGTGGGAAAGACTGAGCAATAAATCAAAGGTGTATTACGTGGTTTTCAGATCATCTCGGCCCAGGAAACCCACTTTTTCACATCAACCCGTCTGCGAGTCTGCCATCCCTGCACATCTACAATATAATCCCAATGCTTTGTAGAGGACCCTAATCTTAGAATATGTTCCATATTCCATTCTTACTGGAATGCACCTAAACATTTCTACAGCTATGCAGTGCCAGGGGAGAAATGGCTAATGTCAGACAAGTTGCCTTTTCGGGAAAGTTGCTCACCATTATAGCTCTTTTCACTGAGAAACTGACAATAAGGAACCACACTGGTTTCCCCAGAACACAGTTTGAAAAGCATTGTTTTAGCCACTATAGATTTAATGTTCAAATTCTTGCTAAAGGAAATGGATAAACTGATTTGGCTGTTGTACACCTGATGTGCAAGGGCGGCTGTTTATTTGTGGAGAAGCCTTCCTGCTACAGCAAGCTATTCATAATAGGGCCACTTGCTAAATCAAAATGTTTGCATACAAGCCACCCTACCTCTTCGCAGCCACTGCATGTTAGCACAGGCAACTTCCAATTTACACGAGGGAGGGGGTTACGTTCCAAGGCACCACACATGAAATCACATATATTTGAAACACCATTGAAAAAACCTGCAAACACCCCATTCCAACCCTGCCCTGCCCCCATTCCGCCTCTTTTGTGACGTTTTTAGGTCACTTCCGGGTTCAGCGCAATGTGCACGTGTGCAATCACACACATATTGGACATGCCTAAAACAGTTGCTGCCTGTATTATGAAGGGGAAAACCTTGATTTATAAGTGTTTGTGTGTGTACGCACCCTTCATCTATGACAGGCATACCTGAGCATAAGATGTTCCATGAGAATCATGGCCTTATCATGTAAAACCTAAAGATAAAAAAGAAGGCTTTGATGGTGAAATTTCTGTATAGAAGAGCAATAACAGAGAAACGTTCCACTTCAACGCATGATCACATAGGCCTGAATAAGATGATTCATTTCAGCTAGCACCCAGCATCGAATTTCATCTATGCTTAGAATATTACTTAGAAAGTCGAGGTAATTTGAATCTCTTTTAGTATTTTAACTTTTGTATGTTTGAAGTAGGGTTGTGAATTTTTCTTGTTCTTACTGTTTTATCTTTTGTTAAACGCTTTGAGGTTTTCTACAATCAAGTGGAGTTCATTTTTTATGAGATAAAGAACAAAATAAATAAATACATGTAAATACAGGAGGCAAATAAGCCTAAATAAGGCTGCAAGGGTATACACACAAACCTGGCTCGGAGTATGTCCCATTGGACTCAATGCGACTTACTTTGAGGAGCCAGCATAGAATTGCCCTGTTAAATATTCTGAAGCATGCTCCATTGTGTTCAATGGGACTTCCAACCAGGTGAGTATAAGATTTCCACATTAGAATTCATTTAATTTATGAAATAATTAAGCATGCATTAAAACAATTCACTCTAGAATCAAAGAGACTTCTTCTGACTTGAGATATATTCTTTAGTTACTATATGTACAGACACCCACCCACCCACACCTGTTAGCAGATAAGCTATTCTGGTGTGTGGCGACTGACCTTTTCAACTATGCAGCCTTTCCTGATTGGATTTAGGTGCTTAGCAGCATTAGGTATTTATATGGTCCTCATATCTGATGTAGCAAAGTACATTCTCTAGATAGTAAACCTTGATAACATCTCAGACTTTAGATAAGTTCAATATTTTTCTTTCTGCATCGAAGATTTCCGGGTGCCTCTAGGTCCTTGTGGAATTGGAGAAGCTGAGTCTGTAACATGTATCTTTTTATGTTGTCTGTTTTGCACCCTGATTAGATCAGAGTTATTGTTAGATTTAAGGAAATCCTCAAATAAGTTAATTGGAAGATGTCAGATTGGGTTTGGTTTTGCTCTGTGCCTTCCTTGAGTGCTTCTGGAGGGATGTAAGTTTGAATTGTTCTAGTGTATCTCATTTGCCTGGGTGAGGAGGGGATGGAGATTTTTGCCTGGCTGGAATGAAGCCTTTTGTACAAAGATGCACATCCATTGCTGCGCAAAGTTTTGCCAATGGCTTTTCACACTGCTGGTATGGGGCCCCTGGAAGGGGATATGGTCCTCATGCTAAAAAAAAAAGTTCCCTGCCCCTGATTTAAATTATGGTAATTATTTCTAGATATCTATAGTAATCATTTTACAATTTGTCCTCCTTTGTCCTCTTTCTTGACCACCCTAAAGACAAATCAGCTAAGAGTGAGAGTGGGGAACAGACATGGAATGCAGAAGGAGAGAGACTTGAAGGTTAGTATTATTATTATCATCCTCCTCCTCATTATTATTATTAAATTTGTATACCACCCTCTATCTGCAGGTCTCAGGGTGGTTCAAAACGTAAAAACACAATATAATAACACAAAATACATAATAAAAATAAAAACAAGAAAAAACCCAGTAATCTCCCCCCTCCCCAACACACTGCCTGGTTCCTAAAGGTATATAATGAAGGCGCCAGCCAAACCTCCCTGGGCAGAGCATTCCACAAATGAGAAGCCACTGCAGAGAAGGCCCATTCTTGTGATGCCACCCTCCAGACCTCTTGTGGAAGAGGCACACAAAGAAGGACCTCAGAAGATGATCTCCAGTAGGTTAATATAGAGAAAGGAAGTTATGGAGGTAGACCCATATGGAAATGGCCTCTTGACATTTGCAGGCAGAGAAATTGTGAGTCCCATTTCACCCTGTTTCTTCAGGGGGAAGGAGAAATTCTCCAATAGTTCGTCAGGGGTGGCATTCACCATTAGCAGTGACAATAGCACAGTTTCTTTTGCTCTTCCTAAGATTTTATTTTGTTATTGTTCTTTCAATGCTGCTACAAGTGGTAGTAGCAGCTCTATTGGCAACCTGGCCACCATTTTGTATTCCCCACAATGCCATGGGCCTAGCATTATTCTGGGGCATTGTAGAGGAGAAAATGCCAGTCAGAATATTGGTGCCCTTCTTGGGGCTGGGAGAAGTAAGAAAAAGTAAATATCCAAAATGTTCTCTGGGAAATGACTTGTGAAAAATTTTGGGTCAGCTCTAATCAGAGCAGAGACAGCCTTGGAGAAGGCACACACTCCAGGCTGGGAAATATATGCCATGGAGAGAATATTTTGGCTGCTTAAAGGGCCTTTGAAGAGGCGAATCAGAGTTCTATCACTCCAAGAAGTAGTGATGGATAATTATGGTGGCATCATCAGGTAGGCAACTGCAGGACTGAATTTTCCAAATGCTTTTATTCAAACTGAATTAGTCAAAATGAGGGAAGTACTGTTTACACAGTAGCAAAGAGACTGATTCCTCAGCTGATTAGAACTCTGTTTTGACATTATTTGGATGGTAGTCAACCAAGTATTACTCACAGCAGACTTAGTGAAATTTATGGGCTGACTTAGTCATGTTCATTATTTCAGTGGGTTTATTCTGAGTAAAACTTAGGTGAATACCACCCTTTGGTTCCTAATTTTTATCTACTGGATAATGTATTTCCCCCTTCTATCTGGAAATTGCCACAAATGCCTATCTGATATTCAGTCCCTTAACTCATTTTAAAGGGTATGCATTAATGTCAAATGGAATGTTTTTAATCAACATATCAAACCCTAGGAATCTGGATTCCACAGGAGACGTCTGTATTTTAGCATGAAATAATGAGAATTAATATAGGAGTTCCAGGACCAAGAAATAAAAAAATTAATACCCGATAAGCAACTTCACATGTATATTTTTTTTTACTGCACAAAATACAACACCTGTAGTTGTGCATTTCTTATGTGTCTGGTTATGCACACAACCCTGTAATAGGACTCTTAATAGCAGTGGTTTCAAATGCGTAAGTTCTACCTTATCCTAATGTAAATCTTAGAACACTACCATTATGCTGCCAGCAGCGTTAATGTACAAGGTCCCTCCAAAGTGATGCATTAAGTAAACTGGGTGGAAATCCACAAAGTAAGTAATGGAAAATCATTTGAATTGGAAAAAGCATTGACCTTCATATCAGCCTTTGCAATTCCATTGTATGTCAAAGCAGCTGTTTTCTTCTACATGCTGCTATTCTGTTTGTTGCCATTCAAAATATTTCATCTTCTTGAAATGCTCATTGTCAAAAATATTGTGTAGAAATGCATTAAGCATGGAACTTGGCTCCTCAAACTGGAGGCAAAACAGACTTTTAGCATGAGGCCAGTGCCTGCTGCAAGATACACAAAGGCATGTGAGCACATGCATAGCATTTCTATACATGTGAAGGGAATTTTCAAATTTTATTATCTGCTGGAAATTGTCATATGCTGTTTTGGAAGATCACACCATGCAATTGGAATGGGAAGACTGAAAAACTGTCATGCACAGAGTTGCAAGCAATTGTTCTTCAGCAATAATGGAAGGGAAAGAAGTATGAAACCAATAGGCTAGGTGCGCAGAGCCTTTGGACTTCCAGATGTTGAACTACAGCTCCCATCATCCCTGGACATTGGCCAGGCTCACCAGGGCTCATGGGAGATGCAGTTCAGCAGCACCCACAGGTTCCCTACATCTGCAATTGGTAATCAAAGGTCCCCAAAACTTTTCAAACAAGACATTGTCACATGGGAATGATTTTAAAAGCTATCAATTTAGGACATCTTATAAAATGTTTATAGCCATCTTCTGAACTGATAAGCATTCCAAACAATTCATAAAGAAACAGATATATTTCATCAATAGGAGAATAAACAAAGAAGGCAAATGCAGAATATTAGAATCACAATTCTTCATATAACAAATAGTATATTTTAGGAAGTGTCCAACTGGACCATATGTCAACAAAAATGAACGGTAAGAAGAGCCTGCTGGATCAGGCCAATGACCCATCTAGTCTAGCATGCTGTTCTCATAATAGCCAACCAGATGCCTGTAAGAAACCTGCAAACAGAACCTGAACACAAGAGCATTCTACCCTGCCCTGTGGTTTCCAGCAACTGGTATTCATAAGCATTTACTGGCTCCAATCGTGGAGGCAAAACATAGCCATAATGGCTAGTAGCTGTTGATAGTTTATCCTCCCTGAGTGAGCCATCCAGGTTAGTGGTCATCACTGCTGGTGTGGGAACAAGTTCCATAGTTTAACTATGGGCTGCATGAAGCAGGTGGCACTGTGGTCTAAATCACCAATCCTCTTGTGCTTTCTGATCATAAAGTTGGCAGTGAGCCCTCATTGCTTTGTCCCAGCTTCTGCCAACCTATCAGTCTGAAAGCATGCCAGCATGAGTATATAAGTAGGTACTGCTGCAGCGGGAAGGTAAATGATGTTTCTGTGCTCTCTGGCACTTGTCACGGTGTCCTGTTGCACCAGAAGTGGTTTAGCCATGCTGGCCACATGACCCAGAAAAGCTGTCTGCGGACAAATGCCGGCTCCCTTGTCCTGAAAATGGAGATGAAATCTGCACCCCATAGTCAAATTCAACTGGACTTAAACATCCAGGGGTCCTTTACTTTTACGTTTTGCATGAAGAAGTAGTTCCTTTTGTCTGTCCTGAATCTTCCAACTTTATTCTCCAGGACAGATTCTAGAGACGTTTCGCCGCAAACCACAAAAATGAAAGCCCACCCCCCACCTTTGGTACTGTGTGATTTCTTTGGACCATCTAGTTGGCTTCATTTAGACATCTGGCCATGCAAAAAGGAGGCCGCTTGCCATTGCCATTCTGTCTTGGCCTTACTTCTGGAGTGCCTTGCTACAGTAGACTCCTCAGGCAAGCCAGAAAACAACAGAGATGCCAGTGGAAGTTGACTCTGTGGCAGAAATGAGTGCCTTTTACTCTGTCAGAGTGCCAGAACATTTGAAATCCCAAAAATGTCAACGGGATATCTGTGCTAAAGGGCAGTTTAGCAACTGAACGAGCAGATAAATAAATGGCTTTGTTGCCTGATCATTTTGCCCCTTAGGGTGACTTGCTCCATGCTGCTATCATGGCCATAAAACACTGTTGTGAATGCAAATATCCCATTGATTTAAACACCTTGCAGATTCCCAATGACCCTTGGTTTCTGCTTGTGTATATGTCCCTTGTTCCCTCTCCCATAATGTGTCTGGGATGAAAGCCCTGTTCTGTCTGTCTTCCATTGCCTTTTCTTTCCAGTGGCACCTATAATAACCTCTTTGCTTTATCTGTACCCTCTCAGTCATAATGTTGTCCTTCTCCTGCTTACTTGTTCCCCGATTACCACTGAATTCACATGCTATCTGATAAGTGCAGGTATCTTCTTTTCTCCCTTGTAAAAAAAATTGGAAGCAGAAAGTGTTCCTAATTCTGTCAAGAAAATGACTTTCGATCCCCCTCCCTTGCATATTATTCTCGTGAGGGTCAGATGTGAATCGATTTCTGACGTGGGTTTTTTTCATGGCTGTAAAGTGGTAAAATGTGGAGTGCTTTGAAGTTAGAAATGTAATTGTGGAGACATAAAAATTGTATCTATAGCCATCACAGAGATATTTATCTCAAGATGACTGTCTCAGTGTCCTTCAGAGCAATAACTGCAACAGCCGAGAACATAACAGAGGGAGCTGAAATGTTATGACTCATTTACTTCTAACAAGTCTAATACACTTCAGTGAAAACGTATTGCACATGACATAAGGGACTCTCTGATATACTGGAACAAGCTTCAAAGGCCATTGAAATAAAATACCAGCCATTACTACTGCTCAAATATTCTTCAGTGTCTAAATTAGGCCACCAATACCAAAGATTGTAATTGCGTTATTCTCTCTGATTCCTTGTCGCTCAGAGAAATGTCTATGTTTTGCACACTCTTTTGTCCAGGAGGAGTGAGGTAGATAAACCAGGCTCATAAAACATGTTATTTTTTATTGTCATGTGCAACATTACTATTGTAATGACATTTAAGATGTTAAACTTTAAATGCATAAAAATATCTGTAATGGCTTCCTCTGTCTATGACTGGGAATTCAGAGGAAGGCGTTCAGGACGCAATGCAGAAAGTCTTTGTGAATGGGGAAGCGGTGGACAATTAATGCTGTGTAAACATTGCGGCATAGGTTGTCTTTTTCTCAGTTTGGATCAAAGCTGGTTTTGGGGGGGAAACACATCAAAAATGCAGCATCGATAGATATGGATTGGGAATAATGTCATATGTACTCCGCTTCCCAAACCAGTTGTGGGAGTGCACTGGATGAAGTGTAAACAGAAGAGGGTACACAGCTTAATTAACCTAAAATGGGCGGTATCTCTCTTTCTCACTACAGTATGTACTTGGAAATAGGTGCAATACTCCCAGGTGTGCCATCCACGGGCCATCACTCTGGACACGACCAACCAGCAGCAATGGACACAGGAAGCAGCCTTAATTGAGATGAAGTGATCTGCCCTTCTACTCCAGTATTGTTTGGCTACCCGCAGTGGCTCTCCCCAGAGTCTTGGGCAAAAAGCCTTCCCATCACTTCCTTTTTGGTCATTCTACCTGGAGATGTCATGGATCGAACCTGGGGGCTTCTGCATCCAAAATGTAGGTGCTCTACCACTGAGCTATGGTGCCTACTCTGGCAACGTAAGCTGACTCCGCTTGGCAAGGTAAGCCACCTTCATATCGAAGCCATTAATTCAGCTCTCAGTCATCTTATCGTGCTTGCATCTTGAACCTCCAGCTCAGGTTAATGGTTTTAAATTCACAGGATCCCAAGGATGCTCTGTTGGTGAGCTCCTCACCATCTTCACAGGACTGATTCTTCCTGGTCCCTGTGGAAAAGCCCAAAAAGTTGTCCTGCTTTTCAATTTGTAGTGCAAACAAAGCCTTTGGTTTAGTCACCTGTTTCACTTAGTCCTGCCACACCCAAACTCTCAGTGTCTCTCCCTTTTGTAGCTTTTTGTCCTTGTCCTCCCCTTAATTTGTCAAACATATTGTATGTGCGTGCGTGCATGCGTTTGTATACACACACATACACTCTACAATTAATAAAAGATAATTAAATACAGACCATAATCACAAGATTATTTAAAGAAATGTTTCTTTTAAAATGCAATTCCCTTTTATGGCGAAAGTCCTAGAGATGCTGTAGCACATTCAAACACACACACACACACACGGGTTTAAATGTGTTAAGAATAATCACGGAAACTGTCACAGAGCTTAAGGGGGGGTGTTTGCCCAAATCAGGGTTCTATTCTTTGGCAGAAAGCAATACTGTAGTTTAAATTAGTGTGGTGCAGCTGAACCCTTATTTAAAATGTGTTCCACTGACATTGCACGAAGAGGGTGTCTTTGTTTAATAGCGCTGGCAGAACAGCACATTTTCTGCCGAAACCCGTTGGAGTTTAGACCTTTTAATAGAAAGTGACAATTTAAATTGCCATGACGGTGGCCTAATGGTGCTTAAAACTATTACTAGCTGATGCTACAGTTGGCTCAAGACCAGTTTGTTAACACTCAAGAAAAAGGTAGATGGGAGTGGGCAATTAAGCGGTGAATAATTAGTCATTCCTTTGTTCTTGACTATAATACCATTAGTCAAAGATGAACTCATTTGCCTGTACTGTTAATTCCATTGTAGCTCTGGGCTAGTTAACTCTCAGGGCCAGGAGACCTTTCAGTGGATTGCCTCCAGTCTCTCTCACCCCTCCCCTTTTCTTGGCACATAAAATAGTATCAGTTTGTGCCATTTATTTGCTCGAAGTCTGGCCTAGCTACTGTTAAAATACTTGTTGGCACTCCTGCTATTTCCCAGTCAGGACGGCAGGAAATGTAGAATAGGGGCACAAGGCAGTTGATGTTTTAAGAAAAAGTCTTACAGTACAGTGGTACCTCAGGATGTGAACGGAATCTGCGCGTCTGCATATCTGCGCATGCGCGGGTCGCAATCTGCAGCTTCTGTGCATGTGCATGATGTCATTTTGCATGTCTGCGCATGCGTGAGCGGTGAAACCCGGAAGTAACCCTTTCCGGTACTTCCAGGTCACCGCAGGATGCAACCTGAAGCAAACGTAAGATGAGGTATGAGTGTAGTAGGGTGCACAAGGAAACATTGTCTTCTTGGAGAGGCAGTCAGTGCAAGCAGATCAGAATTTTTGCTGCTGGCTGCCAAAGCAATCAGAAATGCTTATATGAAGTATGAAGTCCTTTATAGCCGTTCTTCGCTGTATGCATAATGAAGCTATGCTACTCTGCTGTAACAGATTCATTTCGTTTATACCTTGTACCATTCCGCACATATTGGTGAGTTTCTCAACAAGTGCCAATTTCCAGACCTTATTATACCAATTCGTCAAAGAGGCTCCTTCCATATATATTTCCGGTGCCTAGTTACAACGATCTTTGCTGCGAAAAGTAGTCGGTGGTTTAAAGCGCACACCTGCATTTTCCCCACCGAAAAGATTTAACAAAGCCAGTTCTGGGAATTTAGCCACCTTTTGTCCAGCAATTTTGTGGATTTCATTAAACATTCATCCCAAAATTTAGCTAGCTTCCTACACATCAACCACATTTGTTGGAATGAGCCCCACTGCAGAACTTATAGCCCTTAAGAAGAACAACAGTGTCTGTCACCTCAAGTTTGAGATGTTGCTCTGGTATCAAGCTTGGATATATTTCAGTAGTTATATATATTACAGGAACTACACACACACACACACACACACACACACACACACACACACACGGTACAACTGTGGCCTTTATGAGCCTTTAACAGCACAGACACCTTGCTAACTACCATGCTTGTGCCAGACAGCACAGTCTACTTCATGCGCATCTGGAATGAGCAGAAAGTCAGGCATCCAATAATTTTTTTAGGCACACTGATAATGTGCCTGAATCCTATGAACAGGGTCAGGAAAATTAATATATAACGGGCCATGAAAGGCACAGGATAGGCATAGACAAAACTGTTCTTTAAATCCAATTTGCACATCTATTTTATTTAATTAATGCTAAAAAAAAATAAGTGTTCAGAATGAATTATGCATATTAAATATTTGATTTTGAGTTTGAGATGTTGCTCTGGTATCAAGCTTGGATATATTTCAGTAGTTATATATATTACAGGAACTACACACACACACACACACACACACACACACACACACACACGGTACAACTGTGGCCTTTATGAGCCTTTAACAGCACAGACACCTTGCTAACTACCATGCTTGTGCCAGACAGCACAGTCTACTTCATGCGCATCTGGAATGAGCAGAAAGTCAGGCATCCAATAATTTTTTTAGGCACACTGATAATGTGCCTGAATCCTATGAACAGGGTCAGGAAAATTAATATATAACGGGCCATGAAAGGCACAGGATAGGCATAGACAAAACTGTTCTTTAAATCCAATTTGCACATCTATTTTATTTAATTAATGCTAAAAAAAAATAAGTGTTCAGAATGAATTATGCATATTAAATATTTGATTATATGTGGTTTGATCAATTTAATGTGCTAATAGAATACAGGCTTTAAACAAAACTGGAATTTACATCAGATATTTGAGTAGCAACAAATACTTAGTAGAGGGAACAAAGGGGAATGGTTACTGTGGTTAGATTATCATGCAGAACAGTCAACAAATCCCCACTTCTTCTATCTTTGATGTCCTGCCCAACTCTGCTCAGATCTCTTTAGACCATGTCCAAATTTTATCTGTAGCCATGGAAGATTAATATATGCTTTAAAAAAAAAAAAAAGAGCTGGCTATTTTTGCCCCCGTTTTCAAATCTGCACTTCCCTGCCAAAACTGGGCACAATAATTCACAGGTCACATCAGACCACATTTTCTGACTCAAATAAGATACCGTACTTTTCCATGTATAAGACTAGGTTTAAGACTAGGTCTGCGTCAATGGCTGGTGTTGATTGGCTGATGCTGTGGTAATTGGGCTGGCGATTGACAGCTTCTGCCGGCGAGGGGACAGACGCTAGATGGTTTTCTTAACGTGTGCAGATGAGCGATTTTCAGCAATCCCCTCCCGCAAAGCTAAACACCCCCCCCAAAAAAAAGCTCAACAACTCTGAGCCATCTTCCCCCATTTTCTTAAATTTGAGTCCGCCCAAGGGGGCATCTTCTACATGAGGGTGTCTAATACACGGAAAAGTACGGTAATTACATTTTTAAATACTGCCACACTCATGATAATAGTCAAAGTTCAGCAGAGTCAGAATCACCTAGGAGCTATTTAATGTCAGACTGTCATCTTTCTGGCTATTTGTTACAGTGGTACCTCAGGTTACAGACGCTTCAGGTTACAGACTCCGCTAACCCAGAAAAAGTACCTCAGGTTAGGAACTTTGCTTCAGGATGAGAACAGAAATCGCGTGGTGGCAGCAGTAGGCCCCATTAGCTAAAGTGGTACCTCAGGTTAAGAACAGTTTCAAGTTAAGAACGGACCTCCAGAATGAATTAAGTTCTTAACCCGAAGTACCACTGTATTGCAATGCATGTGGTTGTGTTTCCCTCATTACCCATCGTGAGCCTCCGACATGGCTCCCACAGGTCCACACTCTAACCATTATGCCACACTGGCTCATTAAAAAGAAACCCAGTACATCTCACCATCGTAGGGGAAATGGCCCTGTGTGCCTCCTCAGTCTGTGGTGCTGTGTCGATGGGCAAATTCAGTGCCCCTCTTTTTCTCCCTTCTTATGGTTCTTTAGCTTTAAACTAGACCTTGGACTGACAGGCCTACAAACAGAAGATTCCTTCACTGAAGAACATGCTCACTAGGGCATGGCCACCCTACCTACAGCAAGTCCCATTTAAGTCAATGGGATTTATTTCTACAGGGTTCTGCTGCATGCCCTATCGTTAAATGGAAATCTCTCCTAGGTTTTATATGATAAAGTGCCATTATCCTAACAGTTATTTGGGAGCATGTTTTAAATACAGTGGTAGCTCGGGTTACATACGCTTCAGCTTACATACGCTTCAGCTTACAGACTCCGCTAACCCAGAAATAGTGCTTCAGGTTAAGAACTTTGCTTCAGGATGAGAACAGAAATCGTGCTCTGGCGGCACGGTGGCAGCAGGAGGCACCATCAGCTAAAGTGGTGCTTCAGGTTAAGAACAGTTTCAGGTTAAGAATGGACCTCCGGAACGAATTAAGTACTTAACCCGAGGTACCACTGTAAATGGCATCAGGGAAGGCCAAATGAGTCTTCTTCACACAAACAGCAGCTGAAATGGGAAGCTTTTGATAGGGGCATGCTAAAATGCCCACAATGACTTAAAACTAAATAAATAAAAGGAAGCTGGCACAAGAGCAAAGGGCCCTTGGTGTGCATTTCTGTGCTGATACACACTGCATTGTGCTCAGAGACATGTGAAAATATTATGAAGTAGAAAGTTCTTTAAATAGCATTATGACAATATCTGCTTTTCCAAACAAAAACAAGTGATGAATAGAAGCCCCACCCCAGCCCTATAGTACAGAGATTATATTGTCTGTGTCTCATGTTTTTGTCTAGGATTAGTTGGAAAACTTTTTTCTTTTTAAGAGTGGGGGGGGGGATGTTACTTCAGTTTTTATCCTTTATTGCCACCTATTGGCGAAGGTTTCAGTCCACAATGATGAAACCTACTGTACAGATGAGCTGGACAGTTATCTTTTACGTTTTCTTGATTAACTCATATTCTGCAACATTCAACACTGCATTATATAGCCCAGTGCAATGCACTCGAAGATCAAAACTAGATAATTAAAACATCAATAAAGCTGTAAGAGCCAAGCCAATTATTTGAGAACATCATCTGAAGGCCTCAGGTTGGTAAAGGCTCCTATAGCTCTGCTGCAGAAATGGCCAGTGTGCTCAGCACTTGAGGGTCGCTTCCAATGCATGTTCTTAACTTCCCAATTTTCCATATCATTCTGAAGCAGTCCCCCGTCAGTTGTAACTAGAACTTTGCCCCTGAGAAATATTTGTAGATGCTGTGCTAGTTTTTTCCTTGCATGAGAACTGACAACCTATACTTTAAAGGTGAAGTAAAAAGCAAAACCCCGTATTTTTCTGTTTTGTTGTCTCATAGTATTAATTTTAATCTGTTATTTATTTGGCTAAATTGTTTGCTTGTTTGCTATGCATTTGGACACCTCTTAGGTATCATCACCAAAATTTGAGGTCAAGGAGCAGGTTTTTGTGTATGTTTGGATGCAATTGGGACACCATTTTAAATCAAGAGTGGACTTCACCAATTATTTGGTTTTTTAGAATTTCTGAGCAACACTGGGTAGAAGGCTGCTGGTTTCTAATGTTTCATGGCTATTTTAATTATGTTTTTATTTGATTTTGCAAGCTCTTCCAGGCTTTGCAGTACTATAGCAATTAAATAATGTCCCATTCTGTAGACAATGGAATCTTAATTTTGCCAATCCTGCGAATTTGGAGGCAGTCCCTAGGCACTTATCTTTACATCAAGAGCTTTAGAAAAATAGTTTTAAAAAGGAATACAATGGCACCTCTGGTTAAGAACTTAATTCATTCTGAAGGTCCGTTCTTAACCTGAGGTACCACTTTAGCTAATGGGGCCTCCCCCTGCCGCTGCACAATTTCTGTTCTCATCCTGAAGCAAAGTTCTTAACCCAAGGTACTATTTCTGGGTTAGCGGAGTCTGTAACCTGAAGCATCTGTAACACGCTTGTGTACAGTAGAACACTGTACACAAAAAAATCACAAAACAAAATTCACTATTTAGAGAAAGGAACTGGTGGAATCCTAGTGTCAACATCAGTTTCATCATATATTACACAGTACCCTTGTAGAATGTCCCAGATTTAGTTCCCAACATCTCTGAATGTTCCAGAGAAATAATATTCTGCTCAGCTAACAAGTTTATGGTAAGAGGAAACAGCATGAATTTTAGTGGCAATATGTGAAAGAGTTAGCTTATCAAATGAATATTCATTAACAGGAAAATAGTCTGATTTTTATTTTTTTCACATTATCATCAAGTACACAATACAACGTTACACATCCCTATATAGGACTCTATTTCTTTTCTTTTTCTTTTTTTACAAAGTGTACACAGGGAGGGACATATAGTATTTAACAAGCATTTTTACAGAACAATTATTTATATTATGTTCTCAGTTGGTTTTTTTTAATGTACCATTTAAAACATGGAACTGAAACATCAATTTTATAGCATTCGCTAATCAAATAAAACTAGCCTGTAACTATTATTACATTAACAATAACTAGTTTTGATTTGCTCTTTTTACAGATACATTGTACAAAATCCACTTCACTAAACTCTTAATTGCATACGTTTCCAAAATTATGCTTCAAAACAAGTATTTACGATTCCAGATGATGTTACAAAAATAGGAAGTGGGTCACTTTTTTGTTCTTAATTTGAGTAATTGTCCAAGAAGAGTTTTTCAATATGGATAATACTTTTCAGCAGCAGACTGAGAATTTGAGGTTTACTAACTTTTTAACAGGCTTGAAAATAACTTTTGTAAATTATTTGGAAATCTGGGCAGGACTTCAATGAAAATTGAGGCACCTAAGTTTCCATTGAATCAATGAGTACAAGTGCTTTTAGGACCAGGCTTTCAGGCCATAATCCCACAGTAAAGAAACCACCTAGAATCTTTTACAGGATTCTATACAAGCGCTGCTTAAATCTACTAAAAGATAAAGAAATGGCCATGTGCATCTTGGAGCAGAAGTCATGAGTGCATTTGATTACTAGAGGTCCCCACTATCTATTCCAGGAGTTTGGTGAACATGCAACAGTCCAAACACAAAAGAAGGTCAGAAACAAACATAGCTGCACATAAATCCAACACACTTAGGTTTGTATAAAACAAAACGTTTTATGTTAGCATATCAAGTGTTTATGTTTACATATGGCTGTCTCAAGTAATTCTTGTTTCCATTAAGCAAAACCAATCAACCCAGGAATACTGAGGTATTTATTTGAAGAAATGTACAGACATTGTATTTTCTGGCCACATAGGGATATTGTGTTTCTGATGAGAGGTGAAGGAAGCACAGAGGAAAAACTGTTCACTTGGAACTTGCGTCTCATCTCATTATATTTGACCAGTGTACTTTTGGGACCAAAACAGAAGGGAAGGGGTTGAAGAAGCCAACAAGCCAAACACACCAGACTATGTACGTTCACTAAGATGTCATCCCTTACAGCATGCTTTGGAGTCCCCGCCCAACCCTGTTTTACTGCACTTTGCAAATTCATAAGAGTACATTGTTTGCCGTGAAGCAGGTTGTGGCAGCCTTAGCTTTCAGAGCACAGGTGATCATTGCAACATCTATCCAGAAGGGTATAAATGGATAAGGAAGAACTAGACAAACTCTAGATAATTACTACTTAATAAACTGATTGGAAGGACCACTACACGCTTGTTACTGAAACGATTCTTTAAGAAAAGCTGTGACATCTAATGTTTCACAGGGGAAAGGAGAAAATTACTCCTCCTCATAGCTCTCTGTGCTCCATCGAAATCTGCTCTGGAAGTTTGAGGACTCTCCACAGTAGATTTTGGAGGGGCTGTACTGGGGAGGAGGAATCAATGAAAACTGCCTTGTTTGCCTACTGACATCGACTCCTTCCATCAGCTGAGGGAGAAACATTGGATATCACCCTGTGTTCCTAAGAGAGTAATAGAGAAAATATACAAAAAGTTGCTGGAAAACAAGTTCTTCATGAAGATAGCATCTGTTTCTATTCTTTATTGCTCCATCTAATGTGCTCCATTTATACAGTTTATATTCTTTGAAAAGCTGTCCAAAGCTGCTGGTGGATAGTTAAAAATATGATTGGACCAAATATTTCATGGAGTCTTGTAACAAAAATGATTTTTAATTTGGGGTAACCTTAACAACCGTCAATTGATCCTGCCACAACTGAAACAAATGTATCCATATGCACTATGAATCAGCAATAAGTTTCAAAACACAAATGCATTTGTAATACAGAACCAAAAGAGAAGCACGTAGTTAATATGTATGAACAAATGCCTGAAGTTTTAAATTCACACTTCCTGAAAATAAATGCTCCCAGCAACCAACTATTACTTATCATGGAAGAATTAAACATTATGTAAAAAGAACTCCAAATGATGGAGAATAGTAATGAGTAACTACTCAAATGAAGATTGTGTCACAAATTTTAAAATATCAGATGAAACAATAAGTGGGTCCTATGGTACAATGTTATCTTCTTACATTAATTTCCTCCAGTTTATTTTATACAATCTTTTTATGACTGCTTTATTAAGAGCAAATTAAAAATATATCTTTAACTCATGACAAAACTGTTAATATGGTCACTGAATATGAACCATGTCAGTAAGGTAAATATTTCAGAGAACAAATGTGGTTGAAAAATTCATTTTGAGACAGGGTTTACTTTATTAAATGCAACTTTATTGTTGCTATCCTTCCTCATTTATTAAACGGAAGAGAATTCAGAACACACTAATGAACAAAATGTATAAAAGTCAACTAGAAGCAATAATCCTATCTGTATACAGCACTAAATCAAATGCACGCTAGTTTGTTTGTGTGATCTGCTTTATAATACAATGACTGCCTAGAAAGCAAATCTTTTACACACACCCTTCTAAATTTCATAGAATAAGGAGTCCTCACGGCAGCCCAATGTCTTTATGATGCCGCATAATGTGCTGGTTCTTCTCTGAAGGTCTTCTGAAGCCTTTTTTGCAGAACTCACAACGGTGAGGGTAGTCTTTTGTATGAATGGAAATAACATGCCGTTTGAAACCTGAGGCATCTGTAGTGCTATACTCACAGAACTCACACTGATAAACTTTTCTACCACTGTGTGTTTTCATGTGTTTTTTGAGTTCCATTTGCAGCTTGAAGCCCTTCTTACATCTCTTGCACCTGAACGGAAGATCCTTTGTGTGAACTGAGAGAATATGGCGACTTAGAACAAACGGATCTGCAATCTTGAAGTCACAATGTCTACACTGGTGCAATTTTTTGCCTTTGTGCACTGCAACATGTTTTTTCAGTTCTGAGGGCCTGTGAAAGCCTTTGTCACACATGTCACACTTATGGGGGTAATCCTTTGTGTGAACGGAAATTATGTGTCGCTTTAAATCACTCGAGTTTGAACTTTTGTGGTCACAGTGCAGACACTGATGTGTTTTGCTTTCTTGATGCATAATGATGTGCTGTTGCAGCTCTTTGGTATCTGAAAATATCTGAAAACAAATGTCACATTTGAAGGGCATTTCCTTACTGTGTCTAGTCTTTACATGAGTTTTCAGGTTGGAAGAGTCAGCCGATCTATACTCACAATATTGGCACTGGTAGGGCTTTTCACCGGTGTGGATTCGCATGTGTTTCTTGAGCTCTGACGGATGCCGAAATCCTTTCCCACATTCCACACAAATGTGTGGAAAGTTCTTGCTGTGCACAGCCAGAAGGTGACGATTCAGTAATCCCTGCTCTGCTGTCTCATACTCGCAGAATTTGCACTTGTGCATTTTGTTTGCTGCCTTGTCCCTGTGCACCATCTTGTGTGTAAACAAAGCCCCTGCATGAGAGAAACTTTTCCCACATTCGTCACATTCAATTAGCTTCTCGGTCTTGGTAGTAAGCTTGTGGCTCTCTAGATGGTTATGCAAACTTAACTTTTTATTTGTAGTGTAATCGCAATCAGTACATCGATATTTTTTCTTAGCAAGAAGGTGCTCAGGGTGGTTTTTCATGTGCCTTTTCAGGAAGCCTCTAGATTTAAACTTCTTCCCACAAATCATACAGGGGTAGACTGTCAAAGGATGGCCATCGGGCCCAATTATTATTGCTGTAAAATAAAAGCAAAACCCAAATCATGAAAATGGCACTCCTTAAACAGAAAAGAAATATGCTGATATGTGTATTAACAGCTATGTAAGTTGAAGTTATGCACTTCAAAATCTTGTTCATTTCAGTGACACAGTCAAGCACATACTTATTAGTGCAATCCTATATATGTCTGACTGAGTTAACAAGGCATATTCCCAGATAAGTAGGTAAAGGATTGCCGTCCCACTCACTGAAATCCATAGGATTTAAATATTAGCTGGCAATATTACCTCTGTTAAATTAAATTAGCCACAATAATGTGTCAGAACTAAAGCAAAATCATTCAACACAAATGGAGGAAGACTTGCAGCACTTCAGTATTTGGTAGCAATGTCAAGTGCTAACACATCCTTTAATTAAGCAAATTAAACCTACATAAAGGAATACCTTGACATGTCAGTAACTGCAGAACCCAAGATCTCTTAAAGGTGCCTTGTAATAATAGGAGTCTTTGCAGTGGATGAATCAGGTTTGTCAGGTTTGAGGACAACTGTTTCCAAAAGAGTCCACCAGTACAGGAATTTCTAATTTTAAAACTGAGGATAACTATTTGTTCTCTGTTGCTTTGTACGCCTCTCAGATAAGTGAGTAAGCTACTAGAAATGTTAATATTAACTATAATCCAAAATAACAGTTGCAAACAGGTAGCATGAGGTAAGAATTATATATAATCATTGTGCAATCAAAACAAATATGAGAAGCAAGTCAATCCAGACATAGAATACATGGAGCTTGATGAAATGTTTTATTATGTATTTTCATTTTGTATTTTTATATTGTGAACCATCCTGTGATCTTTGAATGGTGGCATACAACAACAACAACAACAACAACAACAAAACAAACATGCTTCCACTACCGGAGCTAGGGCAGAACTGTTATAGTAATCCCTCCCCTCCTTATGAACCATGCATGCGTATTATGTAACTGTTGGGGCTGCCAGGAAGGCAGTGCTCATAGCTGCTATAATAGGCCTATGCTTCCAATAGGAGCACAACAGATGCGTATATCCTCTCACATTTTATGCATCAGTCATTGGCAGTAGTTGCAAGAGAATAATGTATCTAACAACTTCTTTTCTCCCTAAAAACGCTGGGGGTATGTTTGCATCAGTATGACTTCATAGGAGGTGTTGGGTAGGGTTTACTTTAACTGCTGCCTTCCTCAGCGAGTCCATGTGCTCTATCTTAGTGCAATTTCATTTTCTTTGCATTTTGGTTACTAGGGACTTGTGCATTCTTAAAGACAAAAACACTTGTGTTAACCCATCTTTACAATGAAGTGAGTCACATTTTGAGGATTTATAAGTAATTTATAAGTTGATGTAATTCATTACACTGAGTCCATTAGAGATGTTTCTAAAAATTACAAGCTTTTTGTCTCACCCTCATCCCCACCCCAAAACAAAATGCCAGAAACTGATCCATCTTTTGGTAATATGTACTCTGTATTGAAGTAATGTACATAGCATAGCCACGTATGCAATCTACATAATCTCCCACTATAATTAAGTGAGTGCAGGTTACTCTCCTTTGAGGTTCCAACCAACCAAGTTGTCTTCCAGGATACTCCAGTTCACCCTGCACTCCACCACCAAAAATTAGTTAGCATTCCAGTTCAGTTCTCACTGAAATGTTTTTGGCTCTGGCCCACTCAAGCTTTTTCCCCATTAAAGGTTTGGTTTTGGGTGTGTGTGTGTATAGTTTTACAAACTTCAGGGTTCCCAAAACCTACTGGTATCTCCCTTTTGTGTGTGAATAGTGCTGTTTAGGCTATAGGTGGCGCTGTGTGTTAAACCACAGAGCCTAGGGCTTGCTGATCGGAAGGTCGGTGGTTCGATTCCCCGCGATGGGGTGAGCTCCCATTGCTCGGTCCCAGCTCCTGTCAAGCTAGCAGTTTGAAAGCACGTCAAAGTGCAAGTAGATAAATAGGTACGGCTCAGGCGGGAAGGTAAACGGCGTTTCCGTGCGCTGCTCTGGTTCGCCAGAAGCCGCTTAGTCATGCTGGCCACATGACCCAGAAGCTGTCTGCCAGCTCCCTCGGCCAGTAAAGCGAAATGAGCGCCGCAATCCCAGAGTCGTCCGTGACTGGACCTAACAATCAGGGGTCCCTTTACCTTTACTTGGTGATTTACATTAATAGGTGTACACGGTGTGCCTAGGAATAATTTTCTGCCGAAACCTGACTTTTCAAGTAATTTATTTGTTCTTCCTGTTAACAGTTCTAAATTTGTGTGCTTGTTATATAGTTAAAATACAAAACCACAAAAAGTATGCATCTACATGGTAGTGCTTTTAAAACCTTTAAAATGCTCAAAGAAAATGCATTTCTATTCTCTTTCTCTTGACAGGCAATCATCATAGTCACTAGAGTCGCTGGGTACTTACCTGTTTGATATTGTCTGGATTCCAACCTCCTCCTTTTCTTTGGTTTTTGTTTTGCTAGCCTTCCAAGACCAGCAGACTCATCTATGTGTAAGAGAGCACTAGCTGTTCCATTTCGGTTTTCAACTGCATCTGTGTTATTACCTAATGGAGGATTGAAGGTTACATATCATCAGCACTCTAAGGAATATTCAAAATACAGAATCCATACATGGTAATAAAATATTAAGTTAGTAAATGGTTGTTCTGTGCCTTTTTGCAGTCAACCTGGGCACTGAATGAAGTCAGATTCACATTCAAATAGAAACCTTTGAATGCTGCTCCACACAGTGAGCCTCTTGCCACACTTGTTCGTGACTCATACAATGGATTTCATCACCCTATCACAAACCAACCTTGTTGGATAATAAAAAGATGCCAAAAGCAAACATTACCCATAAACTGCTCACGACCCAGCAGCCACCATGTGGCTGCTTGTTTGCACAAAATAGGAGTGGGAGCCAATTTCATTTGGCATGAGCTAACACTACAGGGAAGTGTCTTTTGATTTACAACATACCATAAGCTGCTGCCCAAGCTATCGGCATAAAGCTTTTAATATCATTCTCATCAATTTGCTGTTCGTGAACAGCTGCTGCGTCTTCCTCTCCTACAATTACCTCCATATATACCTCATCAGCAATTTCTGCAACATCTAAGAGAAGAAAAAACAATATAATACAAATTTTGTGTCATTTTAAACAAATTCTTAACCCTAAATAAAGGTCAAATACTTACTTAAATCTTCATCTTCATGCTGGGAATCATTTACTGTCATATAAACCATTTTTTCCCTTGGAATGCGAACACTGCTATTTTGATTCATTAATGTGTCTCCATTGTCATTTTCAGATTCACTTTCCACAATATCTACTGTGCCTCCTGGGTGGGAAAAAAAAGTTGGTCAAAGTATTTTGTAAAAGCATTATGGTTTAAATATAAGCAATAGAAAATAATCTACACTTTCCCCACACAACATCTGAAAGAAGCCCGAGACAAATAAAAGCAGATACTATGAAAGGTTAAGACTGAGCAACTAATTTCCTGGAGATACATTGAGAAGAACAAGGGATAGTGGGCCTAAACCTTAACTTCCACTTTCTATTGCTACCAGCCAACATGTCAGAAAGGCCAGATTCTCCACCATTTTTATTTCTAGTTTGGCAACTAGAGGGAAAGGAGGAGTCTTATGATAGCTCTCAAGAGCACAGCTTTTGTCCTTCGACCTCCAATTACTGATGTTTAGATTAAGTTTAAAAATAAAATAAAATAGAATGCTGTACCTAAGTCATCTTCCCCTGGATCAGCTTTGAAAATATACACCTTGATGACTTCTGGGCAAATGCCATCCATTTTACAAGGATCATTTTCTGACACAGTTTTTCTTGTCAGGTCAACAGAATCATCAGTTTCTGCCTTGACAGCATCATCCACTACAGAGAAAAACAATAAAATGGTCAATCCAACATAAACTGATCGCAGTAAAACAAAAATTTATCATTTCAATTGCAGAAATATTTTTAAATGCAGTAAAACTATAAATGACAGTGAAAGAAATGTTTATATAATTTATTATTCTAGTTACATGAAAACTAGTGAGATATGTTAAGAAGATAAATTCAAAATGCTCTCCTGCACTGCCTATTTCTCAAATCGGGGAAGCAACACGGTGTGGGGAACTGGAACAGGCTGGTGGGCTGGATCATTATCTCTTCCACCCCTAGTGAACCAAGCATTTCATAAAAGTTCTCATACTGCAGTTGGATCCTTAGCTGGCTCAGTCATGTACATTGGGTTTCACAAGACCTGACAACCAGCTGACTGACTGCAATTTATGGACTAGACCCACCAACCAGCTCACTGTGGGAATTCTGCAGACTTCTGTGCACAGTACTCACAAGCCCCAACAACCTGATTGCCAGAACTTTGTGAGCACTATACACTGGGCTTCGCAAGACCCACCAATCAGCTGACTGTGGGTGCTTGCAAACCCCTCTTTACACAGCAGCTGATCAATGGTGCATGCAAAGCCCTTTTGGCTTGTGCCTTCATCTGCCCCACACCCGATAAAATCAGGAGTAGGATAGGTGACTGTGGCTTGTCCAAACCGGTCTTGCAAGTCAAATGGAGAAGCCTGGTGAGCCTAATTAGGCCTGGGGGCTAGAGGATCCCACATGCCAAAGTCACAGAATAGCTGTGTTAAAAGTAAAATGTGAGTCTCTTTGTAGTGTGCCTTGGTAATAGCCAATTGCGAAACAATTAATCTGTAATTGCCTTGAGGAAAGCGGGGTGATTATAAATAGAAAAAAACTCATTTGAGGTTTTTGCTACAATCAAGCAGTATATAATTTTCATGAAATAAAATGAATAAATTGTGCTCTCATGATCTATCAACAGACAGTGAAAATGCTGCTGCTGCTGATGCAGCACAGCAGAATTCTACCTAGAAGTATATATGAGGTGGTGCACACCTCTATTTGTGCCACAACAGCTGAAATGGAATTCTATGCAAGGCAAGCTCATACAGCCTGTCTCATCAATTTCCATTCCACCCTGCTTGCTACATCTTTTGTTTTTGGCAATACTAGGTTGCAACTTTACTGGGAATGGGATGGAGACACTGTGAGTTTGAGAACCACTGCCAAAGCCTCAGAACACTCCTTCTACAGTTTGCCACATGACACATTAAACAGATACATGAATTATGTAAAAAGTGGAGATTTGAATTTAGAAGCATGTTTTCATTTTGCTTGATAAACTGCTACAGACTGGCCAAGGCAACACCAAATTAGGCAGCAAACTCATGACTTAAAAACTGGTAGAGCTTGTTTGGGAGGCTGAAAGCAAAGAATGAGGTAATAGGGAAACTTTCACTTGGCATAATTATTGTATAAGCATTCTCGTCAAATTATAAAGGGTGTGGATTTATATTTTGTTTGAAGAGAAGAACAAGTATATATAGTTTTAGAACAGACTAAGAATTTAGAACATTAATATATGAGAATACAGAGGTGGGATCTATTATTTTTATAAGAGGTAATAGCTGAGTAACATAAGGTTGCATCTTATATGCATAGCTATGCTAGTGCACTTTATTGATATCCTGTGCCTAGGCTATAAACAAACTCACCCATCCTACTATGCTTCTAGAAAGTTCTAAAAATTCTACTATGCATCACGCAGCATTACATTGGTGGAATCATGCTAGCTAAATAGCCTGACAATTATGAGAGTTCTCCCCAAACAATTCCCACCACCTGCTTTCTCTGCCTAGTGCTATGCCTTCAAATGACTTTGTGCATTGCTGCTATGTTGCATTTGACAAATGAATGCCATTTGTCAGCACAGTATTACCAAGGTATAGTGCTGTGCTGACATAACATACAGGGTCAGTTCACGTTACAGCAACCATCCTAAACCCTGCATCCCCTTTCTCGTCCAGCTCATTCTCGGTTCTTCTTGACAAAGTGGTGGTGGGGATCAATCAAATCAAGAGTCACCACCACTGAGTAATATGATGGTTGCCATCTTCTCTCCACCCCTCCCCAACTCACCAGCAGCTACTTAAATTACTACAAGTGTACTTAGCATAGATTAACACCACAGAAGTCCAAGGGATTAAAAGTGAAGCAATAGAAGTACTCTGGATTAAGGAATTTGTAAATAAATTTGTGGCTTTTGAAATACTTCACCCAGACACTTACAGGAAATCATAAGGTAGTCTTCACAGTTGCCCTTGTCATTATCATGTTCCACAGGTATTCCACTGGCATCAATTACAGCTTCAGAGGCACAATCTGCTACCAAAACTTCAGAAACTACATCTTCTCCCAGAGAACCTGTGGCAATTTCTGCTTCTACAACATTACTATGATCATGAACAACATGTTCCAATTGTCCAACATCAGGTACGTGCATTGACGCGCTTGTGAGCACATGCTCAGGTATCGACATTGCTGAAGCTGTGATCTCAGAGGATAAAACATCTTCTGGAACAGTGCAGTGTGCTAAAGACACTTCCTCAGTGACATCAGTGTCCAGCACTGGTTCAGGCATAATAACAGTTTGAGATACATCAGTATCTTCCATGATATCTGGACACTCAACATCTTCTATAACAACGTCCTCAATTACATCCTGGATTACTACAGAATCAGGATCCTCTGGGACAAAGTTATGAACTGTTATGTCAGAATCCTCCACATCTGAGACATAGACTGTTTCCTGTATTTCAACAACAATCTCATTTCCATTCAAATGTGTTCCATCAGTTCCTGAAATACATAAAAATAATCAAAGTTACTGTGGCAGTATAGTTTCAGGTTTCATGAAAATGAGATCTATTTATGACTTCTTTCCCCACACATCGTATGCAAGTTCTTGGATTATTCCCTATGTGACACATTCCATATGGTTATAAAGTTTACAAGCTTCTTGTTAGCTCCTGCTGGTCTTATTGTGCCTTCAAAATCACAGAGGGTTGGAAGGACCTAGAATTCACTGAGAAAAAGTGTCAGGTGGATATGACTTTGTGGAAAGTATAGGAAGATGTTAAAACTGATAAAAAGAACAGAGAATTGAAAATGTATGTAAAGGTTAGGAAGCGCTAACCCAGTTGTCAACTATCTCGGTCTTCCCATTCTGTAACAACCTCCTACGCAGCCCGCATTATACTTGGTATCCAAAGAAAATAATCATTATTATTGTCTTATTCTAGAGAAATGGTAAACAACAATATTAGTACAGAAATACTTAAAAGATTATATAGTGCATTTTAGTGGTGGTTGGTAGTTCTTTTAGCATCAAGGTACTTCTCAAAACATGTTAACTATGGAACAGAATGAATTTAGACTTTCAGGCAGGAGAGTAGAGAAATTAAAAAAAAACACCAAAAAACAACAACAACAACAAAAAACCCCAGTATGGTGTCATTCAGTAAAGACCAAATAGGCTACATCATGCATTTAGAGAAATCCATTTTAGACTGTCATACCTGTAGGATCAAAAAACGCATGTGGGTCATGTGGCTGTAGCTCAAGCCCATCTTCATCCATGGCCTTTAACTCTCATCAGTCAGAAATGTCTATAAAATAAAAATGAAGAAGCTCCAATATTTATGTGGCATGCATATTGAACTCAGTTCATGGATGAAAAAATCCCAAGAGGGAAAAATATTGTCAAGAAAAGAGTCAATTCCTCAGGACCTGCCCCCTAGACTACAAAGTGATTTGCACACACTGCTTGCTATATCCAGTGGGGGCACGAAAATACAGCTTTCAGGGCAAAACACTCCTACCTCAGTGTATGTATTTGTTCATTCAAAATATCTTTTTGGCTCTCAGAAACAACATATATGAAAATGAATGATACAAAGCTGTATGAGATATATTAGAGAGGTTTGTATTAGCATTAGAAAGCTGCTCATTTACAGTCTTAAGAAATGACAGTGTTGAGGTTTTCTTCAAAACTATTAAAAAAAACCAATATTGAAGAGGTCAATTACAGTGGTACCTCTGGTTGGGGATGGGATCTGTTCCGGAGGTCCGGCCGGATCCCGAGGTTTTCACAACCGGAGGACTGCTTCTGCGCATGTATGTGTGGCAAAAACCTGTTAAAATACTTCTGAGTTTGCCACTTACACATCACGAAGTTTACGTAACGATAGCGTTACATAAGCGGAGGTACTACTGTACACTAAAACTGTGGGGCCATCACCAAGAAGGTCTTGCTTCTTGTGCTCCACAGCCTAGTTTATCTTATTGACAGATATACAAACAGGACCTCCGAAAAAGATCTTGGGACAAGGGTGGGGAACCTGCGGCCCTTCTGATGGCTCAGAACTACAATGCCTATTGGCCCCAAGGCAAGCATGGTGAATAATCAGGGATAATGGGTGCTGTAATCCAGCAACATTTGGAGAGCCAAAGTTTTCCCAATCCTGTTTTAGGGCACAAGCTGGGCTGTACAGATAAAGGCAATCCTTAAGCAAACCTGAAAGATAAACACAGCACTTTGAATTGGGCCCAGAACCATACTGGTAATTATTGCAGCTGGTGTAGAAACAGTGTTAGATGAGAAGACTTTCTGGCCTCTATCTGTATGTATATACCACATTTTGCACCAACTAAATTTTCTGACCCATCATCAAAGGCAGCCCCTGTGGAAACAACATTACAGTAGTCCACTTTGGAGGACACAAGTGCATGGGTAACTGAGGCCAGGTTTGACTCATCCTGAGCTGGTAGAGGCACTTCCGGCCACTGCCACTATATATGCATCTCTGGACAGGAATGAATCCAACAGCACCCCCAAGCTGCACAACTGCTCTTTCAACAAAAGTGCAGCCCCATTTGGAACAGGTCTCACACCTCTATTTAGATCAGCCAACTTCTCAACCCACAGAACCTCTTATCTGAATTAGGTTTCTGCCTTCCTCCCCACCATCCCTTCCAATATGCATCCTGATATCTGGTCAGCTTTCTTGGGATGCATAGGTGGAAAAGAGAGACTGAGCTGAATGTCATCTGCATATCGATGTCAAGACAGGAGTTGGGAGCAGGTCAGCAATAACTCACAAGGTGTTAGTGAAGTTAACTCTTTATTGAAATAAACAAAAACAGCTGAGTGAGCCCTGAAGAAGAGCCCAGTAACTCTTCCCAGTAGGTCTTGGCCCAAAGAGGCAGCTGGTGCCTTCCCACAACTCCCTAAGTCTCTCCTCCCCCAGGGTCCTTCCCAAGCAACCTGAGACTTCTTCCCCTTGCCTGTCTTTATTCCTCCCTCTTCACACCTCTTCGGGTTCTGGGAGACCAGGGGGCCAGAGAGCTTGCCACAGGAGGGGGAAACTCCTTGCCTTCTTCAGCAGCCTCACTCATCTCTGCCTCTTGGCCCCCCTCCTCTTCTGCCTCTGGTTCTGGACTCTGCCACACTCTTCCTGCTCACCAAACCCTCTTACCTGTTCAGCTTCCGACACCTCCTCCTCCCAGCCTTCTCCCTCTGACCACCCATCGTTATCCCACCACCAGTTCCCTGGCTCTGATCCTTTTTTCCCTGGGTGGTTTTCCAGCTGGTGCCTCCCACCACTTCTCTGCATCCAGCCAGTCCATGACAACTGTTAATATTGCAACTCAGACCTCTCTCAACTGTCTCCCATGGCTTCTAAATACTGAAGATAATACTGAGATAAAATAGAACCCTGAGGCATTTTGCATGTCATGAAGCAGAGCAGAAACCACCTTCTTGGACCATTCAGGAAGAAGTGGAGCCACTGTAACATGGTGTCTCCAACGCAGACAGGAGGGGCAGAAGTATGTCATAGTAATGGTATGAAAAGCAGCTGAGTGGCAGCATTAGCAAAAGTTTATTGCTACTCATGAGCAATAAGTTGCTTTTTAAAGTAAATCCATGATATATTCATAATGAAAATTTGAAATATTGAGATGCTAATGTGCAAGGAATAAACAGAAACTGTGTTTTTCGAACTGCATCCTTAGTCGCAAGCAAAACTACTCTACATGCATTTAAGCACCCACAGAAGTTCGAGACAGTTAAAAGCTTTTGATTTGTTCATTGCACAAATGCTGTTGCGTCCAAAATAAGCTGAAATTTATTATCAAAGCATCCAGGGAAATTACCACGCACATTATTTTCTGCTTCTATTCATTCTGCAGAAAGTGGATACACACACACAAGAAAATATATATATTTACTCCAGAAAATCATTTTTCAATCTCATTTCCCTGCCTGTCATATATACTTCATAGGAGACTTTAGTAAATGTTTTTTTCCTCTCTAAAGCAAGTTGTACATTAGTAGCCCTTTCCCACTGTCCCTAAAACTGAAAGATGCTCTCTATGCAATCCTCATTAGCTTTTCAGACGTTCATTTGGCAATTGCTTTTTATTGTTTCAGACACAGCAGATATATTGACTTTCAGTGGCCTTCCCAATTCACACAGTAACCCGACCCGTCTACTTCACATACTACAGTTAAGAAACACAAAAATCACTAATCCCACACCTTGAGGCACTTTGTCTGACATCCTAACACGTGAGTGAAACTCCCAGAGGCTGCACTGTGGGTTACCCAGAGAAAACTGCCTTTTCCTTTTTAATTGGGTGAGCTTGAGCTGAAGACTGCAAAAATGTACTAAGCCTGCCTAGTGTGGCATTTTTAATTTGGTTTCTAGCCTTGCGCCACCTCTACCCCGCGAAAGTGGAAGATGTCAAGCGACCCCGCATCCCCTTCACAATGAAGCCAGTTGGTCTTCCCCAGCATGGAGAGCCAGACATCTATATTCCCTGGCATGAAGTATTATGTATACTGTATATGGTTTCCCCCACACTCCCTCCAAAAAAAAAAGAGAGAGTCCCTTGAATAAACTGTGGCGCCAACTGGCACATGGCCCCCTTTGCAGAGGAGCCTGGGGGCGGTTGTGTGCGCTGCTCGTGCCCTGCGGAGACGGGACATCGTTTAACCGCATCGTTGGCAGCGGAATCGCCTGGAAAAGCCGCCCAGCCCGTCAAAAGCTACGGCGGTGGGGCGGGAGGCTGCGGGGCTGGAGCTGGCCCACGAGCAGCCGAGCAGGACAACAGGGCACAACACGGGGAAGGAGGGGAGGGGCGAGCCTCCCCCACTGGCGCCGTCTCCGCCCTGCCCTGCCCGTAATGGGGACTGTCTGGGGCCAGGAGCGATGAATTCAAGATGGCGGCCGGCACACTCCCTCAGCCTCCCTTGCCGCCGCCATCTTGTCTCCTCCTTGCAGACAGTCTCCCTCCGACTCGGCCCCGGCCCCGCTCGCTCCCTCAGCCCCGCGCCTCAGACCTGTTCCCCGCGCGCCTCGCGCTACCCCGCCGCCTCTTCCCTTCCTGGAAGTCGAGCTGCGGCCGCCTAGGCCCCGGAGCAGGGCCTCACGGCCCACTCCTGCAGGACGGAGCCCGGGCCCGCGGCCTAGCTGCGGCCTTCTCGGGGCCTGCACGTCGGCGGGCGCCGAGGCCTGGTCCCGCGCGGGGTAAGGGCCTAGCTGGGGCCTGTCCCGTGCTGCTTACCGGGCGGGGCGGCGGCGGCGGCCTCTGCGCGGGCCTTTCTGCGCGTAGCTGGGCCGATCTCGGTGGTAGAGCCGCAGCGGCGGGGCGGGCGGGAGCGGAGGGGAGGGAGGGGCCGAGCTCGGAGCTGAGTGGAAGCGGCCAAGCTCCCCGGGCCGGGCCGCCGTCAGCACGTCACGTCACTGCCCGAGAGAGACCCAGGGAAATGCGGAAGGGAGAAGCCGGCGCTGCTGCCGCCTGAGCCGCCTGCTCTTCAGGCCAGGAGCCGGGCCGGGCCGAGCGGGCGGGCGGAGGAGAAGGAACCGGGCCAGGGACGGGAAGATGAAGTGCAAGGGCGGCGGGTCTCTGCCAGCCCCTCCCGCTGCAGCTGCCGCTCCTGCCGCCGCCTCCTCCGTTCCAGCTCGGCGGTAAAATTCCGCTCCGGGCTCAGACTTGCTCAACTCGGCGCCGGGGAGCGGAGGGTGGTTTAGGCCTGGAAAATCCCCAACTTTTCGGGGTGGCTTCCCCGCAGGCACTGCCGGGGGCACCCCCGCCTCCCGGATTTCTCTTTTACCCCCCTCGATCGCCGAAGTTTATTCTGCTCACCGCCTTGTTAAAAAGGAAGCGTTTATTGCATGCCGACATTTTTGGATTAAAATCTTTACTTATTCAGGCCCCGTTTCTCGCCCCCCCCCCACACCTCGAGAACAATACATGTTTTTTGGGATGAAAGGTTGAACAGGGAAATGCAGGAAACTTCTCAAGAATCGGTTTGTTAAAGGTCATAATCTTAAAAAAAACAACAACAAACCAACCCCCCAAAAACGTGGTGCCGTTTTTCTTTAACAATGTTGTTTTTAAAAATTCAAATAAACACGAGTTTAGCCAGCCAGTATAATTCATGTGATAATTGGGCATTTCAGGTATCGCCATAGCTTGCGTTCTGTTGTATCAGTTGGAAAAATTAGGTTTTAAATTTTAATTTCCCCACTTGCAGTTTTAAGTTGTGAAGCACCTCTACATTTTGTAAGTGTCATAATTATTTAATATTTTAAAGAAGATATGTTACACTTGCTTTCCAATGTGTGTACCTTTTCAGACACAATAAATGATGATAATGATATGGAGGGTTGCTGGTCTTTCACAATTAGGGCAAGCTCCTCAGCCATAGTATGGTTGGTTAGGCACAGTGATGCCATATGTGCTTCTTAGAAACAACATTTTCTGTCGTAGTTTTAATTCTTGCTTTTAAACGCAGTTTTCTAGTCGATGCTGTCATTCTACTTGTGCAACACACATCTTGTAGAACAGAACTTCCTTGCCTCTCCCCTGCACCCCCTACTCTTAAAGTCTGCTTCAAGGGTTGGGGGGGGTGTCTCTGGAACAGATTTTGGGGGTATAAGGAGAGGTGGTTCCACTGTGTAGGTGGACCTCTGCTTGCAGTGCTGTATATACAATACTTTGTTTTGAGAAATACTGATGTCTAACAGAAGAGTTTGTCCATTTCCTTTACTTGTAGACAATTTAAAAATACTTATTCCGCCCTTTTTATGGGATTTGGCGGTATTAGAGAAGTTGGTGCTGCTGATACTATAGTACGCAAGGGAGAAAAGCGCTAAGCGGAAGGCACGCTTGGCAAATCCACACTGATCAACTCCCGCCCGGAAACCAATGTCCGCACTGTGGAAAGACGTGTAGATCCAGAATAGGCCTCAACAGTCACTTACGGACTCATTGTTAAAACCGTGTTTATGGAAGACAGTCTTACTCAGCTACGAGTGATCACCAAAGGAGATTTCTGCACATATTCAGTCTGCACTCATTTCCATCGGACACCTTAATTTCCACAGAGAAGTCTTAGCATACCATTCCTCAGTCTTAACTAGCAATGTACTGTATTCCACAACTGTTACGGGCTTTTCTGTACTAAAGTTCAATCCTATCCCCCAGTTAGGTCATGTAGTAGCCTCCCAACTAGAGTATTTTCCCACCTGCCAGCTGAGAGTGAGCTCTGCTGCTGGTGTAAGTTAAGATGCAGAAATTATGCTAGTGTAAAAGTAAAAAATGGGGCATGTCAAGGGCAGAATAAGGGAGGAACAGATTCACTGCCCCCTGAAACCTCCCATCGGCTTGTCCCACCCATGGAATTTTGCCTATTTCGCACCACCAAAAACACAGATGTAACAAATTTCACTCCACAGGAGTAAATGGTAGGATAGAAGGTGAAGGTTTACATACTGTCCCATTTATCCCAACCCAAAACATTTAGGATGTAGCTTCAGGAGATACGCCAGCATTTCTGCCCTGTCAGGATTGCTCTTGTAAATTGGATTTTTCACTGTACTTAGTGACAAGTACTTTTCTGTCTAAAGTTGCCCTGTGCAGGAGGGGGCAAACAGGTACACTTGCCCTGGGCCTTGGAGGGCTAAGCTAGCAGGGTGGGGTGGGGTGGGGTGGGGTGCTAGGGGCCTGCCAGACTAGTGCTGTTATGCCAAGAATGCCTAATAATAATAATGATGATGATGATGATAATAATAATAATAATAATATTTATACCCTGCCCATCTGGGTGGCTTCCAACAGAATATTAAAATACAATAGTCTATTAAACATTAAAAGCTTCCCTAAACAGGGCTGCCTTCAGATGTCTTCTAAAAGTCTGGTAGTTGTTTTTCTCTTTGACGTCTGGTGGGTGTCCCAGAGGGCGGGTGCCACTACCAAGAAGGCCTTCTGTCTGCTTCCCTATAACTTGGCTTCTTGCAGCAAGGGAACTGCCAGAAGGCCCTCAGCATTGGACCTCAGTGTCCGGGCATAACGATGGAGGTGGAGACGCTCCTTCAGGTGTACTGGACTGAGGCCGTTTAGGGCTTTAAAGGTCAGCACCAACACTTTGATTTGTGCTTGGAAACGTACTGGGAGCCAGTGTAGGTCTTTCAAGACCGGTATTATGTGGTCTCAGTGGCCGCTCCTGGTCACCAGTCTAGCTGCCGCATTCTGGATTAATTGTAGTTTCCGGGTCACCTTCAAAGGTAGCCCTACATAGAGCGCATTGCAGTAGTCCAAGCGAAAGATATCTAGAGCATGCACCACTCTGGCGAGACAGCCTGCGGGTAGGTAGGGTCTCAGCCTGCGTACCAGATGGAGCTGGTAGACAGCTGCCCTGGACACAGAATTGACCTGTGCCTCCATGGACAGCTGTGAGTCCAGAATGACTCCCAGGCTGTGCACCTGGTCCTTCAGGGGCACAGTTACCCCGCTTCAGGACCAGGGAGTCCTCCACACCTGCCCGCCTCCTGTCCCCCAAAAACAGTACTTCTATCTTGTCAGGATTCAACCTCAATCTGTTAGCCACCATCCATCATCCAACCACCTCCAGACACTCACATAGGACCTTGACCGCCTTCACTGGTTCTGATTTGCATACTGATGAACACCCAGCCCAAACCCCCGATGATCTCTCCCAGCGGCTGCATGTAAATGTTGAAAAGCATGGGGGGGAGGACAGAACCCTGAGGCACCCCACAAGTGAGAGCCCAAGGGTCTGAACACTCATCCCCCACCACCACTTTCTGAACATGGCCCAGGAGGAAGGAGCAGAACCACTGTATAACAGTGCCCCCAGCTCCCAGCCCCTCTAGACAGTCCAGAAGGATGTTGTAGTCGATGGTATCAAACGTCATTGAGAGATCCAGCAGAACTAGGAAACAGCTCTCACCTTTGTCCCTAGGCCGCCGGAGATCATCGACCAGTGTAACCAAGGCAGTTTCAGTCCCATGATGAGGCCTGAATCCCAACAGGCCTCCCAGTCAACCAGGGAATCTTGCGTTGGGCTTCAGTCAAGCTCTGCACAGGCCTGGTCTAAAGTACCATTTCAAATACCACATAATTAATGAAACTACCTCTCAATCTTTAAAGATTAGGTGGATTTGTGGAGATAAAGTCTATCAGTGCTATTGATGAGATTCCCAAGCTGGAGAGCAACAAAATGGGGAGGTTTCAGAGCTTTTAGTCCAATGTGGTACATCAACCTATTTTACATTCCACAATAACCAGCTTAGCTAATAGTGTGCATAATATAAAAAGTTGTTCATGCACTTTTTTGTTCTCTCTGGTTTTGTTAAGAGCAGGAATGGCCAAGACCTTGATTTTCCAAGGTACTTTATGCTCCAGACACTGCTCTCAGGACCATAAACATATTTAGCTGCAGAAACAATTCCTTTTAGTAGTAGTCAAACTCTCAATTGTGCAACTTTTTGCCAGTCTTAAAACAGTTGCCCTGGTTCCTGGTTTGTTTCCCTAACCCTAACCTTTAAATCTATGTTGCCTGAGTCAAGGTACGTTACTATAATTGGTTTAAAATTTCGTAGGATTGCCAGGAGCTAGATGGAACTGTCTTATCCTGGGGACATGGGCTTTGTGCTGTGGACTGCCAGTTGCAATACATAGTTTAAAAGTTGGAAGGGGAGCTTCCTTACCACTATCAGAGAAGCATGGAGTGGGCTTTGCCCAGGAAGCAAGGCTGAGAGCTTAAATTTCATTTCATGCTGGATCTATAGGCTATAGGGCAGGCATCCCCCAACTCGGCCCTCCAGATGTTTTGGGACTGCAACTCCCATTATGCCTGACCTCTGGTCCTGTTAGCTAGGGATGATGGGAGTTGTAGTCCCAAAACATGGAGGGCCAAGTTTGGGGGTGCCTGCTATAGGGTATAAAATACTATTTGCTGTTGCAGTGTTGGATCTTCTGGAGAATACAAGAATCAAGCGCTTAAGATAGTCTTCCATGCGAGAATGCAGTTTGAGTTGTTCTTTATATATTTTCCTCCTGCGGGAAGATTCTAGTACATGTAGTTTAGGATAAGGATCAGGGAAAGGCATTTCAAATTCCCGTATACAGGAGAGTTTGGAGGCACAAAAAAGATTGTGGATGTGAATAATGGAAAGCAACAGCAAACATCTACAATCCTAGATGATTTTGTGCCTCCAAATAGCATCAGTTAGAATAACTTTCCATTCTTTGTCCTATCCACTTTGGAACACTGCAGACAAGAGGAATAAAATCAACATGCAATGGCATAGTTAATTTATTCTTAAGGGTTTTCCCTGCTACAATTTAGGATCAAACTGTTGAGCTATATGAATTTTGTACCAATAAGTGGGTTCAAATTCTATCCACAACACAATTTCCTAAGTGAACCTTGATATTCACATGCTGTTCCAACTCAAATGATCCATTGTAGATTGAAATCTATTCACATGACAATTCTAAACATGGATTTCTAAATACCATTTTTTAAATTTTAATACAGTCATACCTCGTGTTGCATTCTGCTTGTTACGGACTTTCAGCTTACGAATGTGACAAACCTGGAAGTGTTTACTTCCAGGTTCGCTGGCCGCGCACACGCAGAAGCGCTCGATTGCGCTGCGCACATGTGCAGAAGAGGTGCTCTAGTTGTGGACTTTTTGCGGTGCGAACGGCACCCCGAAACATTAGGTCTGCAACTAGAGGTACCACTGTATTGTTCCAAGGGCATATGGATCACATATACAGTCACTTATCTAAGAAACTCAGGACTGCAATTAAGTTTCTTTTTTTTAGAGAATCTGCTTTGACCATTATTACAAGCAAACATTTAAAGTGTGAGAACATTCTCACATTCCATGTGAACAGTATTTTATGTCCTTGTGGTTTTAGAAACATCTACAAAGTAAGTAAAATCAGTGATTCTTAGTGATCTCAACTATAAATAGAAAAAATACAGTGATTTGCAGAAAGAAAATATTTGCTAGAAGCCTGAAAGCTAAACAATAGGGCAAGAAAGGGGACTGATCTTCCAAGGAGTGTTTATTATTATTTTTTCCACTGGTTCAACAATCTTTTCAGCTTTTTGCTACTCAAAGACTTGTAAGAATTAAATGAAAAAATAAGCAATATTTTTTATTTCAAAACAGATTGTGGGGTATTGTGTTACATTGTTTAAAGTTAGGTAAGCCAGCCCCAAAGAGAGTCTCAGACAAACTGACATAAATTAAACATGAGTCAAGTTTAGTTTTGCTGTAAGTGAGGATAATTAAATCCGTCTTTGCCAATTTCTTTTACACATTTATTGCAGATACCAACTAGAATTTCAGTTAAGAGGCTTGATTTTCAGTATAATGTGGACATTGTACAACAGCTTCCACTCTGAAAATGCACTCTCAGGTGTATGGAAACACTTCAGCTTTTACAAAGTGAAGCAATGCATCTCAGCTTTTCAGTCGTCATCTATTGTGGGCTTGATTGTCACTCCTCTTCTAATCTGTCCCCAGCCAATTAAACTGCAAAACAGAGAAAAAGTTGACAATTACTGGAAGTTGCATTTTAAAAGCTGTAAGGATATGTTTTTAAAAAGTTATTCTGGACAAAGTGTGTCATAAAACTTTGTAGTTTATGAACAAAGCAATTAATGAAGACACACTTTTGTCAATAGCTGATTCTTTCATGCATGTTGCCAGTAGTGGAGAGGCTCAATCCTGCCTTACATTTTGAAACCTTTTATCCGGTTCTCATATATTAGTACTACTAATGGGCAATAACCCACTCATCTAGGAATATCATTTTGACATGTTTTTTATTTCAAACCAACTTACCGCCAATGCTTCTCAACTCTTCGACTAAGGGCAATTTTTTCTCCTACTTCGGTGCACACAGGATTTGTTAGGACTATTTTGCCCAGATCAGCTTTCACTGCACTGACTCGTCCTCCAGTAGACAGTGATCCTATGTTTACCATTAGAACTTCATTTTTGGATAGTTTTTGCACCTGAAATAAGCGGTAAAGGAAAATCAGATACAACTCTTTTATCATTAAGGTATATAAGCACCCTTTTCAAGTACTGAAAGATGAAGAATTTCAATTCTTCCCAGTATTTTTACATGGAAAGTGCCTAATAACCGACCTTTGCTGCTTTCTTGTCTCCTTCAGTGCGGACACCTAACAGTCGCCTCAGCAAGAAGTAGGAAATTTCAAGTTCTGTGAATATTTCAGGTAGAGCTCCAACTGCACCAAGAACTTGCCCCACCATTCGATCAGCTCGGCACAAAGTTGGATCAATTTTGGTGCCAACACCTAACAACAAAACACTTAAGTTACATCAAAAGCTATGTGACCAATAGAGTCTCTCAAAATTTGCCATGCTGGCTAAACCACATATATAATTAAATTCCTCTTCAGAATTGGATATTTTATCCAATATCAAATGTGTCATAACATCTAAATTTCAGATGAGGGACTCCCAAGTTGTCTCTTCAAGCACACTTTCTCCAGAGAGAAAGTGAGAGTGCTACATGCACTGTTGACAGTGAAACACCAACACTGAAGAGAAATCAGCCTCTTCAAATTGCTTAAAGGGCAGAACAACTGAAGTGCTATAGTGATAGTTTTCTCCCCTCTCAGCCAAGAGGCACATCTATTAGTGAATGGGCAAAAAACAAAGTACACTTCTTGCCCACAATTCTACATTCTGTAAAGCATCTACATGCATATTCTACAAGTTAACTGCAGTATTCAAATATTAGCTATGCAACTAAATATATGTGCTATGAATGTACATAGCTACCACCACCCAGCACATTCCTACACAATATGTGTTAGAGAAGTTCTTGGAATAATCCTGGTAAGGAATCTCTCTTAATTAAGATGTTGGAACAGTTATGTTCATTTATAGATGCACTCTTAATTTATGTTACACTTCCCACGGCTCTTAAATAGGTGTGGCATAAATATCAAATATAACTTACCAATAAGCCCTCCAGGCACAGCATACTGCAGATCATTGTGTTCTGCAAAGAGTGATACAATTTTGGAAAAGATGGGCTTGCACATAAGTTTTCCTTCACTGTCCTTCGATACAATGCCAGGTCTTACCTCAAGCTCCTGGCCTACCTATAAACAGAATAAAAGACAGAATATTAAAAGAAAATAAAGGTGCTCTATGCCAGTAAGATGCTAGTTTAGAAATAATAATTTAAAAAACCTGAAGGGTTACTCATAGTTGTATCAAGTTACAGACTTTATATCTGTAGTATCATAAAATTAACCTTGCTTCTATATAACAATTTTGTTTTTTGAGAGAGAAATGTTTATATGGGCAAAACCAAGAAGAGAATTAGGGTTTTCAAAACAGGGATGTGAAGACACGAGGCTTGGTTGAAAGAAACTAGTTTCAGTATCCCAGGAAGATTTGGGTCTTTTCATCAAGCCCTTCTATGGCTCATGACAAACTCCATCTGAAACAAAATGGAGCACCATGAATAGTTTGTGATTTAATATTAAAACCTCTTGTTCCAAGGATTTATTTTTTTAAAAATTACATGTCACATCTAAGCCTTGGGACTCATATAAAAAACCCTTTTTGGATCCTGGATATAAGTGCTATCAGGATACCATTTTAAATTGTTTATTTCTTCCTCGGCATAAATGCAGGCTCTGTGGTTTGCCATGCAGCATCTGGGGAAGCAGCAGTGAAATAAGAATGGCATTACCTTTAATACACCTTTTAGAATACTACCGCCTGCTACACCTCCTTTCAGGTCATCAACTTCACATCCAGGCTTGTTGACATCAAAAGATCTAATAACTGAAGAGACACATCTAATCAGGTACATTCAGTAAATGCCTGCGTCAATCTTTTACTCCCAACAATTTTTTCGTGCTGACCAAAGTATATACGTAATGCTGTTCCCATGTGACTGTGGCAAGCACACAAAACTTAAGGTGCAATTTTTACAAGTCAGCGGACAGACTTAACACACAATAAATTATTTCAAGGGCCCTTTAATGCTTACCTATTGTTGCAATGTACTGTTCAGATGAAAGTATAATGGAAATCTCATGGAGTGCTTCAAGCAAAGCAAAAAAACCCTGCTATCAATTAAACCTAGAACTTTCAATCTTTAAACTGATTAGTTGAAGTTGTATCATTTGAAAGACTAGACAGATAAAACTGAAGAAGAGGAGTTTGGATTTGATATCCCGCTTTATCACTACCCGAAGGAGTCTCAAAGCGGCTAACATTCACCTTTCCCTTCCTCCCCCACAACAAACACTCTGTGAGGTGAGTGGGGCTGAGAGACTTCAGAGAAGTGTGACTAGCCCAAGATCACCCAGCAGCTGCATGTGGAGGAGCGGAGACGCGAACCCGGTTCCCCAGATCACAGGTAGGAGTAAGCTGTGAGCAAGGCATCTCAAATCAGATAAAAGGTTACTTTAAGCTTCCAAGCATGCCTGTTTTTCTTCTCTCTTCTGAGAAATGAAACCAAACTAAGTAGGGACATGCCCAGAACTCCAGAAGGGATAAGGTACAGAGCAGGGAGATGGGTCTAGATTTGAATCACAGTGAATTATTCTCCTAGAGCACTCCAATCACAGTGATCTGGGGAAGGGATTTGTCACATGTATCTCTGCCTTCCTCAATACAAGTCAATAGAGAGATCTCCACTGTATCTCCACAAATCCAGGAAGGGCAGCAGTCCCCTACCCCTTGACATAACAGGGTCCTTGCTGGGGGTAACATTTACCCCACCCCAGTATTTCCTGGAGAGCCATACTTTTTTCCATCACCAGCTACAGCCCCCTTAAGATTCCTATTTTGTCCACCCTATACAGCTATCATTTTGAAATGTGGCAGGCTTCATCACCTCTCACAGGGCAAAGATGCCTGCAAATTGCATACAATTTTGGCGGAAAATGTAAAAGTTAATACTTTTCCTGTTTGTTTGTTTGTTTGTTTGTAAATGAACTTTAAAAAGCACCCTGCACAAAACTCCCCGCAAATACTTCTGTCTACAATCTGGCAGGCTTAGTCCACTCTGAAGGGGTTTCTATACATGAAAATTTTCACCTACTTATGCAAAAAGAAAAACTTAAAGCCCATGGATGAGAAACAAAGCTTCATATTTAACAAATCCAATTTAGTCCTGAATAACAAGCCAAAACAGAGAGACAAAACAACTCCAAAACAGACTAGGTTGCCTTCCAAAGATACAGATACAGGTCAGATTTTTTGGCCATTTTACACTCCTAGTTTATGCAGGCTCTGCATAAACAAGAGGGAGCAGCTCAGAATCTATGTTATTCACAGCATCTGCCAATTTTATTCAGCTTGTAACCTCCATCTTGGAATGGAGCCTACAAGCTGACTTTATGGCTGCAAAATTCCGCCTATGTTCCTCCTTCATCCCCTTCCATCCCTGCTGTGTGTAACATCTTGCCTGATGAAGAGTTCCAGGGAATTAAAAACACACACCTCTTTTGTGACATTTTGATAGGCCCCCCAAAAGCCTGTGGGTTTTGGAAGGTTTTTTAAAAATCCATCATGAACTAGCATGGTTACTTTGGGTTATTTTGCGTATGATTTATTCTTCAGTTTTTAAGTCTGAGTACTTGCACTACATATGCTTTACAATGGCATTCTAAATCTTATTTAATTCTAAATATTGTTTATCCAATGTTGTGAGCAAGGGGGTGAAAGTCTACATATAAGTGGACAGGTCTGAAGCAGACATACCAATAAGCCTTGGTTCTGATGTGAAGTCTCTTAATGGCACTGGAATTTTCTTTACTATGTATTCGCAAACAACTTCAATGTTGTATTTCAGCTGTGCCGAGATTGGAATAATTGGAGCTCCTTCTGCAACAGTACCTATTTTCACAGATAATAATGTATTAAAAGCACCAGTTATTATGTGACTTGTTCAAAAGTTAGCTACATCACAAGTAAGCTTTCTGCCTATTTTCTTTACAGTCTACAAAACAACACAGAACTGTTGGGCGAATACACTTGCACCAAAAACTAAAGCTTGCTCTTCAATATGCATATGATTTATCTATATATTCAGTAGTGATATTCATCAGCAAACAGTCCACACAGTTTTGAGTTTGTAGAAGCAGAATAGTCAATCTAAATTTAAAAAAAATAAAAAAACAAACCCTGGCTCATAGTAAAATCATCACAATCTACAATAGTTTGAACCCTTGGAAACCAGATGTTTCAGAATGAATGTCCAAGATCCAAACAAAGTAGTGGCCAGAGAAACTTTGGTCTTTCCTTCCTTTTCTGAACATTAGCTTCTCACACCATGTGGCAAATTACTTTTTAAATGAAACAGACTTTTAAAAGCAATTTGCAACATGAGGTCTGCTACTCAAAAAATATATATTAATTCCACTAGGAGAGATGGAAAGCAGATTGTTAAGACTATCTAGAAAGTGAGGATTTAATTTTAAAATGTGAGACTTTAGTAAAGAAAAGAAAAGGGGTAATCATAATCCTACCCATTAGGTGCAACAATATTATCAAATCTATTGTGTTTTAGTCAAGGTTTGGCATTTGAATCTGAAAATACAATTGTTTTGGAAATCATGTCTGGATGTGGGGACAGAAAGAAAGGATATAAGGCTTAGTACTTCTATTTGTTTACAAATCCTGGTTAAAATCAATGTCGCTTATTTTTGAGTGCACATGGAGAAAATTGAGGGTTGCAATGATTTTGCAAAAGAACACCACCAACTAAGAATCATTATTCCATTTTGAATTTAACTCAGGTCCCTTCTAATTCTGTCCAGCTTGAAACAGCATTCACTCCCGGCTTGCCAGCCCTGTCAGGGGCCCCTTACCTTTTTATTTGGGATTATTCTCACAGATTACCATAATCTGAGGACTTTTAAGAGACACATATTTCATATGTTCAAGATTACTGAATTTTCTTTTTGGGCGAGACTATTTGAAGCAATTTTTCAAAGACAGAATAATAAATACATCCAAGTGTTTCACCCAACAGAATATTTAGAAATATTTGAAACTAGGAAAGGAACCATGGGAACCTGTGTGACTGAGGCAGGTAAAAAACCCCAATGACACAAAAGCCTATGGTTGTAAAATGCGCCTTCCCCTCGGACATGGAAGCCAAAAGGGACTAATTTCGACATTTTCACCAACACCAGCTCCTGATGTACATACAGTAGTGCCAAAATCAAACTGCCATTCTGAATCCCTGGTGTAGTGACTGTATACTGGCACAATGCCAATGGTCACCCAAGCCGCTTAGAAGTGCAAGAGAGAAAGCTCTCTAAAATTCAAGCACTTTGCACTTAAGCCTTTCTTGTACTGCACAAACATACTAGATGGACCCTTTACTGTACCCATTACTTAGCATTCAAGAGGGGAGTCCTTGCATCCCATCTGCTCAAGGCCTGAGCCAAGGTTTATTCATGCTTATTTTCTAAAACCTTTTGCAGAATTTTACTAATATGTAGATTAATACACAAAGTGATGTTTTAAAACACGGTTAACTGCTGAACTCAGAATTTATGTTAAGTGTTTGCTTGCAATAAACTACTTGGCAGTGGCTGGTTTTGTTCTAGAAACCTACCTTGTACAAAAGCTAGAATTTGCTCATACTGCTCCTTGGCTTGGCTTTCTTTTACCAAATCAATCTTATTTTGTAGAATCAGAATGTGTTTCAGTTTCATGATTTCTATAGCAGCTAAGTGTTCTGAGGTTTGCGGCTGAGGACATGACTCATTGCCAGCTGGAAAAACAAAGGAACAAATAATTATGTATTGTATTAGAGTATGGTCACTTTCCTTAATGAAAGATCACAATGACATCTCATCCTATTATTTCTGTGGGTCACAGTTCCTAAACAGGAACAATCTAAACATCCAGCACTGAAAACATACAGAATTCAATGCATTAAATATGATTACAGAATTGTATTCATCAACAGTGAAAATACTAAACAGCTATTAAAAAGCAGAAGTACTGCATCAATACCATGTCAAATTTCTCCACTTCAATAGTTACCTATTAACAGCAGAGCTGCGTCCATGACAGCTGCTCCGTTTAACATAGTAGCCATCAAGATATCATGGCCAGGACAATCCACGAAAGAGACATGCCTATTATGCAAGGAAGAGCAAAATAAGCAGCATTATTCTGAAGCAAAATAATAATTAGTCTAATTAAAATAATTGAAGGTTTACGAATATGCAATAACCACACATTAAACCAAATATGCAGAAGATGGATAGTTTCAATAATATCTGCTTCTTGAAGCAACTGAAGAATTAAAAGTGACAACTTTTGCACTGTATAGATTTAAAAGCAGATACATTCCTATTAGTTCTTAAAATGTACTCAAAACGAAGTCACAGTATGTTTAATGGTGCTTACTCCCTAATAAATGTGCTTAGTTTGGAGCCTTAAACATCTGAAATATAGAAAGGTGCAGTTACTGGTTTGCTGGGCTTCCTCCTTCCATATATTGTGCAACTAATTTCCCCTACTTCCTTCTCCCCCAAAAACATGCTAAGGCAAAGAATCACACAACTGTAATAAGAGAAAACCCAAACAGCCAACAGCTTCTTTCTTCTAGCAAAGAGCTGCTTTGTCATAGGCCAGGCATGGCCAAACTGGGCCCTCCAGCTGTTTTGGGACTACAATTCCCATCATCCCTGACCACTGGTCCTGTTAGGGATGATGGGAGTTGTAGTCCCAAAACACCTGGTGGGCCAAGTTTGGCCATGCCTGCCATAGGCAAATCTGATAACAGTTCCCGCCTTCCAAACAACACAGAAATGACACGGAGCAAGAAAGCACCTCAAGCCTCTTCTAGCTTCCTTATCTGTTGAGACAGATTCTAGAGACAATCTTCAGAGTTTCAAAGTTCTTGCCATATAAGCAGTTGAACATGTAGCACTGCTCTTAGGACAGCTCATTAGTCCTCTTCTGCTGTCAAGACTAATACAGTGGTACCTCTAGATACGAACGGGATCTGTTCTGGAGTCCCGTTCGCATCTAGAAGCAAACGTAACTAGCGATGGCATGTCTGCGCGCACGCACGTCGCTTTTCACTGCTTCTGCACATGATGTCATTTTGAGCATCTGCGCAAGGGGCGAAACCTGGAAGTAACGCACTCTGTTACTTCTGGGTTGCCGCGGAGAGCAACTTGAACGCGCTCAACCCGAAGCGCATTCAACCCAAGGTATGACTGTATTGGTTGCAGACTTAATCAATACAGGTAAATAAATAAAAAAATCAGGTATTTTAAGTTTGAATTCCATATAAGCACAAACCCACAGCAAAAACCACAACAAACTATGGGCCAATGCTAAATCATTTATGTTGAGCTTCTCATGTTACCTGACTAGTTTAAAATTCCCTTTGGTCCCAGAAATATCTGTTGGGAATTCGTCAGGTGTACTGCTCCCACAGGATCGGTAACATTCTGGTCGAGAACAACTTGGATCATCAAGTTTGTAAATCTGCAGAGAAAAAGTGAAAATGAAGGTTTAATTTACCATTGGTCAGCTGACTTTGCACTGAAGAATAGTAAGAGCGTGGCTTCAAACCAAAACAGGCAATTTGTTAGATATATGGTAGTGACGTACCTTAGCATTGGCATAGCCCAGCTTGATAGTGATATTTCTCTCCAGTTCATTTTTGAATCTGACAGTATGAACTCCAGAAATAGCTTTTACTACTGTTGACTTTCCATGAGCTACATGGCCAATTGTACCTGGATTTTAAAAACAAATATTTGTCAATTTCACAAAAATCCTCTACAGAGTAAAAATAAATCACTTTCTGCATATACCTTAGAAGTGGTAGTTTCTCCAGTTATCCTTATGTATCCAAACCAATAGATTCCTCCATTTGTGAGGTCAGTAAATTCATTTGTTTATAATACATCACAGATCTAAAACAACCCTAAGACACATTCTTCCAACTCCAGGCTGTATTATCTGTATACCAAACTTCATATTAAGTGAAGAGACAATACAGTGGTACCTCGGGTTATAGACGCTTCAGGTTACAGACGCTTCAGGTTACAGACTCTGCTAACCCAGAAATAGTACCTCAGGTTAAGAACTTTGCTTCAGGATGAGAACAGAAATCGCACGGCGGCAGCAGGAGGCCCCATTAGCTAAAGTGGTACCTCAGGTTAAGAACATTTTCAGGTTAAGAGTGGACCTCCGGAATGAATTAAGTTCTTAACCCGAGATACCAGCGTAACTAATTTGATTTCAGAAAATCTTCTATGAAGAAACGTGATAGCTTCAGTTCAAAGTAAGAACCACTATAGAACAAGTATGATGGGAAATGAAGGCTACCTACTGGAAGTGCGGCATTACATAGAGAATGAATTCTTTTTGCCTAGTGCTGAACTTTAAGGCAAAAGAAAGCTATTTACCATATTTTTCGCCCCATAGGACGCACTTTTCCCCCTCCAAAAATGAAGGGTAAATGTGTGTGCGTCCTATGGGGCGAATGCAGGCTTTCGCTGAAGCCTGGAGAGCGAGAGGCATCGGTGCGCACCGACCCCTCTCGCTCTCCAGGCTTCAGGAAGCTATCCGCAAGCCTTGCAAGCCCAGCGGGAGTTCCCACGGGCTCACAAGGCTTGCGGGCAGCAGCCTGCAGCCCCGGCGAGTGTCCGCAAGCCTTGCGCGCCTGGCTGGAAGTCCCGCCGAGCGCGCAAGGCTTGGGGCAGCAGCCTGCCACCCGAAGCACGCGGAGCCTTCCGGAGGGCTTCCCGTGCTTTGGGCGAGTGTCCGCAAGCCTTGCGCGCCCGGCGGGAGGTCCTGCCGAGCGCGTGAGGCTTGGGGCGGCAGCCTGTCGCCCGAAGCACAGGGAGCCCTCCGGAGGGCTCCCCGTGCTTCGGGCGAGTGTCTGCAAGCCTTGCGCGCCCGGCGGGAGGTCCACGCGCCGCGGCTGGGGGGGGAATAAATTTTTTTTATTCATTTCCCCCCCCCAAAAAACCGAGGTGCATCCTATGGGCCGGTGCGCCCTATAGAACGAAAAATACGGTAGGTTTCTCAAATTAAGATTGATAAACTAGCAAACAAAGAAAAATGGGATAAAAAATAAAGCCATAGAGCAGATATGTTCCAGGATTAGACAATTTAGTAATTAGGATGGGACAAAGCAAGGTCAGTATTTTGATTTGCGGCCAAATAAGGAAACAATAATTTTGTCACATGCATTTAACTCCTATTAAACTCAATGGGTGTTAAGTACACCTAAATCTGCACTGGATCGAGACTTTAATCTGGAAGACCTCAACTCTCTTAGCATTTTTTACGGGCACCTCAGTTCACACAGAGACTCGCGGGTTCAAGAAGCTATGCTATTAATATATTTCAACCTCCTCCAGTTAAATTTGTTTTAACTTACCTATATTAATTGTAGCTTGCCTACTGATGACTTCTGGTGACAGAGGTGTCAACTTAGTTACATCCTGCAGGAAAGAAATATTCTATTACTTTGAAAGACTTTGTTAACAAATACAGTTGCTAAAAAACATGCAATTGTTTATATTAGTTTTCTCTTTCAGAATACAGAGGGAAGAAACAGCAAAGTGTTTCCAATGGTGAACATAAAGGAATTGAAAACGAAGATTAACAAGATAGTTCAGCACTAGATAACTTATTTGGTTGAGTTTATATTTATTCCTTGTCTATGAAGATCTAAGGGCATGTTAAGCTATTATGAATGAAATAAACAATTTTGCAGAAAACACTGTTCCAACATCTCATTTTAATCAACAGCCAAGCTTGTTATATAAATGGATTTGGAATGCCTCCTGGGGAAAAAAACCTGGATTTTTAAACCTGATTTTTAAAAATGCTGTTGGCAAAATTTTAAAATGTGACACAAGTTTGGTTGTACAATGCTAAATCATTCATACTTAACTTACAATATTTGTCAAATGTTCATGTTATAAATTCTCTCATTAATTATATAGCCTGTCTCCAACACAAAGTGTTTTGCATGCTTTATTATTACTGTCTTCACGTGAAGGTATTTACGCCTATTTCATAGGTTAAAAACTCAGGCTGAGAAATGGGTCAGTTGCCCTAGGCTACTTGTTAACACAGTGTAATGCTAACCCCTGTGCTGCTGGAGAGGGTTAGGATGAAGTAAAGGTGACACTCTGGGGACTCTGATGTGGAAGGCTCTTGTCACTACACCCAGCTGGAACTATACTACTGGCAGTGTTCCCATCAGCTGCTGCTGTGAAGCAGCCAGAAACAAGGGGTTTTGGAATGGAACAGTAGTGGCTTTGGAGCCACTGCATCGAAAACTCCCTTGGTGGGGGTTAGATTTTTCTATAAATTATTGAGCTCTGTAGTTCCCAACTACAGTTTAAGGTAAGAGAGATACTGCACTGACAAACTTACAGTGTACTCAAGTAGCACAATCCATTGCCAACCCATTTGCAATCAAACTTATGGCACGTTGCATTACACAAGATACCAAAAGATATTAAAGCACGCCACTGAGCAAAAGTGACATCCTCTGCTTTTTGCACGTTTTGACTATTGCCATCTTGCTTCTCTCCACAGAAGCAGGTAGGCAGCAAATAGTAGGAATATGACTTCATACCCAAATGAACCCACATATAAGTAAGGGACAAGTCTCCATTAACATACCCCTCCGATGATTTCTATCTACCCTGCTTTTAGTTATGCTATGGCAAGAGAGGTGAGAGGAGGATGAGAGGGAACGCAATTGCATGACACCCCAAACTGTGGATGCATCAGAAAACTCTCATTTAGCTGTGGCAGGCTTCTAAACGCTGAATTTCAACTACATTCAAGCACTGTGCTTGGGACTGGCACTCAAACGACGAAGCGAAGCTGTCCCTCCAGAGGAGGAATGAAGCGTGCGGACGTGCAACAGATCCCCCAGAGCAGGATCACCAGATCCCACCGCCCTTCCCGCCGAAGCTTTTGGCGTCCACCTTCTCCAAACGGCTCCCTCTACCAGCCCAACCACGAGGAGCGCCTGTCCCCGCTTGGACGGAAGGGGAGGCGGCAGTAGGAGCCCCGACGGGAGTCGGCAAAGCCCACCAGCTCCCTTCCCACTCGCTGCCCCTGGGCTTCGCACGGGCTCCCGGGCAACGGCCAGCCCGCCGCCGCCTCGTGGGACGCTGCGCCCCGCGAGCCCACGAGCCCCCCCGCCCTTCGAGACCCGCTTCTCACCAAGGTACTCAGGTCCTGCCGGGAGAGGTGCGGCTGCCCCAGAGTCACTCCCGCCTCGTCCCCCGCCATCTTGCCTGAAAGGAAGTTAGGAGGCCGGTGAACCTGCCTGACCCTTCGCCACGGAACACAGCGGTTCTCTTGCCTTCGCCCCCCGGCCCAGGCGACGCCGACAAACGCAAAGGGAAACAAATTCGCCCCGCCGCCTCTTTCTAGCCCGGAGACTGGCTTCAAGGGGCTTCGGGGTTGGCTCAGGCATGGAAGAGGGCAGCCTTGGAAGGACCCCGGGCCTGGCTGATGCAACCGGCACTTGTGAGGAAAGGCGTGACTGCCATAGAGCGTCGCGGCTCCGCGTTCCCAAGCCCAGTGGGCGGGGCCGGAATGTGGAGAAGGGCGCGCGCGGGGGGGTGTTGCGGGTTGTGACTGAATAAGAAAGGGACTGGAATGGTTGGTTCAGCGCGGTTCCGTTTTAAGAGCCGCCTTTGAAGGATCTTACGTAGGTTTTCTGAGAGCGTTCAACATTCTGTTGCAGTGCAGCTGAATACAAGAGGAAATCCTACTTTTCCTTTTTACTTATTTTTTTATTGATGGTAATTTTGAAAAATATATACAGAACATGCAACAATAAAAAATACAGTAGGAAATAAAATATCAGAAGTTAATTATATGCTGTATACGCTTGCATTTATAAACAAAAAACCTTCATCCCTCTTCCATATGTTTAGGAGCAGGTGGGGCACATGGACCAAGGTAAGGAAATTACTTTTTAAAAAATGAACATAAAGTCTTTAACCAAGCTCTCACTTTCTTTACAGGGAAGGCAATATGGACTCTGGTCTGCCAGAAAAAGTGCCACCGTTCTAGTATAAAGACAAGAGTTTACACGGCCTAATAATAATAATAATGGTTTTGTTGTTTAGTCGTGTCCGACTCTTCATGACCCCATGGGCCAGAGCACGCCAGGCATTTCTGTCTTCCACTGCCTCCCGCATAATGGTTTGGGTATAGCTAATTATACTGGAAATGAGTGTTCAGCCCCACCAAAACAGCGTAAGCTACCATTTTTCCTATGTGAAACATGATAACCAAGGTCTCAGATTTAAATGCAGAATATGTTTCTCTAGAAGAGATGGACAGGCACTCCCATGCTCGGTGCACGAGAGCCAATAAGAAGCGCTTTTTAAGTTATCAGCCTTTTTAACCTTTCTCTCCTGGCAAATAATCCGCTCTCCTTTTGCTTTGTGAGGCAGGTCATTTTTGATAGGATCCCAGCAAGCCTCATTGTCCATCTTACTTGCCCATACTGGTGTCATACAGTATAGCAGCAGCGTACACTCCACCTGATTAATCAGTTTAGCTATTAATTGGAGTACATTTTATGAATTCATGTGAGTATGAAATTCTTTTAAAGATATGAGCCACTTCTTCCCCATCCCAACTTTTCTCCTTAGGGAAGGATATGCATTTAGCAATATGAACAATTGTTCTGGAATATTTAGCAACAGCGAATCTATTGGGTTTAGATGCATATTCTGAGTATAAATGCATATAATTTGGGGGAAGGGAAAACTAAAGATGTCAGCTGGAAATGAAATGTAGAAAAGTTGTTGCTAGCACAAATCCTGGCACTGATAAACCAATTAACAGGTATAATGAGCACGAATCCATTTGTTTCTGTGGAATCCACAAGTGACAGCTTTGAACTATTGATGTATTATAATGATTGGTTTCGTGCTGCCATTTCCCTTTAAATTCATTTGGTCCAAGATGACTACTCTTAAGTCACTGAGAGTCATAGGAGGCTTATATCATAGTAGGTAATCTTAAAAGCAAATCTGTACCACAGGCTTAATGTTTGTTATATATACGCTTTCCCAAGTGGACAGTTACTCTGCCATGGTATGCAAGTGTGCTGTAGCAGCCATGAAGCTCAGTTATTAAAATATTTATATCATAATAAACATCAAAGTGGTTTAGAATTTGTATATATACACCAGAGATCATCAACTAACTATGCTATGGAAAGATGCATTCTTAATTGCTTGCCGAAGTCCGAAATGAATACAGCTTCAGGATTCTCACCAAACTACAGTTCCCAGGAGTCTTTGGGAGGAAGCCATGAAAATTAAACTGCTATGTACGGAGCAATATTAACATGCGTTTAGTTAGAAACGTTTCGTTCCCGTGCAAGCAGGCAGAGGGCTGCAGACTGATATGTTGGTATTACACAATGATAACTCGAGTTGGAAGTGCCCCTCCTGAAGTGCACAGTACAGAATATACGTGCTCAGGGAGGGAGGGAAGGAGGCAACTTCTTAACTAGGTCAATGCACGTCCTGTGCGCTAGGAAATGGAAACTAACGAAACCAAACGATGTCATGTACGCTTGGGCTTTTCTGCTGTTAACCGCCCTGTGATCCTCAAGACGAAGGGCTACACAGGCATTTAATAAACGATGGTGGAAGCTGATAAGGTGTGAGAACAGGAGGGGAGGAGGAAAGCCCATCCGGCGGCGGCGGCGGGTCCTGAGAAGCCCCGTGTAACGCCCGGGGAGCGACCGTGGGGGAGGCTGCATTTCGGCCCGGCTGAACGGGGCAGCGGCGCGGCGGCCGGAGCTCCGCCGGGAGGCGGCTCCTCGTGCGGGGCGCTGCGCGAGGAGGGGCCAGTGTTGCGTGTGGGGTTGGCGGCTTTTGTGAGGCAGCGGCAGCACCGGCGAATGGGGCGGTCCTGCGAGAGCCGGCCGGGGAGCGCGCCTTGGGAAGGCGAAGGAGGCGGCGGCGGCGGCCTGAGCATCCCACTCCGCCTTGATGGAGGTTCCTCCTGTGCGTGTCCCTCTGCCTCTCCCACAGGTGGTGGCGGCGGCGGCGGAAGTGACGGCCGGTGCGGGGTGCTTGTCGTTGGGGGAAGATGGCGACTGTGGCTGTGCTAGGCAGTGAAGAAGGTAAACAAGTGTGAGAGGGAAGGGGAGAGGCAGGGACTCTGGGAGGGGGCGGGCGAGGCAGGGGCCGGCGAAAGCCGGTGCCTGGACGGTGCCGCCGAAAGAGGCCTCGCTCGCTCGCGCAGCCTGAGCCCCGGTAGGCGAGGAAGGGGCCCGGGCGCGATACCTCGGTCTCCGTGTAACCCCACTTCAGCCCCCCTGTGAGGTTCTCCTCCTCCTCTATCTTTATGTCACCCAGAGACCCCCCTCTCTGCAGGTTCAGCGGGAAGAGCTGTGTCTTCAGTGCTGCTGAGAGGTAGGTGAAGCTGCCCGAGGACCAGCCCCCCCCCCCCGTATGTGTTCATGATGTTTGCTGCTCTTTTTCTAGACCCAGTTAGGTCAAAGTCACTCCCGCTCCCCTCCTCCCTGAGATATAGTATTTTCCCTTTTTTTCTGGCTTGCCCTCTCCACCATGTTTGGGGCACATCAGTTGAGGCACTTCAATATACTTCCCATCTCCAGCTTTTGAAGGACAGCTGCTTTGGGGTGTAAGGCTTTGGGGGGGGGAGTAAAGGCAGTGGCTGTGATGGAACTGGAGGTTTTCGTGGTAGCATCATCCTAGTATCAGAGGTTCAAGGGTTTTTCAGTTGTTCCTGCTGCTAATTGGATAGTTGTGTAATGCCTCTGGGTTTCAGTTGAGCATCTTGCCCTCTCAGGTGTCTTTGTTTCTCTAAAAGAGGGTGGTATGATGAAGCTGTCTTTCCTCTTTCTAATTCCTCAGAAAAGTCACCCATGATGAACAGGGTGGGGAAGAAGATTGATATATGCCCTGGCCTTTGTGTATGTGAGCATGCTAGTGATGCTTCCAGGAACACAGCGCACTGAAGTCTTCTGTGCTTAAAATGCACATGGTAGGGATAACAGTGTCATACACTTCTTCTCCATTAATCTATATCCATGTTTTGATCTTTGGTTGCATGCAGCCCCTTCTTTAATACTTCACTTTGTGCTCGAGATAGTAAAGTGTTTGACTGTTTATCTTAGTAAATATTATGCCATAGTGTTTTCGTTCTGTACCAGGTGTATCAGAGTCACCAGGGTACACAGTAATTTGCCACGATTCTGCACAATTTTGATACATTTGAGGCTTGATATGTAAAAATTTTATGGGATTTTATAGTCTCCAAAAACTATTTGCCTTTATCTTTGGTTTGAACACTTGTTTGTAAAAGTTGGATGGTATACGAGTGAAGAAATCTTCAAATAGTTCTTGAAGAAAAGAAGCTCTTTGTTTTGAGATGGTGTGTGCTTGTTACAATAAGCACTGCCTTAGAAGAAATATTCCTTTTTGAGTGTAAGAGAAAGAGCAGTGAGATAACACTTGCCATAAGTCATTTTTTTAACTACTCATATTAAAATAATTAGCATGAATATATGTATTTCTCAATTACTCAGGAACACCTTAGTCAATGAAAAGTTCTAAAGTTTAATAATATAATAGACCAACTAAATTGTGCGGCCCTGATTTAAATGTAGCAGCAAGGTGTCTAGTGCTGCTGAAAGATAACCTTACAAGCCTTGTTGTATAAATATTAGGTTAATTTTTTAACTTGGTTCACAGAGTGCATCTAAAATATAGTAGTACTTTCTGAAACTCAGGCCTCAACTATTGAAGGCTGTGTTGAAATTTAAGTGTGGCTCTTACTGGGCAAAATCCAGCACTGTTTACAGTGTTGAGTCTCTAGCCACATTACAAATTTGCACAAATACTAAGATGAAAGTTGAATACAGTATAGGAAATCGTTGAAATATGGAAGAAACTCCTAATTATATAAAAAAATTAAAAGTTTATGGTGCATAGGATAAATCTTTTTGTACAATAATTTGTAGAGCCCATGGGTTTTCAGTTGGCTCTATTCAGAACTGTCTTGTCTTCTGTTAGTATCAATTTAATGTAGCTTTCAGAGATACCACCTGTCTGCTTGTTTATTTAGTTTGAGATCCTAATACCTTAACTTTAGTCCTTAATAATATACTATTAAATCAGCAATGTAAATATTATAGTATCAAAGTATTGCTCCTTGCATAGTAGAAGTGTGAAAATTTGCTCAAATGTAAAGTTTTGTAGCTGATCAAAATAGAATATAGGACCAATCCAAATCTGTCTTGTTTGGCAGTGATTGTCATTTTTAAAAAATAGTTGTTTCTAGAAGCTTCTTATGGAAATTGAAAAATGTAGCCGTGAGAAATAAAATGAGCAACCCAAACTTCACCCTTAACTATAATCTGCTGCTTTTTATTATGCATATATTTTGCTTTGTAAATTGGTTAATGCTATAATTTCATTAGCGGCATTTACATGTACACAGATATGTGCAGTGCAATTATTTTTTCTGAAACAAGAACAATTTACTGAACATTCTGCCTTACATCTGATTGTAGGCAAGAAATGAAGAATAATGTAGTGTAGTTTACATACCATGGCAGCTTTGATTCCAACCCCATGGTAATGGAGGTTGAAATCTTTGTTTATTTACCAATGATTGTTTTCATACATGAACAGTCTGGTAGATGGTATGATTTTGCAAGCCATCTGCCATTAGTAGAATGTGTTCATTATATATTCTGTGAAATATCTCTCTTCAGTCACTGTATGTGCACTCACTGATGTGGTTGTACATCACAGTATAATGTACTTCAGTTACCTTAATGAGTGGCAGTGCTTTGGCCTTCCTTAATGTCTCAGACTGACAGCTTAATTAAACATTTTTGATCAGAATCATTGAGCATCTATCAGTGGCGGTGGCATCTTTTTTATAGCATTATCCTTGACTCCTCTTTTTGGTTGTGTGGAGCAATGGTACTTGTGTCAAATTAACTGTTGACCCTCAGGAGATGCTTGTTTGTTCCTTGTCTCCGCAAGAAAGGTTAAAAAAAAAACCTACTCAGAAGCAGTTTTAGAAACTGAGATATGAAAGTTAGGAGCTAAATGGCACCTTAAACCTAGGTTATGGGTGCAACAACGGAATGTCTAGGCACACTTTTTTATAACAAGAATACAAAGCTGAAAATGAATAAACTTCAGCTAAAATATTATGTTCATTTTTCACATGGTTTAGTCCTTCCCCTGCTCATCCCTCTAACATTCTTAAGAGGGTCTCTTCTCCAGTCTTCAGAGAGTAGCTGGAAGTGGGGAGGCAGAAAAAGGTCCTCCTTTCCTTCTACTCTACAGTAAATCTGAAATCTTTGGTGCAGTACTGTGCCCAGAGCTCAGAAACTGCTGCCGCTAATGAAATTCCCTGTTGCAAAATGTGCAATGGGAGTTTTGAACACTACTCAGAAGTAAGTCCTATTGAATTCAATGAGTCTTACTCTTAGGTAAATGGCATTAGGATTACTATCTTAATCCTACTTTCATTAACTTTTAAGAAGCTGTAACTTTTAAGAAGCTGTAACTCTTGGTTAGCAGTTGTATTGAGGGAGTAACTCTGAGTCTCACATCTGTATCTTTCTTCACACACATTCTTCCAGGTTACTTTTGTGATTTGCATCCTATATGACAGTGTTCCCCAACCTTGGGCCTCCAGCTGTTTTTGGACTACAGCTCCCATCATCCCTCGCTAGCAAGACCAGTGGTCAAGGATGATGGGAATTGTAGTCCAAAAACAGCTGGAGGCCCAAGGTTGGGGGACACTGCTATATGACATCAGTTCAACCAGTTGTGGCCTGGTTTATTCTATGTAACAAGCATTCATACCAAAGGGAATCATCAGAACATCAGAAATCATTGTGATCAATGTTACGTTTCTGCAGAAAAAGAGATACATTTAACTATGAATAAGTCTTTTGGGAATCTTCTTTCGACTAGTCATTGTTCATCTGAACTTCACTCTTCATAATAGCTCTCTGTTCCTTGTGTTTGGAAGCAGCATCCTTTTCTAATTCGCCAGAAAGTAGAAAACAGTTATTCTAGATTTTATCAGTGACATACTGTGACTGGCCAAGAGTCTTGGTTACCTCTTTATTTACTAAAACATTTATCCAATCCATCCCAGTAGCCACCTAGAACACTGTAAACTACTGTTTTTCTGAGAAATTACATATATAAACTCAATATGCGGTGGTTTTCTCTGTAATGGGGGTGGGGAATCTGTAGCTCTCCAGAGGTTGCTGGTCTCCAACTCCCAAAATTCCTGGCTGTGTGCCATGTTGGCTGCTGCTGATGGGAGTTGTAGTACAAAACATTCAGAAGGCCACAGTTTCCCTACTCTTACACCAAATGTAGCTAACATTGACTTCTAAGTTGTCTTCAAAAGCACATGAAATAGCAGGTGTCTATGCAGATTCAGATGCTTAGTTGTCACTTTCACAAAATTCATTGTATGCAAAATCAATGATACAGAAAGAGCAGTGGTAGAAGACTCGGTTTGGGTAAAGGGCAAACATGCTGATTCTGTGAAGTGTGAAATGCCAACCACATTTTTGTCGATTTTCCTGATGTTCATTCTTAAGCAGTAGTGCTTCTAGAATAGTGAGCCAATTCAGATTTCTTTTTCATAATATTTGAATGGTTTACATCAGTGTAACTAAGTATCAGTTGATATTTCAGGTTAAATGTTAGGGCCAAAAACATAAAAGCCTTTCTAAATAATACCAGTTGCCTAAATGGTCATTCCAGAAAATGATTGCTACATCCAAATTCTGATTGGCCCTGACTCACTCTGTATATATGACTTTCGTTTCTTGTTTCTACCCCAAAATGAGCAGTTTCTCACCTTAACAGATCAGTTAATACCTGATATCTAATTTTAGTACAATTTTAGTATTATGTGGTGCTGAAGCACATATACTAGTACATAAGATGCATGTGCTGCAAATACAGAAGATAGTAAAAGGGTAAAATTGCATTGCATAATATAGAGATAGCTAACTTTTGGCCCTCTGTTAGACAGCATGGCCAATGGTCAGGGGTGATAAGATTGTAGGCTAACAAGTATCTGACAAGCTATAGGTTCCCCACCCCTGGCATATTACAAAATAAGAACTGAAAAATGTGGATTGGTTTTCTTATCTGATAAGAAAATTAAAGGTGTAGGTGGTGTAGGGTTTGAGACTGTTGGGCATAGCAACTGCTGTTGATTGCAGTAGCAATCCCATTGTACTTTTGCTGTTACTAAACATACGTGGCTTATTGAGAACAGTGAAGACACAATGGCTGCATTCACACACTACAATGATTAGGCAGAGTTACTGACTTATTATGGTATATTAGGAATGAACAACAATGTGCTTCTACACTCTGTTGATGGCTTCCACTTCACTTTTCTCCCAGTGCAAGAAAGAAATTAGAAAGCTGCAGTTAAGCTTGGCCACTGTGATAGTCATTTGGGATCATTGTTTGTTGCTCTCTATAAAGAGCCATGATTCATAAACCAATACAAACCATGGTTTCAGGCCAGGTTGTAATTCTGGCATGTAAGGGAGCAACAAACCAGGATTCTGGGTTTGAATGTCATGGAAATTGAGACTTTGTGCCTTGTTTCTCCTGCTCACACTAGAGGCGGTATGAAGCAGGAATGAATGGGTAATATGCTCTTTGTTCCCAATATTGCATATTGTGATATGCAGGCATTACTAACAAGGAGTAAATAAAATTAAGGACAAAGATTCTAAGAATAACTGTGCTTGAAGGTGGTCATTGGGGAATGATGATGTAGTCTTACAGAAATATTAAGTGGTATTATTATTTTGCTATACTTCTGTGTTTAACGATATGAAGGTAAGAACCAGTCCATGTAAGGTTTTACAACGTAAGTTATAACTTTCTGAATTTGAATTCAAAGGTGCCCGCTTCTGTTTCAGAAATGCACTTCTTTACTACACTGCTTGCCTTTTGAATTTTTATTTGAGTAAGTGCTAGCAACCTTGGAAGAACTTGGAGAACTTGCCAACATTGTTTTTAAAACACAGTGAATTTAAGCTTTCTAAATTGATCCGCATATGTGTTAAAAGTAGAGGAGTTCTTCCAACATTTGACATGTTTAACTTGGTGTTGCAGAACAAATTAGCATGCTAAAGATGTCACTTTTTCTGATGGGGCCCATAACATGTCATGCTGCTTACAAGATGGATTATCTGCCTGTGCAAAGATTTTCCATGGCAGAATATACCATGTTTGTGTACAGGCTGTGCCATGGAAATTGTCTGGTTGACATATGTTAAAATCCTGCCGAAGTCCACATTGCAAAAAGCATGATAAATTTCATTTTTTCCTTCAGGGAGGAGGGGATCCTGGAATGGATTGTCCCTCTCACTTGCTCCACTAGGCAGGTCAATATGCAAATTAGATCTCACTACCTCATGTGGGAGGCAACCTTCCAATTTTCTCCTGCCTAGTTCCACGCAGGTTGGGCGACAGATGTTTTCTGTCATGCCATTACGTTAGGAGAGGTCTTCATGAATTCATTCAAATTTAGAGCATACCAGCCATATATATATTTTTTCTACAGCTCAGCTTGCTAGCCTGCTGTTCTTAGCAGATTCTTTGGCTTGGGAGTTTGGGGGAGCAAAGGTTGTCCATGGTGGCATACCTCTTCCCACCCCAATACAGGCTTGCTTCCTGGAGGCAGAGCTTCCTAGACATTTATAAGAAACAAAAAGAAAATCTTTAGCAATAGATTGTTGTGTCCCTTAAAGAACTAACTTTTTTTTTACCATATTTTCAATCCAAATAGTAGACAGGTTTTGTTGTTGTGTGTTTTTTGTGATGTTGCCATGAAGTGTCCGTTCCAGGTAACATTGCTACTTACCAGCTTGTGTTTTTAAGTCAGCATTTGGAAAAAAATTTCTAGGACATGGGGAGAGATGCAGTCTGAGTATATCACGGTACTTGAACAATACGGCTGCTACACCAAAATCATCTCCACCATGGCAAATTGCCTATGCCATGGCATAGTATTGTTAAGCTGCAGCAGTCTCAGCTGAACTTCTGAATGACACTTTTGAAGAGTATAGTTCCATCTGCTTTAGGATCCTTTCATTTGTAAGAGCAAGAATTATCCTACCTTGCCACTTGCAAATAGCAAGACTGATTTTGTCTTCCAAGTTCAAACCTAACACTGCCCACTATGCTAGATCTCAGCCAATATAGGTAATGCAAGAGTTTGGAGATAAAAGAGCTTAAATGTTTACAGTTTTGAAATTTTGCTGTAAGTAATTTTCATGAACAGCTTCTCCCTTCTGCAAAGCAAAATTTCTTATATTGGTTATTGATTTGTTAAAAATAAAAGGCAACTAACTATTCACAAAGCATGATAAACACAAGTTTTATATGTTTCTACATTTTCATGAATCTTTAGAAATCATAACATTTCTTTATTTACATTTTTCCCCAGGTGATTCATGGCAGGGGACGTGGAAGGATTTAGTTCCTCCATCCATGACACCAGCGTCTCTGCTGGGTTCAGAACACTGTATGAGGAGGGATTGCTTCTTGACGTCACTCTTGTTATTGAGGACCACCAGTTTCAGGCTCATAAGGCATTGCTTGCCACCCAAAGTGATTATTTCAGGATTATGTTCACTGCTGATATGAGGGAGCGAGATCAGGACAAAATCCATTTGAAAGGCCTAACTGCAACAGGCTTCAGCCATGTTCTCCAATTCATGTACTATGGAACCATTGAACTGAGTATGAGCACTGTTCATGAAATCCTGCAAGCTGCCATGTACGTCCAGCTTATAGAGGTGGTGAAGTTCTGCTGCTCCTTTCTATTAGCAAAAATATGCTTGGAAAACTGTGCAGAAATTATGAGACTTTTAGATGACTTTGGTGTAAACATCGAGGGCGTCAGAGAAAAGCTGGATTCCTTTTTGTTAGAAAACTTTGTGCCTCTCATGGCCAGACCTGACTTCTTGTCCTATCTGAGCTTTGAAAAGCTTATGACTTACTTGGATAATGATCGTCTGAGCAGATTCCCAGAGATAGAGCTCTACGAGGCTGTTCAGGCTTGGCTGCGGCATGATAGAAGACGCTGGAGGCATACCGACACCATCATTCAGAACATCAGGTTTTGTTTGATGACACCATCCAGTGTATTTGAAAAGGTTGGTGCGTTTGAAAGCAATAGATAGAATTCATCTTTACGTTTAGGGCAGCATGCTGTTAATAGGTAAAATTTCCAGAAATAGGAGGGAAAAATAAGACACTGTTTTAGAAAATGGAACATTGAAGTCGTCAATGTCTGAAACAAGTGCCATCTAGCTTTTAGAACAAAACAAAACAAAATCCCCCAAATGCAAACTAGCAGGATTTACAGCCAGGAAAAAGGTAGGTTTGCAGCTTTTTCTGATTGTTAGTGATAGAGAAAACCTCATAAACAAGTACAGCAAGGTGATTGACAAGACGACATGTATTGTAATCAGTGAAACAAAATATATTCCTGCAGCGGGGAGGGGATCCTCGGATGGTTGTCCCTCCCACTTGTTCCACATACGCAAATTAGACAAATTTTACCTCATGGTAGGAGGGTAATGCCTCCTGTTTCATTCCTGCCTTGCTGCAGTGCAGGTTGAGTAATAGTTATATGCTGCCGTCCTTAGCTTTCTGAGGAAAGGGTTGACTTTGTTGACCAATTCCCTGTGGGGGAAAAAGAGAATTGGTCAACAAAGTCCAATTTACAGAGAATTCAATGACAAGAATGTCTTGAGTCGTCTGTGAGTCGTCTGCTCACAGCCGCCCTTTTTTGACTGATTCCTCGCAAGAAGAGGCCAGAGGAGCAGAGGTTACCCATGTCAGTGGGCTGTCTCCCTCAGTGTATGCTCAAGTTTGCTAACAGTTTCATCTCAGGAAGCCAGCAGAGGCTGTGGAGGAGGGGATGGCTAACCTGACGGAAAGGCAGTTAAGATGGATGCTGGCCTTGCCCCTGCCTTCCAGTTAGCCCATTGAGAGAGCTGAGGTTTTGGAGGGTCTGCAGACACTGAACTTTGTGTCATCCCCTCATCTAGTGATCGACAGCACAGCTCTCAACTCCCAAGTTTTGTTGGCGGATCTGACATATTGGTACAGGGCCTGGGGGTTGGTGTGGGCCCAGTCCCTCAGATGGCCTTTTGGCGCCTGCTCCTTTCCACTCAGCCATGGCCTGGATCCCAGCCCTAAGTCTTACCTCAGGTTTGGGCAGGAGAGAGGGCCTCACAGTACACAATGCTCCCTTTAGTGGTGAGCTAAAGATTCCTCAGTGACGACTCCTGCATAGGCTCTTTCCTGCTGTTTTGGGGGCAGAGAGCTATTCCTCACCTTCCTCCTCTCCTGGCTGTAGTGATGCAGCAGCTGTTTCCAAATCTAGGTGGTGATCTAACCTTTGCAGGTACAGGGCCACGTCTGGGCAGCTGGAAGAGGACATCTTGGTGTCACTAAAATGCTGGGCCAGAAGAGAGGGAGCTGAGGCAGCTCAGAGGTCTGAAGGCAAGTCTATTCCTCTGCCTCAGCCTCCTATCAGCAGCCACAGATTGGTGGTGCCAGGCAGGGGCTGCAGAGCAGGCAACAAGCTTTCAGACTTGTGATCGGCTGTGGGTGAATTGGAGGAGGATGAAGCCGCTGTGTCTGCCATGGCTTCCAACAAGGAGGAGGGGGAATTACCAGCCAGTGTGGAGAAGGAGGCGTTTTCTGCACCTTTGTCTTGCTTGTTTTCTACCAAGGATTTTGCCCTCTTAAAAAGGCAAGTCATATCTTAGAGATCCCTGCTCCTAAGAACATGGGGTGGGAGGAGGGAGCCTCTGAAGTGAAACGTACCCAACCCTCCAATTTCATTTGATAACTTTTCCATCTGTTTTCAAGAAGGCTCTGCCAGCTGAATGGGCCTAAAAGGCTTTATACCTTTCAGTCTGATAGTACGGCTAAACTAATTCCTCCTCCTGGGTGCTTGTTTAGTTTTGATGGCACAGAACCATAAAATTGTAGAGTTGAAAGAGACCTGGAAGATTGTGCAGTCCAACCATCTGCAGTGCAGGAATTCTGCCCACAGCCATCCCTGGTTGGACTTGAACCACCAACCTTCTGATTGACAGCCAGACACACTAACCCATTGCGCCACAGGAGGGCAGCAAGAACACTGGCAGCCAAGGACACAGATAAATTAGCTAGGAACTCAGATGATAAGAGAGGACAGAGATCCTGCTGAGGCGTGCCCATGAAACTACTACATTGGAAATTAGGGTGGCCACAGCCTCACTCTTGATGGCCAGGGCCTTCCTAAAATGGGCGAAGACTTCTGGAGGAGGTTCTGGCTAATAACTCCCACCTTCTCTAGGGAATTTGAAAGCTGGAGAGGACAGCTGCCTCTATGGCTGATGATAGCCTAGATGCCATGTAGTATGCTGCAAGGGCCATGGCAGTCAATGTAGCTATTAGGAAATACCTATGGTTTAAGATGTGGAACACAGATTCCAAGTGTAAGGTTAATCTAGCTACAGGCCCTTTTCTAGGGGGCAGGCTGTTTGGTGACCTCTTAGAGCCCTACTTGGTGGAAACTAAGAATAAGAAAAAAAGCTGTGGGGTGTCAGTTTGGGCATAGCTCCTTTCAGCCCTCCAAGGGTGCCTATGGTTCTAAAGACAACAGATGCCAGCGGTACCAGTGGGGTGGACAGATTCTATCCCAGGCAACAGTAGAACCAGTTCTCCAATTCCAGAGGCTCTGGACAGAGTCAGCAGGGGGGAAAGAAGGCAACTCAGTCCGGACTCCGTAAGTCAGCTGCAGGAACTTCCAGTTGAGGGTCGTCTGCCGTAGTTCTTCCTTTGTTGAAGAGAGATGACAACAGATCAGAGGGTTCTGCAAACTATGAGGGAAGGGTATACTGTAGACTTTGCCTACTTACCTTATGACTACTTTGTGATTTCTCCCAGATTCAAAAAGGAAAATTACACCATCTGGTCTTAGCAGCCATTCAGCGCCTGATATCCATCAGTGTTATAGAGCTCTTGTCCCCAACAGAGCATTGCTACAGCTGCTACCCCATATTTATTCTTCGTATTCCCAAAGAAGAAGGGAGATTTCAGGGTCATACTGGGTTTGAAGAGGGTGAACAGGCACATCCAGAAATGCAGGTTCAGAATGGAAACCCTTCATACCATCATGGAGCATCTTATCAGCTGGGGGCTTCCTTGATAGCATTTCTATATCACACCAATACCAGTGTGGTCCAGCAAAACTCAAGAGTCTTCTACCTTTCCCATTGTCAGCCTTTCCAGAATTGACGGTGAAGAAAGCTACTTGCCCACACAGTTCAGTGTAAAATGTTTTATTGCTTCAAGACACAAGACAATTCAGACATATTATACACATAGTTAAGAGATGCTGGTACATCATAAACTATTCTACTAAGTACAGTAACTTGGTCTTAGAGGTTAAACTGAAGAGATCCAAATATACAGAGAGGTCCAAGTTTTGGGAGAGTTCCACCACCACCACACACCACATTGCTGCTGAATGCAGCCTTGGTTTTATACCTGCTAATGCACGTTTACACATTATTTGAGTCATGCCAGAGGCCTGTAGCATTGAGCTGTTTCAAGAGGCCCACCATAGTTGACGTCCTAACCCTTAACAGAAATGAGTTGCAGAGGAAGGGCAACTCAAAACACTGACCAAGCAGTTCGTGCAATTTCGCATATATTCCCAAATTACACCAACACCCCTTCTGTTGGGCTGTTGCCTTGAAATATTTCAATTTGTGATACCTAATGGAAAAGTTGCAGACTTGTTCTTTTCTGCAGATACAGGCTTTGTAAATATATCTGCCAGCATAGACTCTGAAGAACAGTATTGGAACTTAACTAGACCTTGCTGAATATGATCTTTCACATGATATGGGATATCAGTGTGCTTTGTTCTGGGGTTACACCACTCAGCCTCAGTAGTAGAGGGCCTACTATTTTCTTGTTCTTCCTCTTGCTTTGAGCATAGCCAAAGAAACTGTTTTTATTATTTTTACCATCTCTTGCAAGCCTGATCTCATTCTAAGCTTTGGCCCACCTATCTGCTCTTCCTTCATGATTTTCTTTCATTTCTTCATTTCTCATACATACCGTTATTAAATCTCAGCCCATTTGTAAACTCCTTTGTGTAGCCACACTCTTTTCTTTAGATGCCTCCCATCTTTCTTGTTGGAATTCTGCATCCCCCCCCCCAATATTTCACCTTTAAGGAACTCCCATCCATCTTTGACTCCCTTCTCTTTGAGTATGTCTGACGATGGGATGTCACCTAGTAATTCCTTCAGCTTTTTGAAATCGGCCTTCTTTCTTCTGGAAAGTGCTTTTCCCAGTAGCTATTACATCAGCATATTGAGTGTCACAACTGGGGGAACTCTCAGCATGTAAGGAACTGTCCTTGTTTCACAAAGATTCAGTGATGCAGAAGTTGGTCCCCATATTTTAACTCAAGTTTTCATAGGAGCCAGGATGTCATCTTACCTTCTTTCTGTCCCCATCCTAGATTGGACAAGGAGAGGGAATGGTGCTCCGGACTTAACAATGAGCACTGCATGTCTGTCTAAAGAGAACAAATCCTGCCTGTCTGACTCCCTGTTCATCTCCTTCCAGCCACAGACCATGGGAAAGAAGGTTTCAGCTGCTACACTTTCCAGATGGCTGACAGGATGCATTTCCAAGTGCTATGTGGTTTCTGATTTGGCCTTGCTGGCTGGGGTCACTACTCACTTCACTAGGAGTGCCTCTGCTTCAGCTATCTTTGACACTTTGGATATTTGTAGGGCCGCCACCTACTCTTCTCTGTCTATCTTTGTGAGACATTACAGGATCAATATCTATGTATCTGCCAAAGCTTCTTTCAGTAGGTGTGTATTACAACAGGTGGTTTCCTAGTTAGGGGTAGGGTCCACAGCTGGCTCCACCTGACAGTAGCTTTGGTGCATCCCATCCAAGGATTCCTTACCCCTGGCAGGAAATTGTGACATTGGACTTCCAATGAAGGTCCATTTTCTGCAGGGGATGGAGGTGATCCTACCCACTCTAGGCTAGTTTCGGCTATTCGTTGCAGCTTGGACAAATTCGTGTATATGCTGGGATTTTTTAGTATTCTCAGTTCAGTTCAGTTTTGTATTGGGTTTTTTAATTGGATGTTCCTCTTCCTTAAGAGTTGCAGTTCTTGCCTTTTGTATCCATGGCATGCAGTGCTTTTGTCTGAGATTAACATACTTCTGAGCTGAATTACCTTGTCAACTGGAGGTGTTACCCTCTCTCCTTGAGGTAAGATCTGTCTAATTTGTATATTCCTGCCTGTGGAGCAAGTGGGAGGGAAAACCACCTGAGGATCCCCTTAATCCCCTGCAGAAAATGGACTTTTGCGGGAGGTCTAATGTCACAATTGCACACAATGACTTCTTTTATAAAGTGGAAAATCAGAAATGCAAAAGTGTATTAGAAATATAGGTGTTACTTTATTTTATGCTTTTAATTCTGCCCTTGATTTTATATTGTTAACCCTACCCTTTTCTTTCTTGATTCCTATGGAATCAATGGAGGATCTAGGTTGATGTGCTCCAGAAGTAGAAATGAGCTCTGTTACGGCTCTTTATTTTTTTCAGCTGTTCCTGTCATTTGCGGCTGAAGTTTAAGGCAAATGGAAAAGAGTCTCCTCTTGCTGGGGCCTTTAGTACCAGTTCTCTTTCTGTTCCATCTCCTCTTTGTTGGAAGAGACAACTCTGATTATTATGGGCACTCCTGTATTTATCATCATTTATATTATTATCATTCTAAAATATACATTTCAAGTGTCAAAAACCAGGGTACAGAGGCACCTGTTCCGCGTTCTCAGAAAGCTGTATAATAATGGTGCAAGATGCATCTCTGTGGGAAGGGATTTCCACAGCTTAGGTGTTGCTGCAGAGAATGCCCTCTCTTGGGCTACCTTGTCTCTGAGCTTCCGAGGGCAGTGGAACAATCAATGAGGCCTCCCCTGCCAACACCCAAGTGTGTCTGTAGATTAGGAAGTGGTTTTTTAGGTGTTTGGGGCCTGAGTTGTTCTATCGCAGGAAGCTGAATTCTCAGTCTGCTTGGAAAGTTACTGTATAATACTGTTCCTCTTTTAGGTTTAGTCTTCTCCAATGACAGAGAAGTGGGAGATGGTAAATGTCTGTTTATAAATGTATTTACAGTGGTAGCTTGGTTCTCAAACTTAATCCATTCCAGAAGTCCGTTCCAAAACCAAGGAGCGCTTTCCCATAGAAAGTTATGCAAAATGGATTGATCTGTTTCAGACTTTTAATAACAATTCCCAAAACAGCAATTTAACATGAATTTTACTATCTAACAAGACCAATGTACTGCAGTCACACAATCAATGAGTAGCAGAACTGGGTTCCACACACTCTCACACACAAAAAGAGCCACAAAAACGCAAAATAAATAGCAAAAACAGATAGACCTCAGTGTAACACTCCAAACGGAAGTGTGGCACCCCAAATGCAAGTGTGGCACTCAAATGGGAAGTGTAACACTCAAAACGGAGCACATTCAACTTCTGAAAAAAGTTCGCAAACTGGAACGGGTTTGCAGTGTTTGGGTTCCAAGTTCTTTGAAACCAAGGCATTTGAGAACCAAGGTACCACTGTATATACTTCCCTCTTGCAGAACATCAGGGAGGTGTACCATATAAAAACATTTAGAAACAGTACAAAACTCATTAAAATGACTCGCTGTTGTGCACTGGGTTGAGGTCTGCATTCTTTACAGGGGCAAGGTTCCCTGAGGAATTAAGAGACCTTTGGAGAAGCTGGTTATTAGGAGAGCAGACTGCAGTTTCAATCAATCAGGAACAAAGCTTTTCATTCAGGAAGACTACCCAAGCAGTGGCAACTTTCCCCTCGGTCTAGATATGATATTTCAAGAGTTGGGCAAACTTTGATTCTAGGAAGCCCATCAGTATGGGGCAGGAAAAATGGGAAAACACAGAAAAGGAAAAGGTTAGGTGGAATACATGGGTGGAATCCTGGCTGGGAGGAGGGGGAAGATCTCTTGGTACCTAGTACTAAACAAAGATCAGCCAAATTACGAAGTAGATAGGTTTTTTCTTCTTCCTTATATTAAGAAAGCAAATACATTTTCAATAGCATTTTCCTCTGATGGCTGTACACAGCCTGTGTTATCTTGTACACAGAGTTCTGTTTAAACAGAAGTTCTAAAGTGTCAGTACCTTTGTGTAATCACTGCACTTGTTATCACCTGCCACAAGTACAAAACTATCATTAGGAAGATAGGGTTATATAAGATTCTGTAACAGTGACCCATCAAGTAAAGCTGTCATACCAGTTTGGCATTTTTCCTTGTATTAGGACTAAAATAGTTGTTCAAAAGAATATGCAAAATGTTTAAATCCATGTACATTTTGATACTGATATGCATTAGAAGAAACCTAATGATATGGTTGATTTTAAAATTAGGTTTTTAAGTCAGGTGTCCAGCCTTATACATTTGTATTTTCATGCTAAGCTGCGTTAAATAATTTCTTAGCTTTAGACTTAAGTTCTGTGAGCCAATAGAGTGAAATAGAAGCCTTTAAAGACCAAACTAAACAACCAAGAACGACACGTATATTTTCTAACACTTATCCCTAATGCCACACTTTTGAAATTTATTAAATAAATGTGTTGTATTCTGATTGTTGTGTACTGTAGTCATTGGTTACAAACATTTGATGTATCTTTAAAACCTTATTTTGCTTTTCATACATTATTCTCCTTGTGGACTTGCTCACTTTTTATGTTAGATCAGTATATGTGTGTTTCTCATCCATATTTTCTGTTTCCATTTATATTACAGGCAGTTCACAACTTACATGTACTTAATTTGTGCACATTCAGATTTACACGCTTGACAAAACAAAAGTTAAAAAATTCAGAAGGGGGTGAGTTTCTGGGGAAAATTACTTTGGCAATCCTACTTCGCCATTGAATCCAGTGTGTTTTGACTATACATGATTTTGGCTTTACGCATAACCCCTGTGTAAGATGAGAGTCATCTGTATTTATTAGTCTAGTCTGTATCCAAAATATAGTTGTCTTGGTGTCAGTTCACAGCATAGTATCTTAATGAGATGCTTCCAGGCCTACATGTACATAACCCCTTGTGTCCCTGCCCTAGTTCTTAAAAGAAGAGAGGGACCTTCTCCCAGTGGCCAAACTTTTTGTACTTTTTTATTTTACTGCTGTTCCTCAGCTAGTGATCTGTTGCTGTCACACACAGTCCAGTTTGCCCTGGCAGTATCAAGAACTCTCAAGGAAATGCAAACGCTACATGAGTGAGGATTATTTGAAGGTGGGATGAGGAGAGAAAGGGCTAGATGCAAAAGCCAGAAGTTGATAGAAATAGGGACCCAGTGTGGCAGTGGTGCTTTTCTAAAAAAGCAATATCAAATAGGTTTACGCAAAATCTCGAGCCTGGATTGCTTTCTCCTGTTTTTGGTACAGGCAAAGAAGGCATTAGATGAATAGTGTATGATTTAATCCTTGGTATATTTCTCTTTTAGAGTTCATCTTCTAGAATAAGTAACCTGCTCAAGGAATAGCAGTATATGTATGGAAGTTACTTCATAGTTGGGTGTTCCCTGGAATGAAAAGACTGCATCCACAATGCAAAACTGTGTAGTTATCCAGCCTATCTTTGTAGTTACCTCCATGTATCACCTAACAGTTAGTCCCTGACAGTTGGTATAACAGGGTTTCATAGCAAGTGGGAGGACTTGCTGGAAGTGGGTGTAACTGAATTCCAAACAACAGGTGTTTCATAACAAGGCCCAATCAGCTGAAGCATTCTTAGGACAACAATGCATTGTGGATTCATGGACTTCTTCCTTCCTCTCTTGCCAGGGGCGCCAACTTACCCCTTACATGGGGAGAGGGCATCATGTGATGCATCATGTAACGCGTCCATGATGCAGCACTGGGTGGGGAGGAGGCGGAGTGTGGTGCTGGGCTCCAAGCTCCACCTCCTCCCCATGGCATGCACCCAGCAGGGGCAGAACGTGTGGAGGGCGATCTTCACCCTTGCGCATCCCAGCCCTGTCCTGGCTCCCAAGTGTGGGCTGGGGTGCACAAAAGGCATCTGGCAGCTGGGGGGGGGTATCAGCCCCCTCAGTATTGGGGCTGGGTCCCCTGATTCAAAACATTGAGAGGGCTGGAGCCCCCAGCGCCCCATATACCTGGCGCCGGTGCCTCTTGCATGGGTAATCCTCCTTTTCAGTTTCAGAATGAGCTATGGTAGCAGCAGACTTGGCACCAAGCCACGGTTTGCAAACCTGCTTCTAACCAGTGTGTCAGGTTGAGTTTTTGTTTAAACTATAGTAAGGAAAACGTAGGTCTACCTGTAGTACTGAATTCAGTTAGTCTCCAAACTGAAAGAACAGGAGAAATGCCAAGGGGAGAGATGAAGCACTACAAGTCTCAATTAAGGTTAAATTGGCTTGGGTTACATCTGCCCCAAGCCTGTGCCAGTTATTTACTCAGAAGATGTGTATGCACAGATATTCAGCTTGGCCTGTTCTTGTGTTTTAAGAACTGTGAATCAGAATAGCTGTCAGTCACAAAAGTCAGCCAATTAGTGAAACAACAAATGCAGGGATAGGAGATAGGTTGAAAGTTTTGGAATGGTATTTATTGACAAGGAAGGGGTGATATTCAGTTACGTTTTAATGCAATTAATGGACCTAACTTAGTAATGCTTGTTAATTTTAATGGGCCAACACTGAGTAAAACTTAGCTGAATACCAAGCTGCTGTCTTCAGTGTAATAAAAGGGGAGGGTGGGGAAGGAATCCTCAGGGTGGCTAACCTGTGGCCCGAAATATGTTTCTGAGGGTTATGCGTGAACAAGCCTAGACTAGTAATAGCCTTTGCTAACAAATGGCAATTAAGATATGAGGTAGAAAAGACTTTTGTCCTAAGAGAAGCCTGTCATGTTGAAAACAAATTCAACCAGGTTGAAAATGAGGATTCATAGCTGACTTTCATTTTACTGATAGCGAAGGGAGATTTCTCCAAATTTTATACTTCCAGAAGTATTAGATTTTATGAGGAAGTTGTTATTTTGTAGCCTGTGGGAGCAAGTTGTCTTGGAATGCAAATGTTCTTTAATGTTAGTTACAGCTTGTGGAGTGGGATGGTGTAAGTTCTGCCAAATTTATGTGAATGTTGACTAATCTTATGTTACTTGAACTGCCAATCATTATTCAGTTGCAAAGGATGAAGATTTGAGGATCTATATTCAACTTTTTAGTTGCTTTATCCAAAATGTGTGCTGCTGCATGTGTTTACATGTCCTTTATTGTGGTAACTTTTCGTCTAAGCTACTACTTTGTTATGTTTTCCATGCAACTTTGACAAACTAAAAATTGGACATATTAGTAAACTAATAAAATCAAGAAAATGCACTTTGTCCAACCAGATGCCTCTAGGAAGTAGAACTTGCTGTTGCTCCTAGCAAACTAGTTGGCATACAGTACTCAATATATAGCCATCATGACTTTTAGCCATTAAATATTTTTTCTAATCTTTTAATGACTACTGGCATACATTGTGACAGTGAATTTCATAAGTTAGTTATGTGTCATGTGAAGTACTACCTTTTGTCTGTCCTGAGTCTCCTACCAATTCCATTCTAGTATTATGAAAGAGAAAAATTCATTCCGCAAAGTTTTTTGGAAGCAATTTCAAGAGTGTGTGTGCTAAATTCCACTGTAAAAATCAAATGCACTCTAGAAACTTTCATAATGCAATAAACCTAGCTGATCAGATTACTCTAGTTTTCTGATTTGGTTTTTAACAAGGAAAAAAAAGTAAAGCATTTCAAATGTTTCTGTGATGATTTGTATTTGCAGTATTTAGTACAGGTTCATAACCCTATTGATAAACCCAGTGTACATTTTTTCTTAGTCTAATGACTGTCTTGTGTTCACTGCCAAACTTCTGTTCACAGGTCATTCATTGTACCACTAAAATTGAAACAAAAATACTATCTATTTACTAGGGCTTCATTTAATGTTGCAGGAAAATAAAGTACCGTATTTTTTGCTCTATTAGACGCACCTAGTTTTTGGAGGAGGAAAACAAGAAAAAAAAATATTCTGAATCTCAGAAGCCAGAACAGCAAGAGGGATCGCTGCGCAGTGAAAGCAGCAATCCCTCTTGCTGTTCTGGCTTCTGGGATAGCTGTGCAGCCTGCATTCGCTCCATAAGACGCACACACATTCCCCCTTACTTTTTAGGAGGGAAAAAGTGAGTCTTATAGAGCAAAAAATACGGTACTTCTAACATTGATTTCCAAACATGTGAATATATGGTATTCCATTGTATATGTATTTAAAATTGAGAGAAAGCAGGGCTAGCGTTTGGTCACAAAGGTTTAAAATGTGGTCATTGTTAGAGTATGTTTTTATCTTGATGCCTCTTTGTATATGACTGAAATGCACATAGCTCTAAATGGTTTGGTAGCTTGATTCTTTCGTTAAGATCACTATGACTGTGGTTGTTAATGCATAACTTCCTTGAGTGTAAGGTCACAGCATCCATGAGGCAGTGGTGAAAGGTCACTTAAGGATGTCACTTGCATGTTATTTGTTAGAAGCAGCAAATAAAGTCTTTCTTGTGAAAGTCTGTTCTGTAGCAGCAAGGTAAAAGCTCTTGGTGTAAATATGTAGCCTTGCTGTTAAACTTATCAAAAGTTTCCTATAGATCTTGGAAGGTAGAACCAACAGTTTTCCTCCTGCCTTAAAGCAGTCAGCTGTGTGACCAAAACTTGTTGGGCTCAATGAACATCAGAACCGGTGGCAACCACTAGGTATATGCTTGCCGATTTGTTTGCAAGTGTGACAAAAGCCCACTGTGAAATGCATGGGCTTGCTGGCACGCCACTAGGAATTAACTGAAAGAGCTATTCAGCATTTGATGGCCTTTAAGGACTTTAGTAAGCATTAGAGCATTAGGAAGGTAGTGGAATTCCTTGCAGCAGTTCTCAACCTGTGGGTCCCCAGATGTTGTTGGACTACAACTCCCATCATCCCTGAGCTCTGGCCTTGCTAGCTAGGGGTGATGGGAGTTGTAGTTCACCAACATCTGGGGATTCACAGGTTGAGAAAGGCTGCAAGAAGCTATCTAAACCTGAATTGGATTCTAAGCATTTAAAAACTGCCATGGAAAAAGCAAGTTCTATTTAATCCTTTTTTGCCAGACATCTCAAGGTAATAGTTAAAAAGTTTTCTGGGAACAATCAATCAGATGCAAAAAAGAAAAAATATTTCATTAGTTATGAGTTTTGTTGAACATAGGCAGGGCAGTTAGATAGGAAAGTGACAGAATAAGAGGTGCAGTTTGTCAGAAGGTTCAGCAGGCTCTGCTGGACTTATGGGACTTATTGCTGTGACTAGGTCGTTTTTCCCCTCATGATTCAATTGTGTAAAATTAGGCAGCATAGATTTCTTCCTCATACTGTTTTCCTTGGTCAATACACACGTGTGTTTTGCTCTGTCCTTAGGTGAAAACATCGGAATTTTATCGTTATTCCCGGCAGTTGCGGCATGAGGTGGAGCAAGCTATGAATTACTTCCATAGTGTGCACCAGCAGCCTTTGATGGAAATGAAATCAAATCGCATCCGTTCTGCCAAACCCCAGACTGCAGTGTTTAGAGGAATGATAGGACACAGCATGGTAAATAGTAAAATTCTTCTTCTGCACAAACCAAGGGTCTGGTGGGAGTTGGAAGGTCCACAAGTACCGTTACGACCAGACTGCCTTGCTATTGTTAATAATTTTGTATTCTTATTGGGCGGGGAAGAGTTGGGGCCAGATGGTGAATTTCATGCTTCTTCCAAAGTGTTCAGATATGATCCAAGACAAAATTCTTGGTTACGAATGGCAGATATGTCTGTACCACGCTCAGAATTTGCTGTTGGTGTTATTGGAAGATATATCTATGCAGTGGCCGGAAGGACAAGAGATGAGACATTTTATTCAACAGAGCGATACGATATCACAGAAGATAAGTGGGAATTTGTGGATCCCTATCCCGTCAATAAATATGGACATGAAGGAACTGTTCTTGGTAACAAGCTGTACATCACAGGCGGAATCACATCCTCGTCCACATCTAAGCAGGTGTGTGTATTTGATCCCAGTAAAGAAGGGACTGTGGAGCAGCGAACAAGGAGGACTCAAGTGGTGACTAATTGTTGGGAAAACAAATGCAAAATGAATTATGCAAGATGCTTTCACAAGATGCTTTCTTATAATGGCAAGCTTTATGTTTTTGGAGGCGTCTGTGTAATTCTGAGGGCCTCTTTTGAGTCTCAAGGGTGCCCTTCTACAGAGGTTTATGACCCAGACAGTGATCAGTGGACTATTTTGGCTTCTATGCCAATTGGTAGAAGTGGTCATGGTGTAGCTGTGTTGGAAAAACAGATAATGGTTCTTGGGGGCCTATGTTATAATGGTCACTACAGTGATTCAATTCTCACTTTTGATCCTGAAGATAATAAATGGAAAGAAGACGAATACCCAAGAATGCCCTGCAAGCTAGATGGCTTACAAGTTTGTAGCCTACACTTTCCTGAGTATGTGCTGGAACATGTTAGACGTTGCAGCTAAAGTTTAAAGAAACAAAACAAAACTATTTATAATTTGGTGGGATGGAGGGCTGGGGTAAGGGAAAGCAGATTTAAGCCCACTGAAAACAGTGTCTAGTGTAATATGCCACTTAAATTAATAAAGAGAAAAAAGAAGTGTACAGGGAATGCATCTACCAAGTTTATTAGGAATGCTAATACCTGTGGTTTCATACTGATTTTATTTTTTACATGCTATTACTGTGTTTTGAGAGGGGAAATTGTTCTTCCATTTCATGTGTTTTAACCCCATATACTATGTCCATTCTGTATGAGTGAAGACAACACATGCTTCAGGATGCACTAGAATACACTCTGTTTGCAAGGTGGGTCAAAAGCATTTATGTATTGTGCATTTTTATTTTTTAAACTGTCAGGATAAAATTCAGCAGCCTTACTAGAACAGAGCCTGACTTCCAATGTAGCAGTGAAAGGGGCCTTTCAATTTGTTCCTGTAATTACTTGTTGTTTAAATGTTATTTTTATTTCCATTTATGACTCCTCCCAATCAGGTTTGACACTCCTCATTTTGATATCAGTGGCAATTTAAAATGGTTTTCTATTTATTTTTCTATTTCTATTCAATTTATTTTAATGTACAGTAGTTCCAGTAAGTCTGCTGAAAAAGTAGGTTTTTGAAAAAAAGAACACTGAAGATTTTCTACTAAAATAAATTCTAGGCTGCATTTGTCTGCGTTGTGGTTTGTGAATAAAATATATCTATATATATACGTACATGCATACACTGTAAGATCAAAATGAAATGCATATTTTTATGTGCAGCTGGAAGAGTCTATTTTTAACTAGTGGACAGATATGAGCTATATCTGTTTAATTTTAGCTCTTAATAGCACCCTTTCATGTATTTAAATTTGTTGGGTAACTGGAGGCCTCATTCTTATCAATGTAAACTTATATTTGGTATATACTGATTGATTCAGTAACACTTGAAATCCTTTATAACCAGGTGATAAAAATGTCGAAGCTACCATTTTTGTTGTTTATAAAGTCAGATCCCAACCTATAGTCTTCAGTACTTGATTCTAGAAATACAAATCAGAAATGTTTATAACAATCACTGCCTCTGCTGTTCTTGAAGGATGGTAGAGCTTTTTAGTTGGTGTTTATCACAGAAGCATTGCAGCTGTACAGTTCTTTGCACTGATTGAGCTGCTGGGCTCAAAAGATGCCGAGTTAGGCAAACTTCTATTTTTTAAGCAAATTTAGAAAATAACCACTGGCTCCACAGTATACTTGTATGGAGGTCTGAGGATGTTGAGCAATTGTATCTTGTTGAGGTCACTTTCTTAACTATTAGACAACTATCTGCGTATCACCGAAAATAAATCTGAACAGAGTTCTGAGCTGAAATACTTAAGTTCCAGTAGCTGCCTGTGGAATATGGAGATGAGCCAATCTTGCCTGGGCAATGTAAGGCTCACTGATGCTTGGCAAACTGCTAAAATGTGGCTTCAGAAGAAATGCAAGTCCAACTGTTTGTGCAAAACATGGAGGAATTAAGTGTACCATTTTGTTCCAGTATCATGAACTGGAAATCACTGTAGAACATGTAGTTCATTTTGTATTCTGGGAGTTGAAGCTTATGCATGCTAGAAACCTCCACAACGGACACATTTGACTGTGTCGTGTTTCAGCTCCTGGATTACCCAGGCCCCAAATTGGTGTTACTATTCTGCATCAAACATGTAAACGTCTACCCAAAAATGTTTTAACATTTTTCTGTCTTTTTTCCTGACACATGGATCAAGATCTAAGCTGCACAATCTCACATGATGTGTCTCCCTGTGCATACAAAACAAGCACATATGGGAAGAAGTTATAGCCCAACCCTTCTCTCCTAAACACCCCCCCCCCATATAAGCCATGGCCTCACATGTATTCTTCGCCTATCATCTTATCTTTAACATGACCAGTGAAATCAAAAGCTTTCACTTCTGGTTTTAAATGAACCCAAGTTCCTCACTGAACTTGGGGGAAATCTGGTTTGCTTGATCTATGGTTTGTTCAATAAAGTCAAGATCAACCCATGTTTATAATCCTTTAAAAAAAAATACCAGTGTTCCTGGAACAGAGAACTAATACCTTTAAAATATGTTTCCATTGAAGGGCGTCCAAGGCTCACTGCTGCTCATGCATGCAACACTAAACAGTGATTTAGCATTATGTGTAAAATGGGCCAAAATATCTCTGCACATGCAAGAGTAAACACGGGCACTTTGTTGTGAGAGTGTTTTCAAACACACAATCGTGTATAATGAAACGGATTATACCATGTACTCTGCTGTGCATCTGAATCAGCCTGGGTGTCAAATAAGCTTTTAAAAAATGATTTACCCGGGTTTCTCAACCTTTGACGAAGACCAAATGTGCAGATTTAGAAGTCATTGCTTTGCATTTGTGCCACTTCTCAGCTTCTGACTTGAACTAGGTATTTGGTTTTCATTGTTGCTTTCAGCATAAAAGGAAGTTAGGTCTGAAATGATTCACCAAATGTAAAGTATTGGAGAATTAATTACGGCAAGTCAAGAATGGAATGATAAGACTGTGTAAAAATATTTTAATCTGTTTAGAAATCTCTAGTGCTTGTGGTTATGAACCCTTTATTCTTCATTCCATCCCAATGCAACTGTTTAAGAAGCCCAATTCCGTACATGTTTTATTGGAAGCCCCAATGAATTGGGGCTTAACCTCAAGTAAGTCTGCATGAAATTGCAGCCTTATTTTATTCAATTCCTATCTTGTTTACACTGGATTTTTTTAATTGTATGTGTTTGTTTTTATTATCATCGCCCCATGTACCAGGTTTGAAAAACCAAAACCAAGCATCTAGCAAAATCAAGCCAGTTTCAAATCTAAAGGGTGGTATTCTTTTCTCTTGTATAAGGTTAAGAAATATTTGTCAACTTGGAGTTTGTGTCAGTGATATTTAGCCTAGTATCTTGACTTTGCCTATGATGCCAGAAACAAATAGTATGTTCTTAGAACTTCTGTGCATTACTTGAGTTTGTTTGCTTAATATAAGAGAAAAGGATGCACCAACTTTTCTTTAGTTCAAAATTCTAGTTCTCTGGCATCAGGTACTTGCATCTTTTTCCTTTGATTCTCAACACATTTCCTATTACGGACTAGAATGTGTCAAGTACTAGGCAGACTAGTCTAGGCTCATAATAAAAGGCTCAATACTTTAAGCCCAATGGTTTTCATTTGTACTGATGCTTTAGCTACCTGTTTAACTGGTGCCAAAACAAGGGGCATGAAACATAAAAACTCCATACAGGCAGTAACCACAACCCAACACATACTTAAGCCCTCAGGTTCTGAAAGGAATTTAACATGAGCTTAAGTATACTGCATTATACAGTCGTACCTTGGTTTTTGAACTTGGAACTTGAACGCCACAAACCCGGAAGTAGGTGTTCCAGTTTGCGAACTTTGCCTTGGAAGCCAAACATCCGGCGCAGCTTCCATGGCTTCTGATTGGCTGCTTAAGCCATTAGTCACTGCTAGAAACTAAGTCATTTAGAAACCATGCGGATGGGGTCCAACTTAAAAAACAATAATTGGGATGATACTGTAGAACTCCATCATTGTTAAGTCTTTTTGCTTGTTTCATAACAGTTAAAGGGAGAAATACTTTCTTCTTATTAAATCCTGGTCACAGAACTTGCTAATGTTCAGAAAACTTTTATTCTGGAGAGAACAAACATTGTGAATTCTGAACTGGAGAATGGGCAGTGTAGCATCAAGATTGCACATACATGGTGTAAACTGTAAAAGCCAATTAAGGGTGAGCTTATGTCTCTGTAAAACAATATGTACTGTATCATTAAAGTGATAGGGATTGAAAATCTTAGTTTTCGTATAGTGTGATCTCTTATCAGTGGCAGTTTTTGTTCCAAATAGTGTAGCAAAGAGAAAAACAGACAGAAATCTGGATTAATAATTCTGGATTGCTTTGGTGGACTTTTCAAAATTATAGTATTGAGTTAGGATCAGGATTCCAGTTGTAATCTCAATAACTGGTAATCTTTACTATTAATATTAATGCCACTGGAAGTCTGGAAAAGAGTACTAGTATAAAGCAAACTACGGGTCTGCAAATGTTGTTGAAGCACAACTCCCACAAACCCTGATCATTAAAATGTGATGGCTGGGGCTGATGGAGATTGGGCATCTTAACAGCATGTGGAGAGCCACAGGTTTTCTGCATTCCTGGTGAAAAGGTTACTGGGCTGCAGTGGCATATCCCTATATGGCATAAATTCTACTGTTGCTTTACTGTTGTTCTGAATGAGTTGGCAGAGGTTTCATGAACAACGGTCTTGACAAGTTAACTTGGAAAGCTATCTTCTAACTGTGCTGAATCAAATGGAAGTACTTTGTTCAAACATATACACAAACTCAAATGTGCGTGTTGGGGTACTTTTTCCAGGAACGTTCCCAGAGCTGCTATGAAATTCTGTGATCTGTCCTTTTTAACTTTCTAAAAACATTTTTTCTTCCCACCTGTTTCCAAACATTAACTTCTCTCATGCTGTGAATGCATTATGTTCAGTGATGCATATGTACTCTATTCTGTTTTTAAACTAATGTGTAAAAATTGTATATATAAAAATGTAAATAAAATATTTTTAATCTTTAGGGTACTTTGTCCATTGTGTATTATACTTCAAGTTCTTCTTTTCTATGGGTCAAGCATGTTGACCTAACTCAAAAATTCCTGTTTATTTAAAACATTTAGCCCAATTGATAAGCAAGCACAAATGACTGTATGTTAAAATGGACACTAGATTAACATTGCAATTTACCAGGCAATATCCTGCTGTGTCATGCTCAGTGTAGACCCCTTGAAATAAATACTTATCTTGCAAAATGGATCTACCCTGAATATGACTTAAAATGGAGATCATACACCAACTTTCTCTCTTGGTGCCCCCTTAGCTGTAATTCAGAAAGGGAAACTATTACTCTCTTTTCAAAGTTGTCCATGTGGGTTCTAAGGATAAATAACTCTGCTTCTCTCCCTATAGGTCATGTTTCCTTCCCTCTTATCTGCTAATGAGACCACCATCGTTACTTTAGCACAATAAATTGCTGCATCATGAATTTCCTAAAGCCAGACAGTAATTATTCACATGCTGTTCATGCTCTTCATGTCTGCAGCATGATAGGAGAAAATTACACACATCAGGACCTTTTTCTATTTTCTACAATTCTGTGATTTAAACAGAAGAAATGGAAGGGAACATAAGTTTTATCATGGGTTAGTCTCCCCCAATATCTTCCACTCGTAGGGAACTGGCCCAGTTGTATAGCTTCACTGCCTCGTGCTCCCAGTCTTCATCTGACAAATGACTTTCATGGCTTGACTCTTCAGTGACTGTGGAGTCTGAATGATCACTTAACAACGATGAAGTTCTCAGCATCTGCTCCAAAATAAAGTATAGATTATTCTAAGAAGAAATCACAGCTTAGTTGTTTAGCCTCATACTCCTAAACAGAATCCATTGTATATGTTGCACTATAAGGTGGAATTCAGTGTGGGATGAGGGTAATTATTCCATCAGTGCAAGAATTTTTGCTTTCCAAATGGAACCATCTCCCTCCTCCCCTGTGCACTGTTCACAGAGCCAACTTGGGGGAAGTCATAGGGGCACACAAAGGGGGGGAGAACCCTGTTGCACTAGCAGTTTTTGTTCATTTAGTTGAACCCGCCCATAATAACAAACAAACAAACAAAATGCAGTCTTGGATTGGACACTTGAGCAGTGTCTGCACTCATCTTCCTTCCTAGGCTATGTTACAGCAACCAGGGTGGTGTCCTTCAATAGGGGGCCTAATGCAGGCTTTGTTGCAGAATGTAACTTACTAAAGCAGAGCTTATTTTCTAAACCACTGAGCCTCTTGGGCTTGCCGATCAGAAGGTCAGCGGTTTGAATCCCTGCAACAGGGTGAGCTCCCATTGCTCTGTCCCAGCTCTTGCCAACCTAGCAGTTCGAATGCATGCCAGTGCAAGGAGATCAATAGGTACCACTACAGTAGGAAAGTAAATGGCATTTCCATGCACTCTAGTTTCCATCACAGTATTCTGTTGCGCCAGAAGCAGTTTAGTCCTGCTGGCCACATGACCCAGAAAGCTGTCTGTGGACAAATGCCGGCTCCCTCGGCCTGAAAGCGAGATGAGCGCCGCAACCCCATAGTCGCCTTTGACTGTACTTAACTGTCCAGGGGTCCTTTTGCATTGCCACTTAGTTAGAAGCAGATCTCAAACACCAGGTATTTCTTTAGAAGGTCTATTACAATTAAGGACTGCAGCCAACCCCTTGAGATCTAGCAAGTGAGGTTGCTTACTAACACGTTAATTCCTGCATTTTTTGCATGCCAAAGCTACAAATGTGTTGTTTTAAAATTATGGAGATGGATTTCTAATATGTCTAAATGCCTTTTAATAAAATGAAAACAAAATAAAAATGATAGGATCAGTAAAATACAAACTTTTTGGGCTCTTTATTTAGTGAGTTACACAAATGTTCTTCAGCATAGGTGATCAAGAACAATTAGTTAGACATAGTGTTATGCTGTTGTCCTCACTTTTCTGATGGATTTTATGTAGAACAAGTAGAGTTACCCTGGTCATAATCTTAGAACTGTCTTATAAAGTTCATCCCAAGGGGGAAAAACAATAAAAGCTCTTTAAAACAGGCTAGTAGAATCTTAGCTGTGAGATTTATCAGCATTTGATCAGAAAATTTCTTTTTCTTTTAACATGCTCACCTCTCTTTGTTTCTCAAGGCTATAAGCCTTCCTCATTTTTGCATTCTTCTTCTGAGCTTGGTAAGAGCGACGCCCAGTTCTAGGTGCTGATTTTCTACTCAGTTTTGAGAAGATTGCAGTTGTGGGAATTTGTGGTGGAGTTCTGGGGAGAAAACAATGTTTTAAACAATTTCCCCACACAATTGTACAAAATTAAAATGTTATCAGCATTCATTATAGAATAAGGAAATTCCTACTTTACAGTGTAATCCTAGGCATGCCTATTCAACAAACCGCCCCCCAAGTTAATCTAGATTTAGTCCCAATTAAGTGTGCATAGGACTACAACTTTAAAAATGTTTTAATGGGTGCAGCATTAGGTTTCACCAGTATGAATGAGTAGTCATAACTGCACTGTAATGCTTGCACATTTGTTGTCAGTATTAAACGAATATATTTTCCACTGACACAATGAAACATTTAAATCAACAAAACCAAAGCAACATGAAAATACACTTCTGTATCATATTATCAAAATACTGAAACTATCACAAATATCTTTTACATTGAAATCATGTTAAAAAAATTACATGGAAAGCCCTTTAAATACATAGCTGCTATAAAACTAAACATGATATATAATTGTTTAGACCATAATATATAATAAAATAAAATAATGTATTAACTAAGAGCTGTAAGTGGACAGCTGAGGCCAGAGCAATGCTTATCTATATCCAGAAGGGGGAACACCTGCCTTCAAATAAAGATGCCATTCCATATCAGTCATGGACATTGTCTTTACAGTGGTACCTCTGGATGCGAATGGGATCCATTCCGGAGCCCCGTTTGCATCCTGAGCAGAATGCAACCCGTGTCTGCGCGTGCGCGGGTTGCGATTTGCCGCTTCTGCGCATGTGTGTGACATCATTTTGAGCGTCTGCGCATGCATGAGTGGTGAAACCCGGAGTTAACCCGTTCAGTTACTTTCAGGTCGCCACGGAATGCAACCTGAAAACGCTCAACCTGAAGCATATTTAACCTGAGGTATGACTGTATTATTAATATTCTGTTGGGAGCTGCCCAGAGTGGCTGGGGAAACCCAGCCAGATGGGCGGGGAATATTGTGTGTGTTTTAGGCCATTTTGTTTAATGATTTTTCTCATTAAGTATGCAGCATGCTCATTAAGCATTTGCTGAAACTGGTGCTTTGGAATAATTCTATGACGGTCTGTGAAATGTGGTTGACTGCAACTTTTAATGTTTGAGCAGAAGGCTTCATAGCTCTTTATAAGGCTTCATAGCTCTTTATACTACTTATCTATGTAACCAGCAGCATGGAATTTGGACTGTTGCAAATGAGCCATTTAGAGTTGTGGATATCTACAACTGCTTTCCTAAAAAAGCCCCTCTTGAGCAACCTATTCTTCCCACAACACTCTTTCATATTCCCCATCCCCTTGTGCTTCTGGGCTCCAGCTGCCATAAAGTCTGCCTTGGTGGTAGGTCTCTGCCTGCTGTTGTGAGTTTACTGTGCCAGTGTATCTTGGGACTCTGATGGGAGAGTGGGATTTAAGAGTGATCCTGTTCTGTCTGCTGGGCATAAATTCTGGGACAGGATCATGCTGAAACTGGTTTCCCAGAATGCAGGATCAGGCCTGCGGTACACAATGTATCTCACAAGGCCTGCTGCTTTAGTGGCTTTGTGAATAGAAGAAGTTTGGCTGCCAGCCTTCCCTCATCTGTCTCAGGATATGGGAGTGCAGGTGCTACATCTGTGTTTTATTGATATTAAAAAGCAGCACACATTGGGTGGCCAAGGCAGAATGGAAACTGTAATTTCACACCATTTTATTTTCTATTTACACACACACACACACACGAAGAAACAAGGTCCAAATTATCAAACATGGCAGCTGATATGATATACCTAGAGTTTTTCAAACTGTGTGTCGCAACACATTAGTGTGTTGGCTGCAATGTGTAGGTGTGTCATATGAACGCTCAACGCACTCCTCATGGCTGGAAAGGGGTTAGTTTAACCTGCAGTTTACTAGTAAAACTGAATTTCTATGATGTGAAATGATGCATGTCTAAAAAGTGTGTCACCAACATGAGGAGTTTGGAAAGCTCTGATTTACCTGATTTGACAAATAGCCATGATTTGAGCACGACACGTTTCTTCATTCTGTGGCCTCAGCAGCAGAAATGGCAATTCCATCCTAAGTCTGGTAGATAGCTTCCCAGACTGTGCATAGTCCATGATGTCATACACAATCATTGATCTGGGAAAATCATGTAAAGACAGCCTTCTCCAGCAGTTATGTCTGCCACCATAGTATGCTGGAACCTCATCCATGAGATTGCTATACTAGACAGTCATGAAATAACAATATGTATGAGAAAGTTGTACTAGGATTCTCTGGTTATCTTTTGTAAACTACCCCCTTTGCTGCAATTCTTCCATTTTATCAGCCAAGAAAATGAATCCTAAGGCTCCAATTCTGTGAAGTAAGTCCCTCTGAATGCAGTGGAACTTACTTCTAACACATGTAAGGTTGCATTGTATATTATTACTGCTAACATAATATTTTCTATAGGATCTGTTGCCTGAATTGATTATTTAACTGAATTTTACAAATACACAAATATAATTACAGTGTGTGTGGTAATATGCTGTTGCCTTGCTCTTACTAGTGTTGTATTTAAGTAGACTTTGGGGCTGTTCAGATCTTCCTCCAGACCTCTTCCCAAGTGAGACTGAAAGCAGGTCTTGGGCTCATTCATTCCCTCCTCCAACCCTTCCCACGTGTTCGGTCTTTTTCATTATCAGAATAATTACAGTGGTACCTCCGGTTAAGTACTTAATTCGTTCCGGAGGTCCGTACTTAACCTGAAACTGTTCTTAACCTGAAGCACCACTTTAGCTAATGGGGCCTCCTGCTGCCGCCGGAGCATGATTTCTGTTCTCATCCTGAAGCAAAGTTCTTAATCTGAAGCACTATTTCTGGGCTAGCAGAGTCTGTAACCTGAAGCATATGTAACCTGAGGTACCACTGTAATTAATTATGGCATAAGGGGTGGAGAACATAAGCATTGCTTACTTGTACGTGGTCTCTTATTGTAGCCACATCCAACTCCTCTGTTATTCCGTATTTCTTATGCTGAAGTTCATCCTGCAGTATCTGATTATAATACGTCCGGTATCCCATTAACTTGCAAGCATCAACAGCCGCCTATCAATCATCAGAAAATATAGAAAGATCCTCAGTGTCACTGTAACTCAACCCTAAATCACCATTCTGAAATCCTCATGCATTCAAGACAAAGCTCAGCCTGATTATACCATTATAATCAAAAGTGCATCAATTTTGTATCTGAAAATTTTATAGGAGCTTGATGATGCATTTTCTAAGGCACGGTTCAGAAGTTTAGTGGAAAATAATCTTAGTCTCATGAAGGAAATGTATCTGCATCCTGCTTTCCATCATGAGCTAAGTGTTACATGCACCCACATCAGTTTTTGAGAGGGAAGAACAGCATGAATATGTTCTCCGTACAAAGTGTGTGTATCATACAGTAAGTTTATAATATTCTTAATATTTTATTGTACACCACTCAGTATGTGAAATGCAGGGTACAATTTCAAATAGTAAATTCAAACACAATGTGAAGAAGCAGGTATTGATGGGGAGGGCAATCTGTACACTAACTGTGATGTCTTAGAACCAGTAACACTAAGAACTCAAAAAATTCTAACGAATCATAGAATTGTAGAGGTGAAGGGATCCCAAGGGTCATCTAGTCCAATCTCCTGCACTGCTGGAATCTCAAGTAAAGCATATGTTAGATAGCCATCTAACCTTGGCTTAAAAACATCCAAGGAAGGAGAGTCCACCACCTCCTGAGGGAGACCGTTCTACTGTCAAACAGGTCTTACTGTCAGAATGTCTTCTTGATGTTTAGTCGGAATCTCCTTTCTTTTAATTTGAAGCCATTGGTTTGAGTCCTACCCTCTAGAGCAGAAGAAAACAGGCTTGCTCCATCTTCCATTTGACAACTCATTAGATATTTGAAGACAGCTATCTTGTCTCCTCTCAGTCGCTAATTTTCCAGGCTAATCATACCCAATTCCCTCAACTGTTCCTCATCAGGCTTGGTTTCCGGACCCTTGTTTTTGCTCTTGTTGGAATTGTCTGCATTTATGCCTTCAATATTTCACCTTTAAGAAACTCCCATCCATCTTGGACTCCCTTCTCTTGAAGTATTTCTGACTGTGGCATTGCACTCAGTAGTTCCTTAAGATTTCTGAAATCAGCCTTCAAGTTTAGAGTTGGTATCCAACTATACTCAGCTTTTCCTTGCTTCTATATAATGAAACCCAAGAGAACATTATCACTTCCTCCCAAGGTTCCCAGTACTTTGACTTCCTCACTGGCTAAATTAGGATCTCTGCCTAGCCTACTTAGGCCCATGGGCTGAGACTTGTGCATTGAACGGCAGGGGGTTGGAATTGTTGACCCTCATGATCCCTTCCAACTCTACAATTCTGATTCCTCACAGCTGGTGTAAAGTTATCATAAGTAAAGAACGGTAGTGTTTTAAATATAAAGAGCAACTTATTATAGTATCAAGCTTAAGTAACAGATGATTTTTGTGTTTAGTTGTTTAGTCGTGTCCGACTCTTCATGACCCCATGGACCAGAGCACGCCAGGCACTTCTGTCTTCCACTGCCTCCCACAGTTTAGTCAAACTCATGCTGGTAGCTTCGAGAACACTGTCCAACCATCTCATCCTCTGTTGTCCCGTTCTCCTTGTGCCCTCCATCTTTCCCAACATCAGGGTCTTCTCTTCTCATGAGGTGGCCAAAGTATTTGAGTCTCAGCTTCAGGATCTGTCCTTCCAGTGAGCACTCAGGGCTGATTTCCTTCAGAATGGATAGGTTTGATCTTCTTGCAGTCCATGGGACTCTCAAGAGTCTCCTCCAACACCATAATTCAAAAGCATAAATTCTTCGGTGATCAGCCTTCTTTATGGTCCAGCTCTCACTTCCATACATCATTTGGGCTGCATACAGGCTCAATACTCAGGGAGCATTGCCCCTTCATGGATCACTGCCTTGCCGTGGCGAAGGGGCTTGAATAACTCAGAGAAGCTATGAACTATGCCAAGCAGGGCACCCAAGATGGACAGGTCATAGTGGAGAGTTTTGACCAAACGTGATCCACCTGGAGGAGGAACCGGCAAGCCACTCCAGTATCCCTGCCAAGAAAACTCCATGGACAAAGACAACAGATGATACAGAACATTAAAAAAAAAAAAAAATCCAATAGGTTACCTCACTTGTTGCTGTTATTACGCTTTTCCCAGTGATGTAATGGGTGTTTTGGTCTCTTGACTTGCAAAATATCTTGAACACAACGAAAGGGGGGAAATCAGATCCAGCTAATCTGAAGAGAGGGGAAACACCAGAACTTAATTACCCATTGTTATTAAACAGCTTATTTAATGTTTGGCAATGGAAGTGACTGTTTTCACTTCAGTTCTAATTTAAATAATATGATTGGCAATGTTTTAAAAATCCATCTGTGGTTTTATTTAACAAAGACAATCAAACGAATTATATCCTTAATCCCAAATACATGTTAAGAGTATGCTCCCTTGAAAGGTATGGGATTAGCTCCAATCTGTATGCAAATTCAGGTCTATGGGGTGGATTTAACTAACCTGGTTCGCTAGTGGAAGCCAGGGCAAGGAGTCTCAATATTACAATGGGGCTTTCCCCTCCTCTTCCCCCAAATCTGCTCTGGGTCAGGAAAACCCCCAGAACAGTGCATGAAGGAAGAAATGCTTGCATTGACAGAATGATCAAATTAGCACCATGTTGAATTCTACCCTATGTGTGTAAAATGTTTTCCTTTCTGGATCTCTATCTGCTGGGAACAGAGAACACATTTTGCCTCACTGGACTAGAATTGAATGTACAGTGCTAAACATATAGCTGACCAGTGAGTCTTGGCACATCTTGGGAGGAAGAAGTGAAAATAGATCTCTTGCTGTCCTCTATTAACAGCAGCTCTGCCAATGCTATCAAGTCAATGGAACTCTATGGATGGGACTCAAGTGTGTTTAAGGCAACAATCTAGGACATAGTTATAAGGAAATAAGATCAAATGTATATGTTCAGTAAAATCACTTGGTAAAGTCTATATCATTTCAGACTATAAGCTGTCTAAATGCCTATCTATCTATCTATCTATCTATCTATCTATCTACCTACCTACACCTCCTGCATGTTGAAAATCAGCTAATCAAGCAGAAAGATATACTTAGGACTGCAGCCTTAGTTACTGTCATCAGTAAAAATAAGCCTGCTCAGATGGAGTCTATATTGGTGTTTTTTCGTAGTAAAGTATCACTATGAGATGCTTATGATTCTTGTATACTACTGTTCTTATGAAGCTACTGCCACACAAAGTAGAATAATATATTTGTTCATTTATCAATAGGAACAATTCATTCTCAATCACTCTTCTTTGGAAGAAACTTACTCCATTGGAATCACCCCTACATAGTAACATTTAAAAGGTGAAGAAAGAGACCGTTAAATTAAACAAAATATATTAAACCAAGGCATGGAAATGTAGTACTTTTACCTGAATCGAACTCTGCACGTAAGAGTAGGGTCTTTAAGAAGTTCAGCCTCCAAAGGACACACTCTTTTCAAAATATCATGGGTAATGCAGTACTCCTGAAATAAATATATGTTTTGCTCAGAGAGTCTTCAACAAGCTTTGTTTTAAAGCAGCATTTAAAATCTCTTTATCTTGCAATAAATAAATAAATAAGTATATAGGAGACTGTCAGGGAACTGACATCAGAGCGAGAAGCGAAGGGGAGGCTCCCAGATTCTGCTGGCGAAGGACCCAGCACCAGGAGGAGAAGCAGCCCGGTAGAGGGGGAAGGAAATCAGCGCAACACTAGGGATAAAGGGGGGCAGACGGGGGAAGCGGAGAGAGAGCTCCGGGACTCTTCACTGGACATCAGTGAGGAGAGCACAGGTCCTCCACTACCCACGCCCTCCCTGCGCAGAAGACTCCCGCGCAGCGAGAGGAGGAGGAGACTGGGAGTCAAACAGATTCTATGCTGGAAGAGGTTTAAGAAACGCCCACAGACAGATTCTGCCAGCGACTGAGACAGCCACCCGGAGATGGGCTGTGCAGTCAGAACGGTTTACAAGGCAATTTAGCCTAGAGAGGCGGGAGTTTACGCACGAGTAACTCATACCCATTACAGAGACAAAACAAAAGAAATAAGGCATACTGAAGCAGTGATAATAAAAAAGAAAAAAGGAGGAACCCTCAGTGAGGAGGTTGGAAGTCATATGGAGAAATTAAGAATTTGTAAATTAAGAAAAAGACTTAAACAAAATAACTCTTTGTTAGGAATTTAAGGATTTGTATAAATAGGTTGGAATGTAACTTTTTTGTCGTGTGGAAAATCAAGAAAAAGCAAAAAAAAAAATCTCTACCTTGTTCTTCACTGTGAATAACAATTCTAGAGCAGATAACAATAAAATGTACATATGCAGGTAAAAAAAAGTAAAGGACCCCTGGATGGTTAAGTCCAGGCAAAGGCGACTATGGGGTTGCGGCACTCAACTCGCTTTCAGGCTGAGAGAGCCAGCGTTTGTCCACAGAGCTTTCAGGGTCATGTGGCCAACATGACTAAACTGATTCAAGTGCAACAGAACACTGTAACAGAAACAAGAGTGCACGGAAATGCAACAATTTTACAGTAAAGGTAGAATATATTACAGGTCATGAGTAAAGGAAGAGGGAAGTATCAGCTTCAACTTTCTGTTGAAGGCCCATTTATATAGTCACCTTTTCAGTCTGAAAAAGAACAGGTGCCTGTCAACATCTAACTTCAACTAGAATGTTGAGGCATTGGCTATTACAGGGTCTGCAGCAAACCAACACATCTTCAGACAAAGTAGAAAAAAAGTAACGGGTCATTATTTTGCTTATTTGGCTTGAAAGGCATGGAAGACTGGGAGTAATGAAGAGTAATGAAGATTGTGTGTGTGTGTGTGTGTGTGTGTGTGTGTGTGTACTTCTGGTTACAGCCTGGTCCCTGGATAACCAGGTAGTAACACTGGCCAGGAGTGCTTTTTATCAACTTCAGTTTGTGCACCAACTTGTGCACAATCTAGAGTAACTGGGGTTGGCCTCATGCTTTAACCACATACAGGATAATGTAATGCACTCTATATCTAGTTGCTTTGAAGATGGTTGGCAGACTTCAAACAAATGCATCTACTATGATTTTGACTCCAATTATCTAATATAGTAGCCTTCTGCATAGGTTACCAATTTATTTCTGGCCTCAATTCACTGTGCTGGTTAGACCTTTAAAATCTTAAACCAGTTATGGCCCAACTCTGAGCTTCTGAATTTGTATTGTTTTACTTTCAGAAGCAATAATTATTCCTGATGGGGAAATGGCCAAAAATCAATTCTTGCTCCTCAGTAATTTAGGATGCAGCAACTTTCTGGTGGGCTTTCCTCTTACACCACACAGCCCAGCCCCCCTGTGTTAGCAGATTTCTACTGCCAACAGTGACAGAGAGCATGAAAGCGTTGTCCCTGGGTCCCTGCTGCCTTTGGAATATTTGTGGGTATACTGTTGCAAACAAAACAAATATATTCATGATACCTTGAGGGATACCCCTTGCAAGCCACAGCTTGTTTCTATTCCTCAATGCATCCATACAAAGGGAAACCACTTTAAAAATAGAGTTATAATGACACATTAAACTATAGGACTACATCTAGTCAGCCCAAACCACATGCAAGAGCATACCGCTGCCCGAATTGTATGTTTCATGAGTCTATACAACCGTAGCCTTGTGTGACTCCACCACGCCTTCTGAATAGTTTTTGCTGCAGTGTCAGGATGAGACCTGGTGGAATAAATTGAAAGTCACCAGACTATGAAGAAGAAGAGTATGGACTTGATATCCCGCTTTATCACTACCTGAAGGAGTCTCAAAGCGGCTAACATTCTCCTTTCCCTTCCTCCCCCACAACAAACACTCTGTGAGGTGAGTGGGGCTGAGAGACTTCAGAGAAGTATGACTGGCCCAAGGTCACCCAGCAGCTGCATGTGGAGGAGCGAGGAATCGAACCTGGTTCACCAGATTACGAGACTACCGCTCTTAACCACTACACCACACTGGATCAGAAGGATCCACTGGATCAGAAGGATCCACACTTAAGATTGGAACTTAAAATTATTGCCAGAAATCAATTACATCCCCACAAGCCCATACAGGGAGGAAGGGTGCATAGCTGGGTACACTTGTTCTGGACCTCAGAGAGCTATGACAGTCAGGGCTGGTCCGCCGGGGGCCTGCCAAACTTATGCTGTTTGAGTTTATAACTTTACCCTATGAAGACCTTTACCCCCCCCCCCCCAGGCCTCACACAAGCTCTGTGCCTGCCTGCACCCACATGCTGGAAAGAGTTTCCCTGTTGCTTTCTGTTTTGCAGCTATTGCAGACACAAAGTTTCTGACAATGTTTGAAACTCCCATTGTTCTAGACGCATTTTGCAACAGGGAATTTCATTAGCGCAAGCAGTCTGAGCTCTGGGTGCAGTACTGTGCCTAAGATTTCAGATTAAACCTGCAGAGTGGAAGGAAAGGAAGACCTTTTTCTGCCTCCCCACTTCCAACTACTCTCTGAAGGCTGGAGAAGAGACCCTCTTAAGAATATTAGAGGGGTGAGCAGGGGAAGGACTAAACCATGTGAAAAATGAACATAATATTTTAGCTGAAGTTCATTCATTTTCAGCTTTGTATTTTTGTTATAAAAAAAGCATGCCTAAACATTCCGTTGTTGCGCCTATAACCTAGGTTTAAGGTGCCATTTAGCTCCTAGCTGTCACGTCTCAGTTTCCAGGACTGGTTTCTGACCATCAAAAAGGTAGCACCCTTCAACATAGATTAAACTGTGCTCTCCAGGCCAATGTTTGTGAGCCATAAAAGAACATATATTTGTCAGAAAACTGCTCACAAAACAAGTTGTTCTATTTGTTCAACCCTTGTTTGGGGGCCAGAGTCCACACAGATCCATATTCGTACTTAAAGATTGATTAGGTTTTTCCAACTTGCACTAACTTTTCAACGTGTTACATTATACCCCCCCCCCCCGCAAACACTTCAGAAGCTGTCCGTTTGGGACTTAAATCTGTGGTATGCTTAGACTAGGGATTCAGCTACCTATACAGCCGCAAATAAAATGTTTTAAGCGTGTTTCAAGTGCAATATACAATGTGACACGAGATGGCAATGGTGAGGCTTATGGAAAACTCAATGTATTTTTTAAAAAAGCATTTTCAGAGAGGCTTTTACATGTGTGTAAATCGTTTTCTTTCGCGTTTCCTTAACAGTTGGGTGAGGCGGAAATTCAGCACGTGGGGAAAGCTACATTTACTGAGCGCCTGCCTCACATGCGGATGGTAAAAGCCTCCACGCGAAAGAGTGCCAACCCGCACGGCCACCTCCTTCTGCTCTATCCTTAACAAATTCACGGTAGAATTGGAAAAGCACAGCCCACTTTCAGCCCAGAGCCAGGCTCCCAGCTTATCCGACGCCCTTACCTCCGGTTTACTCTGCTGTCACTCTTGGATCCTGCCAGGCGAGAGCTCCTGCTCCATATCGTGGCCATCCTCGACTCAAGAGCCCGCAGGCGCCGCAGTCGAACTCCTTTCGCCGGTCGCCTAGCAACAGGGACGCGCAACACGACCGGAAGCCAAGTTGGGCACCGCCCACCAATCGCGCGCGACGTCTCTCCTCCCCCTTCCCTAGTGCCCGCGCTGGTGCTTCTCTGGCGTCCGTCCGCGGCGCGTGGTTTGTGCGTCATTGCCGTCGCGCCGCAGTCCAGCAGCGGCGCTGTCCTCGGCATGTTCAAGGTGAGAAAGTTTCACCGGTAGTTCTTGAGGAGGGAATTGAACGATATCACTGTGGTTAGTTTTCTTTCTCTTCCTCCGCCCCCCGCCCCGGCACTGTTTCGCCGCGCGCGACTTTCGAACTGTTTGTGTGTGTGTGTGTGTGTGCGCGCGCGCCCTTGCGCCGTTACGGTCGGCGCCGCGCTCGTATTACCGCGCGGTTGCCATGGAAACATGCCGGTCAATCGCGGCGGTTTTTTAGAAAAGGGGGTGTAGACGGAGGTTTGCGCGCGCTGGGGTTAGCAGCCCCGCCTTCTTCAGTTTTGTCTTTTGTGTGGCCGTTTGGGCTCCGCGGGGTGGGGGGGGGGAGCGAGGCGGACCGGAGAGAGAACTGCTCTTCTAATTCCGAATCCTCAGCCCGCACACATAGGGAGCCCCCTCGATGTTGGGCCAAGACAGCACGGAGTTCAACTCGTATTTCAGCCCTCGCGCAAATCACCTCTTCCCTCCCATTTAGAAAAGAATCTAAATGCGATCTGGTGCTGGCGGCTCAATTAGATGTACAGTGGTACCTCAGGTTAGATACGCTTCAGGTTACAGACTCCGCTAACCCAGAAATAGTGCTTCAGGTTAAGAACTTTGCTTTAGGATGAGAACAGAAATCGTGCTCCAGTGGCAGCAGGAGGCCATATTAGCTAAAGTGGTGCTTCAGGTTAAGAACAGTTTCAGGTTAAGAACGGACCTCCCGAACGAATTAAGTACTTAACCCGAGGTACCATTGTACGCATATAGCGATCAAAAAAACCCAGTGATGATGTTCCCCTGTCGGTGTTCATTTCCTAGCAGAGTTCCTATCAGGCTTTTTAAAACGACTAAATCGTATGCATTTTGATGGCGCTGACTCCCAAGCGAGTTTAGGATTGTAGTCTTGTGTTGTAGAGGGGCTGTTTATAGTGCAATCCTGCACACATCAAATCAGAGGTAAATACCATTGAATTCTGTGAAATGTACTCTCAGAGAAGTAAGTGGCAGTAGGGATGCAGTCTTACTTCGTAGCACAAGTAAGCACAACCAGAGAATCCTTCAAAGATGGAGGTTGCAGTCCTAACACCATTTTGTGTGGAGTAAACCCCATAGAATTCAGTAGGACTTCTGAGCCTATGTTTATATATGAATAGATTAAGTAACTCCTCATGAAGTGAACTGTAATGCACAGATGTTTTATTATGCCATAATAAATCCGTTGGTTTTTAAGGTGCCACAAGCCTCTTTGCTTTTGCTGTTTTGCATGGGATACTGTAGGGGCAAACAATATATGGAACTATTCTTATTTTTTAAAGAAGGAAGATGGTCTGCCATGTAATTTGTATTAGAATTCACAATGCCTACAAACCTGAGTGAAGTTTTGCTTCTGAAACAGAGGGACAATGAAACTTATTTCGGATCTGTTATAGGAGTAACTACTCATCCCTCATCAGAGGAGCATTGATTGTTGATTTGTATGTTTCTTAAATGTTTCAGTTTATATTCAGGTATTTGAAAATACAGTACAGTTGTTGCTAGTTTTCTAGGGTTATACATCCTGCCTTTCTACAGGGGGAGCTATAGGACCAAGCTTTGTGAAATAGAAAGGTGTTTTGTATGTTAATTAACAATGTAATTGTCAAAAAAATCATGATCTGTTTTTTCACTTAACTGTGTTTGATATAATTCATATTCCTAACCAATTTGTGGAAGAAAAATGCATATTCTCTTAACTCTTGGATTTGAAGACTTTGTTATTCTATCTTCGTTGCTAATTTAACTGCTGTGGTTTCAGTTCAATCAAGTAAATACATTTTGTGGAACAAAATAAATAATTCAATGGTAGTTTTGAACATGGTTGTAAAATAGAGGCTATTAAATGCCTTCCTTGTGATAAAACACTATGCACACTAGATGGTCTATGAATTAACAGTTAAAAGTATAAATTAAACTTTCTGGGCCATTTTCAGTACTGAGCATTTGCAGAGCTTTCTGTTCTACATTATAATCATATGCATGTTTACAGAAAATTTCCCCCTTCCCAACTTCAGTGGTGCTTAATTCCAAATAAAAGTGCACTGGGTGGCAACCATAGAAAACCTGATGAAGATTGAAGTGTTGTTCTATTTTAGGCATCTGTTTATTTTAAGAGAACGTGTTACTAATAATATGATTTCTATTTGAAGTGTTCACTCAAATTCATCAATGCCATGCGGGAGCTCAAGTGTGCACATAAAGTTTCTCTGTCTCTGTGTGCACATAAAGTGTTCTCTCCCCCCCTGCCCCCGCCCAATTTATTATGGTAGACAAATAAGGATCTAGACAAACAAGGATCTGCACACACTGCTTTTCTTTCTCTTTAAGTGATGCCTGACCATTGTTCTGAATATGGGTGGCTTAAAATCCTTGGAAGAGTGATACAAATTGTTTGTAGTCCTTATGCCGTCAGACATTTATATAATTTGTGTGCTCTATTCATCTTGCCTCATTCCTAAATTTATTGTAGCAAACATGTTGGTATTGGTATTTACAGATTATCTCCAAAGAAGCTAATTTCCCTAACCTCTGAAGGTTAGTATGTTCTCTTCTTCATTAATTAATATTTATTTATAACAATAAACAATTACAGAAATGATGGACAGTTTCATTTCTGATGGCAGCTGAGTGTCAGGAATTGAAAGCACAGCTTTTCAAGCTAGATTTCCGTGGAAGCTTATCAGAAAATATTGATTTGCCTCCACTGTGCTCCAGTTCAGGCTTAACTGAAAACAGAAATGTTATTGAAATGCTATCCTCAAGAAATGCAAACAGAAATACTGACAAAAATGTAGATTGGTAACAGTGGACAGGGTTCTCTAACTGCACACTTCTGATAAACACCCTGGCTTTTTTATCTGCATGTATATTAGGCGTATGGGATGTGCAATATAATTCCACTTGAGCCCATAAAATGTAAATGTTTTCATCATATTTAGGTAAAGCTATTGATGGCTGCTCCTGCTAGTTTAAGCTTCCTTGCTGTACAAGTTTATGCCGCTGCTCCTGAGAATGATGCATCTAAAAAGAACTTACTGAAAGTTGATGAGGTAAGAGTCTGTTGTCTTTGTAAACAATTGTTTTCGGTTAGCCAGCACCCAGTTTCAATGTGGCCATTCTTAATTAAGAAGGTTCCTCTTTCTGGGGTGCAATTATTCTGCATACACATTGATGTCCTGAAGTAATGCAGTACTACTTAATGTTTATTATTGTGGAATAATTTGACAATAGCAAGTAACTCTGTGTTTTCTGTTGTTCACAGCTTTCACTCTATACTAGTCCATCACCAAAATCAAAGTATGTGGAAGATACGCATACACAGTTGGAGGAAGGTATCTGTTATGTGCGGCAATCTTTGGAGCCATACACAGCCTGGTTTCAGGTATAGCAGTATGTAATATGTCATTGAGAGTCCTGGCAACTGATGAATTCATAGTAGCGTGAAGATCTCATTCCAGAACTTCCCATGAGTAGAACCAGTTCTCTTGCATACTAACTGTTGATACAGACGTCCCCATATCGTCATTTTGTCAGGATATGCTGTCTTGAAGTAATTCTACCATTTTCTAAATACAGATTTGCCTGACAAGCTATCTGACCTAGTTTTTGTTTGGTTTCAGACACAAATTGAGTGTTAACACATGTTACTTAGCACCTGTAACGAATGTACTTGAAAATGCCCAATTTGTTCTTTGTTGAAGGAAGTTCTCTTAATGGAGTTTTTGGGTTGTAAGCTGAGGGGTACAGTTAATAGGAACTTTATAGAGTTTAAATTCATAATGAGACTAAGCTTTAACTGTTAATTATTTCAGATTGTGGAGATACAAGTATAAGAATTCCACAAACAGGTTGTAGTCCAGATAAGCTAATGGCCAGTGCATTTACATTTTAATCTCCCAGTCTTGTTACCGAAGCTTCCATACACCCCTCTGGTTTTAGGGGCCCCCAGACCACCTGCAATTTGGTGGTGCTGGCAGATTTTTTAAACAGGGTTGTGTGCCAGATTCGGTCAAGGCCTGAGCCAGGGAAAAGGATGGAGCCCACTGCCAGAGTTTTCTTCCTGCAGGGTGCCCCTTTGCCAGCAGCTTTTGTGGGGCACTTATAAAGCAGTGCCCCACCAAATCGACACCACTGCTCTCTGCTTCCTTCCTCTGCCTCTCATGGCTGTACATTTAATTAGGCTTTGGTGTTGTTGTTTTTAACCAAATAAACATAAGCCCTGCACCTGAACTACTTTGGGGCCAGTTCCAGGGTGGTGCAGGTGGTTCTGGATGGAGTGTCCTGATTTGGGACCCGGTGATTGTGGTCATGGCTGATGGGGCTGTGCACAGCCCTGTTTTTTTAACCTGCCTTTAAAAACTAAGCCGACACGTGCCATGTTCCAGTAATATCTTGCTTGTGGTTCCGGTTGTTCTGGTTTAATTTGCAGCTGTGGCACCGTTCTTGGTACCACTTCCATGTTGCTTCCTGGTTGTGAGTATTACTGGGAGCAGTGGCATGTGGTGAATTTTTTCTTCTTCGTCAAACCTTTATTAGGCATTACAAGTATAAGCCATCATAAAACATCCATATATAAAATTTTAAAATATATACAAATAAACAGCCATGTAAAATATATAATAATGAGGATTTTCATTGGGATTTCTCTATGAAAATTTTGGTAGGGGAACAGCTGGAGCTAGAGACGCCAGCTTGCAAGGGCGATGGGGCAGCACATCACGCGTGTGACATTGTGACATCCTGACGTTGCAGGCATGAACATCGTGCCTTCCTCCCTAAGTTGGGCAGAAACTTCCCAGGCTTTGGGAAGGAGGCACCAGGGTTCTGATAGGATGCTGGAGCCCTCCTGCCTCCTTCTCAAAGCCGGGGTGGCTCTTGGACCCGTGAGCATCACACGTCCCACCCTAAGCTGGGCAGAAGCTTCCCAGGCTTTGGGAAGGAGGTGCATGGGGAACGTTCAGGGGACTAGCCTTGTCCCCCTAGACCACTAGCTGGGAGGTGCACTGTGTAGTGCTTGTGCGGGATTTGATCTCATTCTTTGTTCCCACCCTGGCTAAGAAGTCGGAAAGCAGCAGCCAGGACATTTGAGCATTTTGACTTCCTAAAGTCTCCTCTTGCCTTCCATATCAGAAAAAGGGAGAAGTGAGGGAAGCTACCTCAGTCAGGATTCAGGAATTGCTGCCTCAAATATGGGAATGGAGAGCTCCTCTTCCCCCTCCTCATGAGGTCAGTCTGATGAGTAGAGTGAGACATGAGCTTCCATGAGTTGTAAGGTTACAGAAATAGAGGAAGGGGCTAGAGCTAGTGCACTTGTCTGCTCCCCGACCCAAATCATACACATGCAGATTATTTTGCAACACTCAAGAAGGCTCTAGGTTGCCTTCTGGAAATAAAGTGTTTGGATTAGAGTGTGCCTTGTACAAATGACAGGACCATTTAGAGACACCTAGAAGTGAGGAATCACTAGCTTACATTCCTTCTTGTGTGTGTGGTAGACATTCTATATCAAGCCTGGTGTTACTGGGTAGCCTACAACACAGTATAATACGGTATATAGAGATATGATCTATATAGAAACCATTTTAAATTGCTTTGGAATACCTGTAATGCCACTAGGTGCTTACAAACGGCTTCGTGATCTTCTTTGATGAAAAACAGTAGCAATTATCACTGTTGTTCCCATCTCTAGGGTTTTTC